>NC_091459.1:111983683-112289517 GCF_027789765.1 Dendropsophus ebraccatus | reverse complement strand
CTTTGCAATGTAAAAAAAACTAAAAAATGATGTTTGCTTTTAGGAGGTGTATATGCCATGTGTGTCCACGTCTGTTCACTCCTTGTTTGTGGTGGGATTTGTAGTCTTGTTGGCAAAATTGTATTACATTTATATGATGAGGAAATTGAATGCCTGGCTAATTTTTGGAAAGGTAAAGTTGAAGGTGAAACCGGAATATACTGTACAAGGGGGCATGATATAACAGAGGGCATGATATATTTATCACGTTTAAATGGAGCAGACAGTGTTAATTATTCTGCTGTTCTAGAAAGAAATAACAAGTTGTGCCTGACCCACCCACAAGAGATCTCCGCCAGAGTGAATCTACTGTAATTTATTTAGTCCATTTCCCCCTTTTATTAATTAATGTTAAGATGCAAAAACTAAAAATGTAGCAAAAAGTGCCCATTAAAATAATATCACCTTATCTCCTGCTGTTGGACGTTGTTATACTGCACAACGTAAGCTAGTTTGTATACAAGAGTGCTGCTGTCATGCTAATGCTGCTGTCTACACTGTCTATGAAGGAGCCATATGACATACGCTCACTTAGGGTCAATTTATGCAGAAAGCTTATCTGACAGATTATCTGCCAAAGATTTGAAGCCAAAGCTAGAAACTAACTATAAACAGAGATCAGGTCATAAAGGAAAGCCTGAGATTTCTCCTCTTTTCAAATCCATTTCTGGCTTTGGCTTCAAATCTTTGGCAGATAATCTCTCAGATAATCTTTCTGTGTAAATGGACCCCCCAACTCCCTGTCCCCGATTCTAGGTATTAGCAGTGTCTAGTGGCTGACAATCGCAGAGGTCTATACTGTGATAATTTAAAATTCCATGCCTACGGTTGACATGTTTTATTGGCAAATCGACAAAGTTAAATTTGCTAAGACACCTTTCCATGTATACAGTCGTACAGCCCATGCCACCAGCGATTCATATGGTATTGTAGGTATTGCTACTGAAGGAATAGGGAATCTGGGGATATAAAGGAGTCTCTACTCTTGTACAAGCCAACAGCACAAAGTGACAAGGACATGAAAACAGTATAGCCTGCTGTCAATAGAGTTGACAACAGCTACCAAAGCGTAGTATACCATGATATACTGTATATCTATATACTTTTGCGTTTTCATTTTTCTTAACTTGTTGGCAAGGTCCATGTTAGAGATTCTGTTCTTCTATACTTATGTTATACGTCCCACTCTTGATAGGCTCCTATAGAATAAGTTCCTGTGCAGTTAGGCATCCATACTGTATACTTACCTCCCTTCTCTGTAGTTCTTCTCTGTCATACTGTAAATACAGGGATGGACACAGGGCTGTATTAACAGCTGCTGCTGCCCTAGGCACTAAACCTGAAGACGCCCCATCTACACGCACATATTGGCGATACCAGACCTGACCAACACCACCATACCCCCCACACCCCCTGGAAAAGACACCAGATTTACTGACAAGTCTGAACGGGAGGAGGGAAACTAAAAGAATAAAAGCAAAAAAAATAGTTTTTTCTGTCCCCCTGCTCCCTGGTGCTGCCCCTCTGCAAGGTGCTGCCCTAGGCACCGGACCACGGGTGCCTAGTGGTAAATACGGCCCTGGATGGACACAGACTGCATAGGGCCACTGTGCAAAAAATGTGCCTGGGCCCCACTCCCCCTCTGTAGTTGTCCCCCCCATACTGTATAACTCCCTCCCCCTCTGTAGTTGTTCCCCCATACTGTATACCTCCCTCCCCCTCTGTAGTTGTCCCCCAAAACTGTATACCTCTCCCTCTGTCGTTCTTCCATACTGTATACCTCCCTCCCCCCTCTGTAGTTGTTTCCTCATACTGTATACCTTCCTCCCCCTCTGTAGTTGTTCCCCACCATAATGTATACCTCCCCCTGTAGTTGTTCCCTCCATACTGTATACCTCCCCCTGTAGTCGTTCTCCTCCTATACAGTATACCTCCCCCTCTGTAGTTGTTCCCCCATACTGTATACCTTCCCCCTGTAGTTGTTCCCCCATACTGTATACCTCCCCCTGTAGTCACTCCCCCCCATACTGTATACCTCCCCCCTGTAGTCGTTCCACCCATAGGCTACGTTCACACAGAGCAAAAGGAGCGGATTACGCAAGGAAATATTTCCGCCTGAAATCAACTGACGCTGAATTCCGAGCAGAATATAAGCAGAATGCAAGCAGAATCCCTGCGTATTCTGCTAGGAAAGTGTTCAGCTCGTAATCAGCTCTTGACAAATTCAGCGCGGAATACTCGAGGAATCCGCGCTGAATCCGCATGCATTCAGCGCTGAAATTCAGCGAGTATTTGGTGAGTAAACTAGACTATACCAGAACATATACTAGAATCCTCCTCCCCTTTTTTCCCCATTTCCGCGCTGATTCAGCGAGTAATTTCCGCTTGTATTACGCTTGTATTCCGTGCTGAATCCGCGCTGAATCCGCGCTGAAACAGAAAATCAGAGCCCCATTGATTTGTATAGGCTTCCGCTAGCGGAAGAATGAACATGTTCATTCTTCTGGCGGAAAGCGGATTAGTTCAGTGCGGAAATTCCACTGTGTGAACTGCAGAGCAGAATTTCCATTCAACACAATGGAAATTAGCTCTGCACCTATTTTAACGGCTGAAATTTCAGCGCTGATTCAGCGCAGAAATTCAGCTGCTTTTGCTCAGTGGGAACGAGCCCATACTGTATACCTTCCCCCTGTAGTTCCTCCCATAATGTAGCCGGGACCGGCTGCAGCAGCTTCCTGTGTCCTGCAGCAGCTTCCTGCCACCCTGCAGTCGCACACCCACTGCTGACCCTGGCTGCAGGGTACCGAGTACGTGCTGCCGAGAGTGCCAGGGGGACAAGGGGCGCAGGACTTGCTAGTTTGTCTGTCATCAGCCGAGCGTCAGGTTTAGTGGTGAAATCTACAGCTGATCCAAAAGTTCAAGTTTTCATTGATCAGCCATTGATTTCACCGCTAATCCTGACGCCCGGCTGGTGACAGACAAACTAGCAAGTCCTGCGCCCCATGTCCCCCTGGCACTCCCGGCAGCACATCCTCGGTACCCCTGCAGCCAGGGTCAGCAGTAGGTGTGCGAATTCAGGGTGGAAGGGTCCCACAGAAAGCTGCTGCAGCCCGGTCCCAGGCGGCCTCTCACCGGCGTCCCTGTGTACTCCCCCCCCTGCCGCGTGACCCATCTCGGAGAGAAAGGGGTTTGTGTAGCTGGTTAGGCTACTGCGGGCCCTGGGCATTGGAGGGGACCGCTAGGCTCAAAGTCCGAGCCTGGCAGGCCCCTTGTTTGCCCAGGGCCCCTGTGCAGCCGAACTGGCTGCACAAGCGATAGGTCCGCCACTGTGTAAATATCCCCCTCTCCAGTAAGGCTCCCTGTGTTAGATACTTCCCTCCCCCTCTGTAGTTCTTCCTCCATACTGTATACATCCCCCTCTGCAGTAAGGTCCCCTATCCTATATACCTTCATACCCCCTCTGTAGTTCTTCCCCCACACTGTTTACACCCCCCCCTCCCAGCAGGTAGTCCCCATAATTTATACCTCCCCCCTCCCTCTGTAGTTGGCCCACTAACCCTCCATCACTCCATATTTTATGTCCCCTATCATGCATCCTCTTACCCAACCTGCCTCCCCTGCAGCTTGTGTTGAGCAGGTGGGGTAAAGCATAACAAGTCAGGCACTCATTGGCTGATGCTAAGCACCCAGTGTTAGGGATCTGACTTTAGTGGTGGTGGTGGTGGGGTTTATAGAGTAGGGTAGATTTTAAACCTGCTCTAAAAAGCCTGCACAAATAAGCTTATTTTTGGAGTAGGTTTTTTTCCCCCAGAGAAACAGGGTATAACAATAACCTTTGCTTGAACCAGATTCTATGCATTACTCTGACTATTTTGCATAGTTGATGTTTACATACATTTTACAATGCAAACTATTGAACTAGAATATTAACCCCTGACAAGCCAGGGTGTAAATGTTCGCCCTGGCACCACTAGGGGGGTTCAGAGGGGGGCCGCTCTGTGAGCCCGCTCTGAGCCAATGCAATCCCAGCTGCTATGTGCAGCCTGAGATTGTGGCAGCTAGGCCATGATCCGTGCTAACGGGCATGGTCCGTTCACTGTGACCGCTTATTAGCCATTTAAATTCAGATGTCCAATATGATAGCTGCATTTAAATTGCTGCTTTTCCATGTACCTGGTGGTCTAGTGTGATTCCTGATCTCGCACGCTAAACAGTGTAAGCACAAAAAAATTCGAAAGTGCAAAATTGCGCATTTTTGGTCACCTAAAATCCAGAAAAGTTGTAATTAAAAAGTGATACAAAAGTCACATATATGCAAACAAGGTACTGATAGATAGTACAGATCATGGTGCAAAAAATTACACCTCACATAGCCCCATAGACCAAAAAATAAAAGCTTTATAAGCATGGTTACAGAGCAATTTTAAGAAACATCAAATAAAATAAAAGTTTAATAAGTTACATATTAGTTATAGAAGTTATGTTGACTTAGCAGGAATGCAACTAAGTATGGTATTTTATTAGCATGGGCAGAAATGTTTACAGTTCTACAGTATAACTAATGGTGACACAATATTACTTGTATATACACACATTTATAGATCAGTGGAGATCAATGCAGTGCAACTTATTATTATTATTATGTTTATTAATAAAAATGAGCAAACCTCGAGCATGCTCGAGTTCATCCGAAATGGAGCGTTCGGCATTTGATTAGCTGGGGCTGCTGAAGTTGGATAAAGCTCTAAGATTGTCTGGAAAACATGGATACAGCCAATGACTATATCCATGTTTTCCACATAGCCTTAGGGCTTTATCCAACTTTAGCAGCCACCGCTAATCAAATGCCGAACGCTCGGATAAACTCAGCATGCTTGAAATTAGCTCATCTCTATTTATTGATTTATTTTCAACAAGTACAACATTTATTTATGGTTAAAGAATACCTCTCACTTTGTGACCACAGCAGGATCCTCCAAAAAAGAAAAAAAAAATCCTGCAGGTAGGTGGTCCTCTTCTGACATGAGACCGGAATTTCCATAAGCACTGAAGACTGCATCGTTTTTTACAATGAAGTCTATAGCTCTTCCAGGAGTTCCTTACCATGGCTCATATCAGAAGAGGACCGCCTACCTGCACAATTTTTTCCGAGGATCCTGACGATGTTGCAAAGTGATTATATTTTCCGTATACTCTAAAGTTTCTCGTACACTCATTAAAGTTGTCCATGTAATCTCATGCTAATATATCACTTCTCTTCCCTTTTAGTAAAATTGGACATCACAACTATGTTCAAACAAATAAAGATTTTTGGTGTTTTGCTATTAATAGCAGCTGTAGGTTTTCTAACCAGATCATCACTGAATAGTAGCTTCATCAGCGATTATTTTATTTCCAAGAGGCTCATCTTCATCAATTCATCAAATGAAGACCTAGATCCTTTAATCCCAAGTGCACTCCTGAGACAGGGAAAAAACATCCTATTTGTGGAAACCGCAGGCAAAATGAAACAACCCTCCTTAACTATGTGCTCAATTGAGTCAGCAGCTCGAGCGTATCCGGAAAGATCTGTGGTCTACTTCATGCAAGGGCTAGATGACGTCATCACTGTGGGTGATGTGAACAAAGCCCAGCAACATTTCCCAACCCTCTTACCTTATAAGAATATCTACTTTTTCCCTCTGAGAATGGATAATCTACTTGCTTACACACCACTTATGGCTTGGTATAATAAGGTGAGTAATATGTAGTAAACTGACAATTTATATTAGTAGAGATAAGAGAAGCGAATCCGGTGAATCAAGATTCACTGCAAATCGCGCTGAAAATTCACAGCAATTCGATAACACATTTTGCTAAACATGGCGGCTGTACATGTTAGCTTACAGTACTGTCTTTTGGAGGGAGCAAGGGATTATCCATAATCCCTTGCACCCGTCCAATCACCTGTAAGCCCCATTGTGATGTCAGCACCCCACCTCACACTCTATGTAGGATGATCTGCTTCCTGGAGGAGGCCAAGAGAGTAGGTGGAAGCAGAGCAGGAAGAGAATAACAGAGAGAGATAGGAGAAGAGGGTAGGAGGTTGCATTGTGGGTGGACTGTGGGTTGACTGGGTGCTTAGTGAACCACCTGTACGGGACACTACACTTCTGTAGTTTGACAAGTCAGTGGTTTCTGCATTATAGAAAGTCACTGTGTGCTGGGTACACATTATAAGAAGACAATGTGTGGTGACCCAACGGGTGATGTTATTACTGGTGGTTGTGTCAGCTCAGCCAAAGATGGTATGGTCCTGATGCCAGTGCTAGTCCAGCAAACAGGTGTGATGTTTGTACCTGCTTTGTATTGTGGCTGGCTGTGTTCCCCAGAAATGGTCGATGACCTACCGGGTTGTTGGGTCCCTTAGGCTCTTGTCATGGTAGTCTGGAGTGGCAATTGACCCACTCGAAATATCAGTACCGGCACCCACAGAAAAGGGGAAAATAATGCAAGGTGTATGGCTAGTGTGTATAGGTAATGGTGTGTAGGAAAGGATGACTGAGTCCCAGTGGTATAAAAATAGAACAGCTTTACTGTGTACTCTTGTATTACTCTTGGTAATACAATACACTTTTGTAGAAAAAGATAAATATTTACATGGAATTTAGTGCTTGAACTTAGTGGTGCTGAGATGCTTGAAGAAGTAGAAGAGAAGAGGTAGTTTGGGGTGTACCAGGGGAACAGCAGTATGGGTAAGACCTTATGATTATTGCTATATATCATGATGTAGGATTTGGTAAGTGTGGGCTGATGGCAATAATGAGTACTATGTTTACAGGTCTCGGTTGTGTCTGGTTATATGCTATTATAGCAGTTATGTATTAACTATATAGACCCACGGAGACCTTTTATAACAATAGATTAGTACGTGTTCATTTGGTATTATCTTTTGATCATGAATGCATTAATTTTATAAGTAGTCTGATATCCTATTTCTGTTCTGTCCCCTGGACCATTGTATTGTTATCATCATCTTTCCCTCATTTTTGTATGTATATTCTCTGTTTAATTATGGTTTTATCAATAAAGATTAATTTTTCAAGTAAAGAAAAGTATGCTCAATTGTTTTTGGTAGATTATGAGAAGAGGTAGTTGTAGCGGTGCTTGTGAAGTTGAGAGTAAAGTAGAGCAGCATAGAGGAGAGAACTTGGTCAAAGGAGTCCTAACCCACTGTAGCAATGTACTCTGTCTGAACTTGGAAGAAATATACTGTAGTGAGAAGTTACTTGTACCTGTGTATAGACTTTGGTCTGAACACCTTGTGCCCTACAGTGTCGAGTTACTCGTCCTCCTAGGGTGATACAAGCCCCAGTCGTGGTTACCTCGGTCAAGCTAAGCTCCCGGGGGTGTCCCAGTTACCTGCACTGCAAGATAGGATTTGTAGACCTTCTGGTAGCTTTGTCCTATCCAGGCTCTTTGTTTCTCAGGATACTGCCCTGTACTTTTTAGACTGGTTCTCGACGTGGGCTAGGATGTTCCCAGACGCTTCTCCCTTTAAGTGTTTAGTACTGCATAGTAAATATAGTAACAACTGGTTGGCTCTAGCTGCATCTGCAAACAGAGCAACTTAAGCAACTGAACTGTTGTCTTGGACGAGGGTCCTGGCAGAAGCCAGGCCCTGGCTTGGCTATAATAGAAGCCTTTTAGCAGCTTTTTAGTGTATAAGCTAGTGACACAGTATAAGTGAACTGATTCTGTAGACACTTTTCATATGAAAATCAACCCTTCCTATACCAAGATATTCTTGTTTTAATACATATACAAGTGTATGCAAACCTATTTTCTGCATCTAAACCTACTGAATTATGCAAAGAAGAGATGATAGGAAAGGCTATTCAAATATTTATTGGGCATCACCATTGATTTTATTAGTTCCATCCTGGTGATTGGTTCTCTCTAATCATAAATGTATACAGTTTCAACATCAAACAATAGGTAATCACTGTTTATTTATTTTTTTTAACCCCTGGGTTATCAGAGATTAGACATCACAGCTACTTTCTTGTAAAAACAGCATAACACCTGGTTGAGTTTGGGATTATAATTCAGCTTCATTCAATTTAATGGAAACCCACACCCAAACTGAGGAGAGGGAATGTGCTGTTTCTAGGGGAGAGGGGTGTGTGTGTGAATCTATGTTTCGCTAAGTCTGGAGAAAGATGTTATAGAGACATGTTCAGACCCGTACCTCTCCCCGCTCACTCGATCAGTACGGGTCTGAACACTCAGCAGCTGCAGCTCCTCAAGCTGCAATGTCATACCTGGGTGATTCATTGGCTGCTAAGCCAATCAGTGACTAGGACGGGACACCACCCAGTCAACAACTGGCTAAGAGTGCAATCGCTTGCTTTGGCTGCACTTTACATAGTCGGCTATGGGTAATTGGAATGCGGGCACACCCGAATGTGCCTGCATTCCAATTAAAAAGAAATGAAGTTCATCTAGCTGGTACTGCCATACCTTCCAAGGTGAACTTCACTGACAGCGGCCGATCAGTGACATGGCCGTATGACATAATAGCTGCTGTCATACCTTGTGTGATAATTGACCAATTTATCTGATTGATTTTTGAAGTTAAACACAGAAATGGATTTGAAAAGAGTAGACATCCTAGTCTTTCCTTTATGAACTGTTCTCTGTTTATAGTCTGTTCCTGGATTTGGTTTCAAACATCTGTCAGATAAATTTGTCAATTATCTGTTTGTGTAAATGCAGTCTTAGGGCCAGTTCACACTAAGCAAAAGACGAAAAATAGGAGGAATTGAAGAGGAAAGAGTCCTGCTTGAAATCCCTCGCCTATTCAGCTCAGGCAGAAAAGGAGCTGAATTTTAGTGGAATTCAAGCAGAATTCAAACCCTTTTCAGGGTATGTGCACCCTAAGGAATCCAGGCAGATCACCCAACACGAATTCCACAGCTCACCTCCGCTCGCGGCCGTGTGCATCTCCATCCATGCCATAGACTCCATTCTATGCACAGGTAGATTCCGCCATCCACCCAAAGAATGAACCTGTTCATTCTTCAGGCAGAAGGCAGAATCTTCCTGACCATAGAATGAAGTCTATGGGACCCGCAGAGATGCGCAGGTGATCTGCCTGGATTCCTTAGTGTAAAAATACCCTGACTTCTATATGATTCTTGTAGAAGAATCCACCCAAAGAATTGAACTTTGGGTGTCCTTTATGACCTGTTCGCTGTTTATAGTCTGTTCTTTGCTTTGGCTTAAATCTCTCTGTGTAAAGGCACCATAAGGCCCCGTTCCCACTCAGCAAAACTAGCGGAATTCCGTGGCGGAATGCCGTTAGCCTCCCGCTCATAATGGGAGTCTATGGGAGGCGTGCGCTCCTGCCCTGTCCGCGCTGAAGAATGAACATGTTCATTCTTCAGCGCGGACAGAGCAGGAGCGCGCACCTCCCATAGTCCCATTATGAGCGGGAGGCTAACGGCATTCCGCGGCAGACAATTCCGTTAGTTTTGCTCAGTGGGAACGGGGCCTTAATCTACACTACACTATAGGACATCTGGTGTTGCGTTCATAAAGATCAGGGAGAAAAGTGTTTAGCTGTGTGCTTTATCTGTTCATTCTAGTGATCCTCAAGAGTCTGAAAAATTAGACCCCAACTAATTAAAACTTTTTACATGTCTCAGAGACATGTGCATTTTATTAGAAATGCATAATATACTGTATATATATGATGTAATTACTCTTGTATATTTTATTTTTATAGGTGAACCCAAACAAAGAAAGATACTGGATTCATGTAAAATCAGATGCCTGCAGATATGCATTGATATGGAAGTATGGAGGCATTTACATGGATACTGATGTCATTTCCATTCGACCCATTCCTGAAGTTAATTTTCTAGCTGCCGAGGATGAGACGTATACCGGCAGTAGTGTTTTTGGTCTCTCTCCAAATCACAAACTGACATGGGAGTTCATGGAAAATTTTGTACAGAATTATCAAGGGGAAAGATGGGGACAACAAGGACCACAGCTTCTCACACGTATTGTACGCAAGTATTGTGGTCTTCCCCAGTTTAAATCTGTGGATCATATGATGTGTGCAAAGATCTCTTACTTTCATACTGAACGTTGCTTTCCTATCCCCTGTGCATCCTGGGGGAAATTTTATGAAGAGTGGAACAAATCACTGAACTTTGATAACACATATACTTTCCATCTGTGGAACTATGCAAATACGAAGAAAAAAATCATGGTCCCTAGGACTAACACGCTGTTGGAACATCTCTATCAACAATACTGCCCCTCCACCTATGAAGCAGTTCTGAACAATAAACCAGTTTATCAATGACCAGAATGATCCCAAATTACTCCAACGTTTTAAGGCAGGCATGTCCAAAGTCCGGTCGGAGGGCCATTTGCGGCCCGCGTTCTGAACTTTTACGGCCCCCCAGGTATCCAGCTTGCTATTATCTGCCTGTGTTATAAAGCATATAGCATGTAGCATGTAAAATGGTCGGCCCTCGCACATGTTCACTTCATCAAATTTGGCACTCTTCGAAAAAAGTTTGGACATGCCTGTTTTAAGGGGACATTTCTTGAAATTAGTAAAGAGAATACATATTAATTAGTAGCTTTGAAAATGAGAATTAACATCAGATTGGTTATAATGGGCAACACCCTCATTTTATTTCTTCCATAATTGTACTTTTTGTGTATGTTTGTGGTATCTCTAATAGAGATGAGCGAACCTCGAGCATGCTCGAGTCGATCCGAACCCAAACTTTCGTCATTCGATAAGCGGTGGCTGTTGAACTTGAATAAAGCCCTAAGGCTATGTGGAAAACATGGATATAGTCATTGGCTGTATCCATGTTTTCCAGACAACCTTAGAGCTTTATCCAAGTTCAGCAGCCCCAGCTAATCAAATACCGAATGTTCGGGTTCGGATCGACTCGAACATGCTCGAGGTTCGCTCATCTCTATTAGAGATACCACAAACATACACAAAAAGTACAATTATCTCATATCTAATCTCTAAGCAATGATTACCGCTGTCTGCCCGCTACGTGCAGCGGGCGGATCCAGCAGGAGGAACGCCTGGAAAACTGGGATACAGCCATAGCCATAGGCTGTATCCCAGTTTTCCAGGCGTTCCTCCCGCTGGATCCGCCCGCTGCACGGAGCGGGCAGACAGCGGGAATCCGATGCCGAACCTCGGCGGGTTCGGAACATCCCTAAAAATGATGTATGGTATATATATATATATATATATATATATGTTTTTTTTAATGCTTGACCTCATGCTGAGTGGATGTAGTTAGTAGTTAGTGAAATTCATAGTCGTCTGAGGTAACTGGAAGTAGAAATAGATCCCTAGCACATTTTTAACATGTTGCTGCCATATAAGAAAACATAAAAAATGTTATGTATATCTTTCCATACTCCCTCAGTGTCCTGTTGTGGTGTCATTGGTGTCCCCTGCTGTTTGTAGTCACTGTTACTTCCAAGACAAACTTGTCTCGGGAGTGACAGTCTGCTCAGCCAATCACTGCCTGTGGCGCTGGCCCCTCTCAGTCAGTGATTGGCTAAAAAGGCTGTCTTACAGGATTGTGCAGTAACCTGGTATGAACTAGGCCTGTTGTTGCTTTTGTGTGACACACCCGCTTGCTTCTCAGCTTCATGGCAATGTAGGAGTTAAGCTGAGAAGCTGCTGGGCTTGATTATTACAGCTGATTCGTCTGTGTGATGGACTGGTTTCTCTGTCTGTCTGGGGCCTGGGAGATCAGAGCGCCGGTCCAATGAGGATTCAGACCGGGATCTTAGTCAGCATAAAAGAAAGCTGAAGCCAGTTTTATCTGCTGGCTATTTAGGTTAATACCCTGGTCCCAGCTTCCCCTGTCTGTTTCTGCAATCCCCATCCTAACTCCCTCTGCTTGCTTTACTGTGTTACCTGACCCCTGACTTTGACTTTTGACTATCCAACTGTTACTTGATTTTGTACTGCGCTGCCCATTTGGTTCTGAACCTGCCTGTTTGACTCCCATATTGTGTTTGTTTGTCTGTCTTGTTCTGTGTGCACATATCCAGTGCAGGTGGTTACCCACGGCCGCCTTGGGCCGGTTGAGACAAGTAGGTAGGGACAGTTGGTGGGTTCAGCGTCAGGGCTCACTGTCATGTCTGGTCCCTATCTGCCCTGTCCTGACACTGTCACTCCCGTGATGAGCTTGTCTTGGACACCAGGGGAGCATGGAAAAATAAGCATAACCTGTTTATGTTTTCTTATATGGAAGCAACATAATAAAAATGTGGTAGCACTGATTATGTAAAGCAGACAGTTTACTAACAAAATCCAACTTGCATAACACAGTAAGAGTGGAGTGCGTGCACTGATTATGTAAGGCGCCCGCCCCATTCACTGATCCCAATAAATAGGTGTAACTCAATAGGAGTTTACAGGCAGGGCCGGCCTTTGGGGTGTGCGACCTGTGCGCTTGCACAGGGCGCCTCACTCCCGGCCCGCTGGGGGGGCGCTCTGGCAGAGAGATCACACTGCACATCTAACTACAAATAGAAGTTAGATGTGCTGTGTGTCTGCCGGAGCGCTCCCCCCTCCTCCTTCCTCCTCCTCCCTCCTCCTCCTCCTTCCTCCCAGGCTCCGGCAGAAACACAGAAACTATTTGCAGTTAGATGTGCAGTGCGATCTCTCTGCCAGAGCGCCCCTGGCCGCCGCCCTCCTGCAGCACTCAGCTCCTAGCTCAGGGCTCCGAGCTGCTTCTTCCTGTAACTTTCTCAGCCCCTTCACTTGTCACTTTCCAGACTTTGCAGGGAGAAGAGCACAGAGCTGCGGGGATGAGTACAGGCAGCACCACCTGGAGGCCGACATCCTCACTGCAGCTGGAGGACACAATAAGTTTAGATACAACAGCTCAGCTACACCAACATGGTAGAGGGAACAGCCGCCCTGGCCCCATTTCCTTGTGGATATCTGAGGGCAATAGTCATCGGAGCAAACTGAGACCTCTTAGCAGTGTATGGCAGTATTATTTATTGCTACAACTGATATGTAGTATTATGTGGGAACTATAGGCCAGTGTTATGTTGCTTTATGCGTGAGCACTGAGCACTATCTGGATATAACATGTTAGTTAGCATTATATGGGGTATTATGTGGACTGTATATGGCAGGATGATTTGGGCACTGTATGGTAGTACGATAATATTACTGAAAATACAAGAAAAAAATAAATTGATACCTGCAGCCATATTTGAGCCATAATGGCCTTATGACTATAATGTATGTTCAGCCATATTTTCAGAAGTATATGCAGTATGGGGGGGAGGGCTGAGGGTGTGGGGGAGGGCTGGGGGTGATAGTTTTGTGGGGGGAGGCTGGGGGTGATAGTTGTGTGGGGGGAAGCTGGGGGTAATAGTTGTGTGGGGGGAGGCTGGGGGTAATAGTTGTGTGGGGGGAGGCTGGGGGTAATAGTTGTGTGGGGGGAGGCTGGGGGTAATAGTTGTGTGGGGTAGGGCTGGGGGTGATAGTTGTGTGGGGGGAGGCTGGGGGTAATAGTTGTGTGGGGGGAGGCTGGGGGTGATAGTTGTGTTGGGGAGGGCTGGGGGTGATAGTTGTTTGGGGGTTGTAATTGGGTGGGAAGCTGGCGGCGGTAGTTTGGGGAGCTGTAGTTGGGTGGGGCTGGGGGTGGTAGTTGTTTGGGGGGCTGGGGGTGGTAGCTGTTTGGGGAGCTGTAGTTGGGTGGGGGCTGTAGTTTGAGGGGCTGGGGGTGATAGTTGTTTGGGGAGGCTGTGGGTGGTAGTTGTTTGGGGGGCTGGGGGTTGTAGTTGTGTGTATGGCGGGGTCGGGTGATGGGTTTTGTCTGGAGGCATGGGAGGCCGAAGGAGCTTTATGTTACCTCAGGGGGGGGGGGCTCCAAAAAAATGGTTTTGCACAGGGCGCCATTTACCCTAAGGCCAGCCCTGTTTACAGGACTTTACAGTGCCCAGTGAGTGAATAATATGCGTAGTGTCCCACAGTTAAGTACTTTAGGCATCGGTCAGAAAATTATCCCTTCAGTGGTGATGAAGGTGCATACATTAGTTTTACCACACGGTGCCAGTGTTATGTTTAAGTTCTGTTATATGTTGCACCGCTGTAGATACTATAGGGTTACTGTTTTTGTACCACATGGTCTGTGCCAGCCAATGGGAGATGCTCTTCCTTTCCTACCTATCTCTGCACTTTATACACACACACACACACACACACACACACACACAGCCCCTAGGGGACAGTCTAGTCTAGTCCAGTTTGTTAGAGAATCAGTAGTCAGACACACGTTCATAGGGAACACAGAGACTTTCTCTCCACAAACTATAACTACATACACTATGCAGTGCTAAGCAACTAAAGGAGGACAAGTAAGAAATTATCCCAGCCCTTAACAGTGCAGGGTGGTATCCTAGGACAGAGGAACTGACCCAGATAGAGCAAAGCAACCGTACATAGTCTACTTACTCTATCTCACAGCGCAGGTGACACTATAAAACTTCTGACACTTAGCTTCGCCCAGGTAACAGAGTCTGGGGCTTGTGTCACCTTCGTAAGACGGGTACCCCGACACTGCAGGGCACAAGGTGGTATAGCGACAGTAAGGTCAAAACACAAGCACAAGTATTCACTTCTCAAGTCTTCAGTACTCTTCTCTCATGTTCCGGCAGAGCACATTACTACATTGGGTTGGGGCTCTTCCGACAAACTCCTCTCAACTCCTCTAAAGTCCTCTACTCTTCTCAGGACCAAACTATAACAGAACTGCTCCTCTAACTCAGCATTAAAGCATCTCTTAGGACAGATTCAGTGAGCTCAAGTCACCTCTTGAAAAGCTATTTTGTATTGCAAGAGACTATCAGTAAAACCACTTTATTTATTCTACTGGGACTCAGTGATCATTGCACCAGCACCTACACACACCAACTACACCATCCTTGGGTTATTTTCCCCTTTCTGTGGGTGTCGGTACCGATATTCCGAGTTGGTCATCTTCCCACTCCGGCCCACCATGATAAGAGCCCAAGGGACCCATCACAACCCGGCAGGTCACCGACGATTTGGGGAAAAATATAGCCAGGCACTAAACAAAGCAGGTAAACCATCACACCTGTGTGCTGAGTTAGCGTCACGACTGTACCATCACCGGCTGAGCTATATTCTATCCACCCACCGACCATCATCCTGGCAGTTGGGCTCGGAGAACGACACCACGTATAGTCTGTGTCTTCACTAGTCCCACTGAATTTCTATAGGCACCCAGTTACTTGGTAAACTGGACACTTGGTTGGAAGCTACAACAAACAATCACCCACAATCAGCCGTCCTCTCCTACCCTCTCCTCTCTGTCCCTATACAGCTCTGTTAGTCTCTCTCTGCTCTGCTCTGCCTGCTCTCTCCTCCACACATATACTGTATATGCATTTCATATCAAGATACCAGGCCATGACTAAAAAGCATAGCTCCGAAATGCATAGATTGATTTTTATGGTATATCAATGTCCCCAGCATCAGATGGGGGAACAGATGGGTTCGAGAGAATGACAAAGGAGGGAGCTTAAAGCTGCTTTGTGGCTTACAGTCCAACCCCTACTATCCTACATAAAAAGTAAATGTGCAATTGTAATGTAAAATGTGGCAATTTATCTATTTGTGATGAGTAGTGTCTCAATGCTAAGGTTTCTAGCATTGAACATGGAACTCCAAGACCAGCACCTTAAGGGTTAATGAAAGCCTGTTCTAGCAGCTTATTGATTTTGCACTGCTTTCTACCTGTATCTTCCTGTTCAAATAGCAAGGTATATTGTGTTTCATGTACTGTCAAGACATCTGCTGGGGTAGATGTATGGTCCTTTGTAACCGGAGTTGCTTAAACAGCATAGCAACATGAGCTAGGCTTTTCCTGTAAGTTTCAAAGTTCTGTAAACTTAATCAGTTTATACAACTCCCATTCATATCTGTTAGTTATGTCTGTGGCTGTTTTTGTGGCCCTAGCCCCTACGGATGCTGTACCCAGGCTGGATGGGGCCGGGGGACATTATTATAGAGATACGTGGGGGCTCCAGAGGTCTGGGAAACAAACTCTGCATCACTGTGAGTCTCTGGATGTGACTGTACTGTAATCACTAATATGTTATTAGTATTAGCGATCAGTTTTCATTGCACATGTAAGCAAGCTTGGGGGATTGTGGTAATGTGTGCACACTGCTGTACAGCAGTTTGGCGCCAGTGTGGTGTCCCACCATGGGTGTTGTTATGTATATGCACCCCGGTAAGTCGTGCTGTGGTGTCCCGCTGCTAGTGTTCCTTCTTTGCACCTGTCCTCAAGTTCTCAGGTTAAACAAGTGGTGGATGAAGTATGCAGTTTCACCACTAGGTTTCACCGTTTTATATAGTGATATGTTTTTCTATGCACAGCTGAAGGAAGGTTATGGGTTAATGTTGTTTGTGCCATGTGTTATGTGCTGACCGCTAGGAGGTGCTCTTTCTTTTCTACCTATCCTTATCTTGCTCTCAAACACCCACAGCCCTGTAGGAGGAGTTAGCTCCGTGTGGGAGGAAGTGCAGATCAGTTAAGACTAGCTTCGAGTGTGAACAGATGCAGCTAGAGACCAAGGATTCTTCTAAAACAACTACTTCAGACACTATGGAGTCCTAAGCAAGTAAGGGAGAGCCACCACCAAGAAACACCCTAGCCCACAGAAAGAAGGTGTCTTAAAAGTGCAGGACAGACTCCTGAAGAAAGAGGAGCTGATCCCAGTATGACAAAGCTACCGTTATATAAAGGTCTATGTATCCTGCTGTGCAGTGCAGGTAACTGGGAAATCTCAGACATCTAGCTATGCCAAGATAACCACAGCTGGGGCTCGTTCTACCCACCTAAAATGGGTTGTACAACACTAGGGGGCAGAAGGTGGTCAGACATAGTCTAAACGTGATTACGAGTATCATTTAATTACTAAAGATATCTACTAAAGTTCCGGCAGAGCACATATTCTGCATTGGGCACAGGGCTTCTTTGGCAAGCTCCTCTTCTCTCTTCTTTCTACAAAACTACTTATACTAGTCTCAAGCACCTACCTCAAGCAGTAAGTTAAGCACCCAAACGTGTCTCAAAATTTTATTGTCTGTGAAAAGTGTACTGTTATCCTGCCAGAGTTACACTCACCGGCCACTTTATTAGGTACACCTGTCCAACTACACATTACCACTTAATTTCTAATCAGCCAATCACATGGCGGCAACTCAGTGGATTTAGGCATGTAGACATGGTCAAGACAATCTCCTGCAGTTCAAACCGAGCATCAGTATGGGGAAAAAAGGTGATTTGAGTGCCTTTGAACGTGGCATGGTTGTTGGTGCCAGAAGGGCTGGTCTGAGTATTTCAGAAACTGCTGATCTACTGGGATTTTCACGCACAACCATCTCTAGGGTTTACAGAGAATGGTCCGAAAAAGAAAAAACATCCAGTGAGCGGCAGTTCTGTGGGCGGAAATGCCTTGTTGATGCCAGAGGTCAGAGAAGAATGGGCAGACTGGTTCGAGCTGATAGAAAGGCAACAGTGACTCAAGTTGTTCTATTTTCCTATCAAATGCACGGTACTCTGCTCATCTTTGTTTGCATCTATACACATACTACCGCACACCTTGGGTTATTTTTTCCCCTTCTGTGGGTGGTTGTACCGACAATCTGGGTGGGTCAGTTGCCACTCCAGGTTGGCGTGACAAGAGCCCAAAGGACCCATAACCCAAAAGTTTAACGACCATTTTGGGGAATACAAGCCGGTCACATACAGAAAAGCAGGTACCAACATCACACTTGGACTAGCAATGGCGTGATGACAAATACCATCACTGGCTGAGCTCACAACCTACCAACCCACCACAGTGCAATCAGGTAAAAGTGGTGGATGTAGTAATTTAGTTTCCCTACTAGGTGTCACGACTCACTATTATTTATTTGCATTTCTTATGCACAGCTGCAGTAATGGGTTAACTGTATTGGGTCATGTGTTTCTATGCTGACCACTCATGGGTGCTATCCTATGCTATCTTTTTCTCCCTCTCTATTACCCACACTCATCCCCACCACTCACAGGAGATTTTAGATATTGCCCCTGTAGGAGTGGTAAACTGGTGGAAGAAGTAAGTGCGGTCTTCACTGGGGACGACCCCAGAAGAACAAAGCTACCAGATCAAAAGGTCTTTGTATCCTACAGCGCAGTGCAGGTTGACTTGGAAGACTCGGGCACCTGCTATATCCAGATGACTGGGGCTATCCACCTAGGACGGGTTCTACGATACTAGGGGGCAGAAGGCAGTCAGACATTGTCTAAACATAAGTACGTGTATCTGCATAGCATGTGCTGTCTATTTGTAATGTTATCCAGTAAACTGTTTTATTTTTATATGAAACGTACGGGACTCTGTCTTCTGTGACTGCACTTGCACCCACACACACACCGCTGTCTACCTTGGGTTATTCTTTCCCCTTTTCTGTGGCTAGCAGTACCGACATTCCGGGTGGGTCTACTACCACTCCTGGTTGCCTTGACAAGTGCTCAAGGGACCCGCAACAAACCCGGAGGTTACTGACCATTTGGGGACAACAAACCAGCCATACAAAGCAGGTATCAACATCACACCTGTGCACTGCTAAAGCCTTGGTGTCATGAACTACCACCTACACGGCCGAGGGTAAGTGTAAAAGAAGTCTACCACACCAGCTAAGGGGGAAACAAAAATGTGATCAGATACATGTGAAACATAGAAACATAGAAGATTGTTGGCAGAAAAAGACCACTGGGTCAATCTAGTCTGCCCTTTTAGTATTTCCATTCTTATCTTAGGATAGATTTATGTTTATCCCAGGCATGTTTAAATTCTGTTATTGTAGATTTACCAACCACGTCTGCTGGAAGTTTGTTCCACGGTCCATGTGGAAGAAGAATACTAGTTATTTTACTTTATTTTTTTTTTTTTTTTAAATACATCTTTATTACATTTTCCCATTGACAAAAAGAGACATTTAAACACAATGGGGGGGGGGGGGATTTGTCAAACTGGTGTAAAGTGGAATTTTCTCAGTTGCCCCTAGCAACCAATCTGATTCCACCTTTCATTGCTCACAGATTCTTTGAAAAATGAAAGGTGGAATCTGATTGGTTGCTAGGGGCAAATAAGACAATTCTACTTTACACCAGTTTGATAAATCTCCCCCATCATCTCTTTAAAACATGTACAACTAAATACATAAACTTTCCATGTCTCATAAGATGGAGTGAGACTGGGTCACTATCTCTTATAATTTCCCTTTGCTTGGTGCGAAAACCCTTTAAGGGTGCCTTCACACCTACCGGATCTGCAGCAGATCTCATGTTGCGGATTAGCAGCGAGAACCGCTGCAGATCAAGTCCCATTCATTTCTCTAGAGCATACTTGCGGCAGGATTGACATCACGCTTTGAGTATGTGCTTTAACCCTCTGTTGCCCACAGCCCTGCCGCCCGCAGCCCCACTGCCTGTAGCCCCGCAGCCCCACTGCCGAGATAATACATGACCTGCTTTGCCGACGCGGCTGCATGTCAGGCTCCTGGCTCCGGTTCCTCTCAGCCAATCAGTGCTGCTGATTGGCTGAGCAGGACCGATGGGATCCGGCAGCCTGACATGCAGCCGCATCGCCAGAGCAGGTAATGTATTATCTCGGCGGTGGGGTTGCGGGGCTACAGGCGGCGGGCTGCAGGCGGCAGGGCTGTGGGCAACAGGTGGTTAAAGCACATACTCAAAGCGGGATGTCAATCCTGCCGCAAGTATGTGCTCTAGAGAAATGAATGGGACTTGATCTGCAGCGGTTCTCGCTGCTTATCCGCAACATGAGATCTGCTTCAGATCCTGTAGGTGTGAAGGCACCCTAAAGGGGTATTTCATGCAAAGTTTACTGATGTGCTATCCATAGGATAGCTGTTTGGTGCTACAACACATACTAAATGGAGTTTGTCCCTGCTCATTCTGTACTGGTTGTGATGTGCAACTGCAGTTCAGGTCCTATTCACTTGAATGGGGGTTATGCTGCAGTTGCATCAGTGTGTTAACCAATGAGAAACCTGTTCCCCACTGACAGTGTAGGCTCTGAAAGTACATAGTTAGATTAGAGGCATATTAGCATAGTCCGGTGTCCCGATAATCATTTCCAAACAAAAAACAAAACCCAAACACATAAATCCCAGTACCTGCGGACAAAGAGGGAGTAATACAATTACTTTATCATAGTGAAAAACTGCTGCGAAGCACCACACTGTTATGCGTGAAAAGAGGTTTGGCTAGTGTCCTGCTAACTCAGTACCCATTAACGACTACTCCGCTATTGGTTCAACATAACCTGGATCGGGTTCCTGCAGCAATTTAACAAGGCCCTGGTGGGTAGACCAGCGGTGTCTATCCAGCGTCCCCATATTTTCTCAAATTTGTGTACACATTTGCGTTTAATGTATACACCCCTCTCCAATCTAATTACACAGTTCACCTTAGCTACGAATTCTTGTATCGTGGGAGGGTCTGTCTGAATCCATCTGGAGGCAATAGTCTTACGGGCCTGGTAAAGCATCCGTTGTATGGCTATAGCATCGCAATCTTCCAGGTCTAACCTGGTCAGAATACCCAAGAGGCAAGCCGTAGGCTCCATAGGTAGGTTAATGCCATATATTCTAGTGACTATGTCTGCGACTCTTTTCCAAAAATCCTCCAATCTACTACATTCCCACATCATATGTAGGAGGCACGCATTGTCCAAGCCGCATCTAGGGCATTCGGCTGAGGGCCGTACCCCAATTTTGTGCAGGAAGACTGGAGTTTTGTATACCCTATGTATTAGGAGTAGTTGCGATAATCTCTGGGCCTCACTGAGGGAAACCACAGTAGTGAGCTCCAACACCTCCCTCCAGTCTTCGTCAGACAGAACCCCCACATCTGCTTCCCATTTCCCCCTGATCGTTAATGGGAATTTATCCAGGTGTTCCTGTAGAAGTAGGGTGTATAACTTGGAGATGAGCCCCCTAGCCGAATCCCCCCCAGTAATATAATTAAGTTCAGCATGAGAAGTTATATCTAACTTTATTTGTCTTGCCTGGGCCTGGAAGGCGTGCCGAAGCTGCAGGTACTGGTAAAACCTGGAATGTGGGATAGCATACATCTCTTGTAGAGAGTTAAACGCAGCCATAGTACCTTCCTGCAGAATCTGATGCAAATATAGTACCCCCGCCTCTTCCCATGGAGAAAACCCCTCCAGTTTGAAAAATTCAGGTAGTAATGGGTTACGCCATAACGGTGTGAGATTGGTGGGCCCCTCAAGTTTCAGCAACTGCTTCATTTTGGTCCAGACCTTAATCATTAGAGCGAGCGTAGGGAGTGTTCTGCCCCGCCACTTCGCCTCACCCGCCTCGAGAGCCATAATTGGTAGTTTATGTTTGCTAACCCAAGTGATCAGCCGTCCCGTTTGTCCCATCTGGTCCTTACACCCCCAGTTCCTGAAATGTTGTAGCTGGGAGGCAAGAAAGTAGATGTAGGGGTTGGGGAGGGCAAGGCCCCCATCAGTTTTATGTCTCTGAAGCGTCTCTAAGCGAACCCGCGCCGGCCCCTTACGCCAAACTAAGTCACGGAATATGCCCTGGATTTTGTGAAAAATCCGCAGAGGTATCCATATTGGCGAATTGTGAATCACATAAAGCAATTGTGGCATTAATATCATTTTTAGCAAGTTGCCCCGGCCAATAACAGACAGTGGCAGCCGGCACCATGTATCTACTTTAGCTGTGAATTTACCAATGAGGGGGGTTAGATTTTTAGCTATAAAGTCACATGGGTGCGGGGTGATCATGATACCCAGATATTTGAATTCCTTCACTATTTGCAACTCGGTGGGAGCCAGGGTTGTACCTTCCGGGAGAGGCCGGAGTGGCATAACTACAGACTTCGTCCAGTTTATGGATAGGCCGGAACGTCGTCCAAACTCCTCTATAATGGCCATAACATGGGGGAGGGAGCCGAGTACATCACCGAGATACAGCAGCATGCCGTCCGCGTATAAAGAGACACGCTCCTCCACCGCTCCCCGCGGAAAACCACGGAAGGCACTGGACGACCGCAGCAGACATGCCAATGGTTCAATAGTAATTGCAAAAAGGAGGGGAGACAGGGGGCAGCCCTGCCGTGTGCCCCTCCCCAGTGCAAACCCCTTCAACATGCCCCCATTAGCCCGAACCCGTGCCCTCGGCTGTGTGTACAGTAATTGGACCCACTGCAGGTAAGTCGGCCCGAAGCCCATACGTTTCATGACCGCCCATAAGAAGGCCCACTCGACACTGTCGAAAGCTTTCGCAGCGTAGAGTGAGACCACCGCAGGACAGCTCTCCCCATCGGCCCCCAGTTGCAAATTCATCTGGAGACGACGTAAATTAAGGGAGGTTGATCTATCCGGCATAAAGCCCGATTGGTCACTGTGAATTAAGGATGTGATTACCTGCGTCAGTCTGTTTGCTAGGGCCCGAGCCAATAGTTTAACGTCATTAGTGAGCAAAGAGATGGGTCGATAGGAACCCGGCTCTGCAGGGTTTTTGCCCGGTTTCTTAATCACCACAATTACGGCTTCCCTCATGGACGGGGGTAGGAGGCCCTCCCTCAAGGATTCCTGGTAGACCTCCAACAGCCGAGGAAGTAGAAGAGATTGATGTTTCTTATAAAATTCCGCTGGAAGCCCGTCGCATCCAGGAGCCTTCTCATTAGAAAAGGACTGGAGCGCGTCTTCCAGTTCCTCGACCGTTAGAGGTCCCTCCAGCAAGTCTTGTTGCGTGGCTGTCAGCTGAGGGAGTGGAATAGGATCAAGGTAGTGATCAATCTCTTCCTCAGACAGAGTTAGGGTTGAAGAGTAGGTGGTGGCATAAAAGTCATATAATACATTTAAAATTGCGCTGTCCTCCGTCACCAGTCGCCCTCCGTCCCCTTTAAGCTCTACAATATGGTTAGATCCTTCCTGGGATTTGACAATGGTTGCTAGTAAATGTCCAGCACTCTCCCCCTCTTGGAAAAATCTTTGTTTCTGGAAGAAACGCTTGTCCTCTGCAATTTTAAGTAAGTGGTCACTGTACAGTTTTTGCGCCTCCTCCCATCTACTTCTATTTGTATCACTGGGAGACGTTACCATTATGCACTCTGTTCTTTGCACCCGATCCCTGAGTGCCTCTGTGAGGCGTCTACTCCTGGTCTTGTGGGCACTAATCTTTTGCATGTAAACCCCCCTGAGGTAGGCCTTCAGAGTGTCCCAAACACAAGGAACCGAAGCGGAGCCTGCGTTTGTGCTGAAGAATTCAGTAATGGCCATATCCACAGAGGGGTCCACATCCACCAGCTGCATCCAGAACGGGTGAAGTCTCCATGGCAGGGGGCCCCCACATCTCCCACCACCCACTGAAAGGCACACCTTAAGCGGAGAATGGTCAGATACACCCCTAGGTAAGTATTGAATATCCACAATATCGGACAGTAGAGAGGGAGTACCAACCGCCATGTCTATCCGCGAGAGGGTGCGGTGTGAGCCGGAGTAGCAGGAAAATTGTTGAGCCATAGGATTGCGAATTCTCCATAGGTCGCTCAGGCCACATTCCTCCAGCAGGCGCGACAGGGCTGTTGGCCGCCCATCTGATTGTATAGCTCCTGCAGAAAACCGGTCTATCTGTGGTAAGAGGACATTATTGTAGTCTCCTATGACAAGTACAGGGAGATCGGGCAAAGTGGCAATGTAAGCCAGAACCGTTTTAAGAACTTCAGCGTTATATGGGGGCGGAATGTAGATAGCCACTATAATCATAGCCGTCCCACGTATATCGCAGTGAAGGCAGACAAAACGTCCCTTACTGTCCACCTTGGAAGCGTGGCAGACAAATGGGATCCGTCGGTGCACCAAAACACTGACTCCCCTAGCATGCGTGGAGTATGTTGAGTGAAATGCACACTGGACCCAGGGTTTCTGAAGCAGTCAAACATCCTCCTTGGTCAAGTGTGTCTCCGATAAACATATTATCGCTGGTTGAAATTGTTGGAGAATATAGCACACCTTTTCGTGGCATCTTTTAGCCCTCTAATATTCCACGCAACTACAGACACAGTTATCGGTGACACAGCCATGACATAACAGTAAGGAAATATAGACGTACATACTGATTCCTCATAATGTAATTCCCTCCCCCTCCCACACGGCACCGGTATTGGAGATTGTCCGCAACTGCGCGGAGAAAAACATAGAAAAAGAAAAATTACAGAAAAGATAGGAAAACAGCAAAGACGGGATTCCCTTTCCAGAGAATCAGTGAGGCTTTAGAAAAAACTCTGAGCCCTTTGCAAATCAAACAGATCATGCCGATGTAAAATACCATGACCAGATCCCACCTCCCGCCTCGCATAAGATAAGCATACTGAATGAGTCCCCGTGGCAAAACTGAAGAATATCATAACCTGGAAGGTTAGGCAGGCAGCTTAAACAAAGTATAACTTCTGTTCCAACTATAGAAAGAGGCAAACTGTTAGTAGCCGGATAGGGAGCTTCACCCCTCCTGTCTAAGATTGCGCTCATTGCGATCCATCCAATGCAGGGCTTCTTTGGGAGAGTCAAAAATATGTGTAGTTCCCAGTGCAACAACTCTCAGCTTTGCAGGATAAATTGTGGAGTAGGGGACTTGCAGCGCCCTCAGACGTCGCCGTATATCCACAAACTGTGCCCTACGTTTTTGGACCTCAGCGGAGAAATCAGGGTATACGGCAATTTTTGCTCCTGCTATGGTTAGGTCAGCATGGTCTCTGGCAAGACGGAGTATGGTATCCCGGTCCCGGAAGTGGAGAATGCGCATGATGACAGGGCGTGGGGGGGCCCCTGGCGGAGGAGCTCGGAACGGCACTCTGTGTGCCCTTTCAATGGCAAAGAGACTGGACAGTTTATCAGGTCCCATTTTGTCTTTAAACCAGGATTCGAAATACGTGACAGCATCCTTGCCCTCAGCCTTTTCAGGGACCCCCAGCAAACGCACATTATTGCGTCTCAGTCTGTTCTCCAAGTCGTCAGACTTATTAATAAGTAGGGACACATTATGCACAACTCTCTTTAGGTCACGCTTCACTGGCTGTAGTTGGTCCTCCAGCTCACTGACCCGTCCCTCTACTTCACAAATACGCTCCTTCACTTTCCTCATGTCTTGCCGCACAAGATTAACATCTTCCTTCACACTCCCTATATGTGTGTGCAGGGAGGCACTGACCTGTGTTAGGGCGGCATACACATCTTTAATGGTGGGGTTATCAGCCGGAGGTGGAAGCTGTGTGGCAGGCATGGTTCCCCACACTTGCGGCGCTGCCTGTCTCTCCAGACCTGTGGTGCTCTGACCGGGCTCATTCTCCTCCCCGCCATCTCGCCCGGTGTCCACCTCTTGTTGTGAGGAGTCAGAGTCCCCGTCCTGCGGATCCTCGCCTGCCCACTCCTCCGTGCTGGTGAGGTTGCGACTGCTGGCAGCTGGTCCCTTGGTGCCGCGTGTTCACCCGGCGCCATCTTGCTTTCGCAGTGTAGCGGCGCCGCCGCTCTTCTCTTTAGTCCCCCGTCTCTGTCCGAGCACCATAGTCATTTTTCGGGGTGCTATGTGGGTTGCAGCAGATATTAAGCACCCCACCAGTTGTTTTCTGCTGTTGTAGCGCCACGGGGAAGATGCTAATCAGGAGATGGGATGCGGGAGCTCTGGGTCACTGCTGCTGCTCACATCGCGCTCAGGCCACGCCTGGGTAATCTTGCTGCCTTTAAATGCTGCTGACCTAGGTAAAAAGAGTCAAGACACAAGAAGTCCTGGCCTTATGTGTGCGTCTGTGCAAGGTGGTCATTTGATTGACAGCCCTGCCCAGCACACATTTGTCTCCCAGTCTGTGAACTGCAGGTGTTGGAGCAGAAACACTTTCATAGACCAGAAGAAACAGGTTGGAGTCTGTGTGGGGGAGGGGACAGACTTTTACCATTGGTTGGGCACTAAAAAAGGATCTGCACACAGAGGGAATGGCAATACAGACTGAGACTCAGCTCATTGGCCCTTGGCATGTGTATTGGTGCGTGAGAGATGTAGCCTGTTCAGCTTTCCCTAACAGGCTATGTCATTTGATGAGTACAACCCCGTGAGAGTGAATGGCAAATAGGTGAGCAGAGCTGCAGGATGTGGTGAAAATCTCCAGACAGTGGCCAAAGAGGTAGCTCTAATTTTATGTGAACTTTTTTTTTTTTTTTAACATGAGATGACAGGTACATTTTAAGACCCCTTCTTCTGTGCTAACTTTGCTCCTGCAGATATACTATTATACAACTGAACAGATCGGTTAAAGAGAATAACGGAGGCGGGAGATTCCTACTGTCTTTGGGCTCAAAATCCAACCTCTGCTATATTACATTAAAGGTACTATGTGCAAAAGTAATGTATAATGTGGCAATTTATGTATATTTGATGTGTAGTGTCTCACCAGTCACGCTGGGGGCTGGGCCAAAGCCACCCTACCCCATAATAAAGATTTGCATGATTACCCTCTCGGCCCAATGACACTTTGGATGTTGGTCACATTGTCGAGAACTCCCTGATTCTTTTCTTGGTGCTCATTATGCTAATGAGCAGTGATAAGATTTGATGTTACTCTGTTCATGCAACTCCCATTAATTTCTGTCAAAGTTATGTAAACTTAAAAAAACAGCTCATGTTGTTGTTTTTAGATATAGATGAGAGCTCCAGAGGTCTGGGCAACAAACTCTGCAGACACACGTAAGTAGATTTCTATAGATAAGGTGGCTGTTTTGAGCATTTCTGCTTGCGCTTTTGTGGTAAAACCTGAGAAAAACCTGAGAAAAACCTGAGAAAACTGGAGCAAGAAAATCCATCTAAACACACACAGAAATCTGCAATTGTTATATGTGTCCAGGTGGAATTGAGATTTAATAATAATCTGTAGGTCGTGCCTACAAAGAACATTGGATACATTAACACCAATCATCTTAATTGATCCAATGCTGCCCAGCAATTACAGTAAGTGAAATGCAAATGTAATGCTTTAAGGCCATTTTTTTTTCCATTGGAGAATGTGTTTCTTTCACGTAGAAGTGGCGACAGGACGGGTTAAACCAGGTTCGGCCTAACCCCGAAAAGGAAAATGTCAGATTTGGTGGACTAACACAGAATCTGAGAATGAGAATTGGATTTCTGACAACTATCTGTTGTTGCAGGTTGAAAAGAAATCTTGGTATTGCTCTGGGAAACATATAATTTGGCGTTGAGGGAGAGACTGAAGGGGTTACATTTCTCATCCTCCGCACAGCATGTTTTGACACCTGAGGCTGTTTCTGCTCCACCACACCTAGATTATCAACATTAAAAATGCTAAGTAGATTTCCATAAACATAATTTATTACCAACTGAGACAGACTGTTAGTGTTATGGGTGTAACTGATGATATAAAACCTGTCAGGCATATCCGGCTTTTTCTTCTTATTCATGTAGTGACATTCAGAAGGTATGATTTTTTGCCTTTACTTTTATATTTTTTACGTCTTCTGGCTAGTTTATTGTATTCTCCATTTCTAAAACCATTTTGTATCTAATGGTGTAAAATGCTTACATTCAGTAGACCTGTGCTTACATTCAAGCATACATATCTTTAAAATCATAGTGTGATATCCTGATAGCAGCAATTCTATCACCTTACTGTATTTCAGACTGTAGAATTGTCTTTGGCACTATACGGTGATAAAGGTATATTATGTGGATAAAAGATGAAAAAGCCTCTCTAAAAATGGCAAGCAGGAGGAGCCATGGACAGGCCATTATGTTGATTACATCCATAATACATTTATTTTACTGTCTGTTCATTACAGCTCTGTCTTGCAATAATACACAGTTCCCTGTGCCAAGACAGTTCCCTGTAGTTGAACACAATGCAGAGTTGTTAAGGGGAATCAGTATAAAACTAAATCCTGGCCAAAGCAGATAACCATATTTAGTTGTATACTGTATGTATTGAAAAGGTCAACTTTCTACACAACATAATGGGAACTATATAAAATATATTGCCTGTTTATTTATTTATTTGTTTCCTTTTTTCTTTTTTTAGCTTCCATAGTTGGTCCATGGGGTGCTACAGCAATGTTGAGGAAATTGAAAATATTGCTGCTCATAATATTGCTGCTCATAATATTGGTCTTTGGCCTTCTTAAAACATCTCTTAAAAAGAAGCACAAGTATCTTAAAGAACTATTAGTTTCTGGAAGCTTGGGCTCCTATTCTTCACTTGCAGAGGACACCATTATTAAAGATGACATCTTATTTGTTATGGGGACAAACACCATATCACATGGATCAGACAGTGCCTCAACCTCTCGACCAATTAGTCCATACACCGTTCTAAACCAAGGAAATGGTATACTATTTGTGGAGACCACTGAGAAAAGGAATCCATCTTCCTTGGTCTTATGTGCAATAGAGTCCGCAGCCCGAGTGTATCCTGACAGACCAGTCGCCTTCTTCATAAAAGGACTGAATGATATCACAACAGAAGAGGAGGAAAATAGAACTCGAATATCCTTTCCAACTTTATCATCATACAAAAACATCTACTTCTTCCCACTGAGAATGGAAGAATTGTTTATGTACACACCACTTATCACTTGGTATAAAAGAGTAAGTATCAAGATTATAATGGGCTCCTATTTTCAGTTTTTTTTCCAAAAATAAAACCTAGCTTCATTTTGAACCTTTTCTGGAGTAGGCTTGAAATACAAGGCCCTACCCCAAAAATTTGCCCTAGTTAAAGTATGGAGGCCTTACTGAAGAGGGGGACGTATATAGTGTCGGGGAAAGAACTACAGAGGGGGAGAAAGGTATACATTTTTGTGGGCTTACTGCAGGGGGAGTGTATTCAGTATCAGGGAAGTACTACCGAGGGAGGATGAAGGAATACAGTATGGAGGCTTAAGTACATAGGAACTGTAGTATAGAAGCCTAACAACAGTGGGACATATAGTATGGAAGCTAACTACCATATGGAGTGGGACAACAGAGTAGGGGCATACTGTGATTTTCTGAAAGAAAAAAAAAAAGACCTAATCTGAAAATAAGCCCGAGCCCTGTCTTATTTTTGCAGAAACATGGTAGCACCCATCACTAACTAGGATAAGGACTCTACCACACCCACGTGTTCTGCATCTATGGAATATATATGTCATGAAGTACACTTTTTTAGAAGCTCAGTGAAGGAATTATGTTCTTTTTTTCCCCAAAAAACATAACATTTGTCATTTCTTTTAATATTTCTAGGTTCTGCCCAGGTGGGAACGCTTCTGGACACACGTCAGCTCAGACGCCTGCAGGTTTGCCATGATGTGGAAGTATGGAGGCATTTACATGGATACTGATGTCATCTCACTCCATCCTGTTCCAACAAATAATTTTATAGCAGCCGAGTCCTTTAAATTTACCAGTAGTAGTGTTTTTGGTCTCTCTCCATTTCACAGCTTGACCTGGGAATTCATGCAAAACTTTGTAGAGAACTACAGGGGAAATTATTGGGGATATCAAGGGCCAAGACTTTTCACACGTGTGATGCGTAGATTGTGTGGAAATCTGAAGTTTAAGTCTGTGGATGATAATGTGACCTGTGGGAATGTGTCTTATCTTCATCCTGAACGATTTTATCCTATTGTGTCTTCATCTTGGAAAATATATTTCAAGGTGTGGCAGAATTTACCAACATTTAACAAATCTTATGGTCTCCACTTCTGGAACTATAGGAATAATGAACAGGAAACCATGGTGCCTGGGAGTAACACTCTGGTGGAGCATCTTTATCAACAACATTGTCCATCCACTTATGGATCCATATTGAAGAAAAAAGTCCCATCAGGTGTCTGAAGTTAGAGTTGAAGAAAATTTAGGTTCCAGTGACCACGAGTGTTTATGGTTTGATGTACAAACTGACTGCTTGCAATCCCATACTACAACAAGAGTATTGGATTTTAGGAAGACAGATTTTAAGAAAATGGGAGAGTATTTAGATAAAAAATTAAGAGGGTGGGATAAAGCATCGAAAGTGAGCGCTCAGTGGGCAGCATTAAAAAAATGACATAATAAAGGCAACTAGACTACATGTACAAGAAGTTAGCAAAAGTAAAAGGTAAAGGAATCCATTATGGTTTACCAGAGAGGTTAAGGCCATTGTAAAGGGAAAAAAGGCAGCCTACAGGAAGTATAAAGAAACTGGAAATGTAACTGACAGAGAGACGTATAAATTTATACAGAAGGAGGCAAAGCAGATTATAAATGCTGCTAAAGCCTCAAAAGAATAAGAAATGGCAAAATCTGTTAAGGAGGGGAATAAAACCTTCTTCAGATGTATAAGTGACAAGAAGAAGAAAAGAATGGCTGCAGCATTACTAAAATAAGTAATGGGGAGAATACGTTTATTGATGGAGATAAGGCGGTCGCTGACTATTTGAATAGTTACTTTTGCTCAGTGTTTTCACAAGGAGGCCTTCACAATCAGAGGCTGGTTGGGCACAGCATTGGCTCCAGTTATATGGGTTCAGATCCAGTATTTTCAGAGGCTGAAGTTGCAGTGAAACTTATTTGTTTACCCGGGCTAAACATATATCTATAGTAAGATAATAAGAATGGAAATAGTAAAAGGGCAGACTAGATGGACCCAGTGGTCTTTTTTTGCCGACAATCTTCTATGTTTCTATGTTTCCATCTAAGTAAATCTTCATTTACTGTTGGGATATATGCAGATAATTTCCTTTTATTGTAATGTCATGGAATGTGTATACAATATACTTTTAGGGTACAAACCCACTTGACGTATTTGCTGCGTGAATCAGTCTTAAAAATAAGCAGGCAAAACGCAGGTTAGCTTTATACAATTGTTCTGCGTTAAAATACGCAATTGCGTATTTTTGAAGGGTGAAGATACATGCGTTTTTCTCACAGGTTGTTAACAACTGATGCTTTGCTAACAACAAGCTTCACGCTTCAAAAATACGCAATTGCGTATTTTAACACAGAACAATTGTATAAAGCTAACCTGCATTTTGCCTGCTTATTTTTAAGACTGATTCACGCAGCAAATACGTCAAGTGGGTTTGTACCCTTAATAGTGTTCCTGAAGCATTTGAAAAGGCAAAGAATTTTGGATAAGATGCTAACAACAGTAAATATATAATAACAACTATTTCTTCCAACTGCTTCATTTCGAGTAATTATTGTATGTTTCACTTTATAAGATGCACTTTAACCCCTTAAGGACAGAGCCTGAAATGGCCTTAATGACAGAGACAAATTTTATGAATATGACCAGTGTCACTTTATTCATTAATAACTTTGGGATGCTTTTACCTATCCGGCTGATTCTGAGATTGTTTTCTCGTGACATATTGTACTTTTCATTTCTGGTAAATTGGAGTCGATACTCATAACGAATCTTTATGAAAAAAAACCAAATAACGTGAAAAAATGTGAAAAAATGCATTTTTCCAACTTTTAAACTTTTTTGCTTATACAGAAAGTGGTTATACCACATAAATTATATATTAAATAGCATTAGCAACATGTCTACTTTATGTTGGCGGCATTTATTAAACGATCTTTAATTTTTTTAGACAATAGGAAGCTTAAAACATTAGCAGCAAATTTCCAAATTTTCAGTAAAATTTCAAAATCAGATATTTTTAGGGACCTGTTCAGGTTTAAAGTGTATTTGAGGGGCCTGTATGTTAGAAAGCCCCACAAAGCACCCCATTTCAAAAACTGCACCCCCCACACTCTGCAAAAGCATATCCAGAAAGTTTTTTAACCCTTTAGGGGAGTCAAAGAAATAAAAGCTAAGTGTGTAGGAAATTAGAAAATTTTAATTTTCTGTGCAGAGATTTTATTGTAATCCAATATTTTTCATAATTATAAACCTATTACCAGAGAAATGCATTCCAATATTGATTGCTCAGTTTCTGCAGTTTATAGAAATACCCCATATGTGGCCCTATTGCACATCGCAACCACAAGCCTCAGATATAAAGGAGCGCCTAGTGAATTTCAACGCCTCCGTTATATTTGGTCATTTTTGACCGTACCACTTCAGGTTGGCAGAGGCTCTGGGGTGCCAAAACCTAAAAAACACACCTAAAGGGACACCATTTAGAAAGCTACACCCCTCAAGGAATGTAACAAGGGATGCGGTGAGCATCTGGACCCCACAGGTGCTTCACAGATTTTCCGAACAATATGGCGTGAAAAAAGAAAAAATTATTCTTTACAGTAAAACATTGTTCTAGCCTTCAATTTTTCATTTTCTTAAAGGGATAAGAGGAAAAAAAAGACACAAAATGTGTAGCGCAGTTTCTCCCGAGTACGGAAATACCCCACATGTGGCGATAAAGCGCCAAGGGGGCGCAGGACGAGCCTCCAAAGGGAAGAAGCGCCAATTGGCTTTTGGAAGCTGAATTTCACTGGAAAGGATTTCAAGGGCCATGTTGCATTTACAGAGCCCTCGTGCTGCCAAAACACTGGAAACCCCCCACAAGTGACCCCATTCTGGAAACTACACCCCTCAAGGAATTTAACAAGGGGTTCAGTGAGCATATGGACCCCACTGGTGACGGGCACAAATGTGGAACAATGTGACGTGAAAGGGAATATTTTCATTTTTTCACTTTCATGGCACAAATGTGCCCGTCATCAAGGGGTCAATATCCTCACTGCACCCCTTGTTAGATTCCTTGAGGGGTGTTGTTTCATGAATAGGGTCACTTGTGGGGGGTTTCCAGTGTTTTGGCAGCACAAGGGCTCTGTAAATGCGACATGGCGTTCATCATCCATTCTAGCCAAATCCAACCTCCAAAATCCAAATGGCGCTCCTTCCCTTTGGAGGCTTGCCCTGCGCCCACATGGCGCTTTATGTCCACATGTGGGGTATTTACGGACTCAGGGGGAATTGCTCTACACATTTTGTTTTTTTTCCCCTCTTTTAACCCCTCTTGAAAATGATAAATTCAAGGCTAAACCAACATTATAGTGTAAAAAAATGTAATATTTCATTTTCACGCCACATTGTTCCACATTTGTGCCCGGCACCAGTGGGGTTGATATGCTTACTACACCCCTTGTTACATTCCCTGAGGGGTGTAATTTCCATAATGGTGTCACTTGTGGGGGGGGTTTAACTGTCTTGGCAACACAGGGGCCTTTTGAATGCAACATGGCCCCTCGAAATCCATTTCATCCAAATCCAGCCTTCAAAAACCAAATGGTGCTCCTTCCCTTCGGAGGCTTACCCTGCACCCGCATGGCGCTTTATGTCCACATGTGGGGTATTTCCGTACTCAGGGGAAATTGCGATACACATTTAGTGTTTTTTTTATCTTTTAGCCCCTTGTGAAAATGAAAAAATCATGACAAGATTAATGATTTAGAGTAAATCATCAAATTTACACTAAATGTTGGTCTAGCCTTGATTTTTTCCATTTCCACAAGGGGTTAAAAAAGAAAATGAACGCAAAACGTGTAGGGTAGTTTCCCCTGAGTACGAAAATACCCCACATGTGGATATAATGTGCCATATGGGCACAGGGCAAGCCACCAAAGGGACAGAGCGCCATTTAGAGGCTGGAATGAAGGATGGAGGCCATGTCGCAATTACAAAGCTCCTGTGCTGCCAGGACAGTAGAAACCCCTGACAAGTGAGCCATTCTGGAAACTACACCCCATAAGGAAACTAACAAGGGGTGCAGAGACCATATGGACCCTACTGGTGACGGGCACTTACGTAGAACATATGCCGAGAACATAAAAAATACAATTTTTTTCATTTTCACGTCCCAAATGTGGCCGTCACCAGGGGGCCATATCCTCAATGCACCCCTTGTTAGATTCTTTATGGGGTGTAGTTTTCAGAATGGGGTCACTTGTGGGGGGTTTCTACTGTCCTGGCAGCACAGAGGCTTTGTAATTGCATCATGGCAAGTCTCTAATGGGAATGGCGGCCATACCTATTTAGCTGGGGAAAAGGGACAATTATTAATTTATTTGGTGGTATTAGGCCAATTATTGGTTTATAAGGTTGAAAATGACAGGTGTCCATCAAACTCAATCTGTGTTGATCCAGAGGAAGGCAAAAAATCCTCGTGAGGCAGACGACAGTAGCCTCATCACAGGGGAAAAATTCCTTCCTGACTCCATAATGGCGATAAGAATAATCCCCGGATCAACGTGACCCCTGAAATAGGAATAAGGGACAGAATTTAGAAAATGTAGAACCCCAATGACATGTAGTACGCCTTAAAGCAATCCTGTATGCAGAGGCCGGGGGGATCAGGACAGGTGTCACACTGGAAAATGGTGTCCTTCCTGATCCCCCTGTTAAGCTACACTCTGCACTTCTTCTGGGGTCTCCCGTTCTCCAGTGTGGGGGACGTCACCTGGAAAATGTTGTCCTGGTGCGATATATCCAGAAGCGCTGGGTCCGTTCCATGGCTGCTAAATATTAGGGCGCTATTACTACTTCTGATATGTTCGGATCGTGCCGCAAGCTACAGTAGCTCGGGCAGCGAGGGACCAGAAGAGGGGGTGCTGGTATAAAATTTATCCTCGTACAGGTGGTAACCTTTATCCAGCAGTAGGAAGATCAGTTCCCGGACGATCTTCCCACTTGTTACGAGGATGGGGGTGGAGGGGGCATCTGGGGCTGGATTCGGGTGTCCCTTCCTACATACACTCTAAGGGTACGTGCACACTGCGGAATCGCGACAGATAACCCTTCGTGCATTCCACAGCTGGCACCCACCAGCGCAGTGATGCAGGCGCACGTCTCCATCCGTGTCATAGACTCCATTCTATGCACGGGCGGATTCCGCTCTCCGTCCAACGTGTTCATTCTTTGGATGGACGATGGAATCCGCCCATGCATAGATTGGAGTCTATGACACGGGTGGAGACGCGTGCCTGCATCAGTCCGCCGGCGGGTGCCAACTGCGGAATGCACAAAGGGTTATCCTTCGCCATTCCACAGTGTGCACGTACCCTAAATCTGTAAGTGTACCCTGAGGTACTCTCACAGAGTTTGGAGAATTTCACGCCATACCTCTTATCTCTTTTTGGGACGGTACTGGCGGAAAAGACGTGTCTGGGGGCAGCGTACGCTACGCTACCCCCAGACACGTCACTGGATGATGAGGATGATGAGGATGAATGGAGGAAAGAAGGATCCCCCCATTCATCCTCACTGGCTGTTTCGGTGTCGGAGGCAATAATAATGTATCCCTTTGACACCGAAAACACCCTGGGGGCCATCTTTATACGGGGGTTGGTATATGGGGTATGTAGTGGTGTAGTGTCAAACTTTATTCAATGTAGTGTGGTGTAATGTAGTGGTTTTTACGTGTTTTTTCACAGTAAGTATAAAAAAAAAACCTACGCCAACAAAGGAGTTGCTAATAAATGCCGCACTTATCAGCAGACCGTGGCAGTAGAATATAGAAAAAAAACACCCTACGCCAAAAAGGAGGAGTTGCTGATTAGCAGCGCATTTTCGTGCGATGCTGATCAACACTCAGCGGCGATAGGGTGCGGAAAATAGGAAAAAAAAATTTGGGAAAAAAACAACTTTTTCTACATTCTGAACATCCCTGTAGCTGCTGATAAGTGTATTACACATATCAGCCGCTAGAGGCAGCAGAGCGCCAAATCAGGAAAAAGACGAGGCTGGAGCCGAAAAAAGCCGATGGGGACCGCCGGAAATAGCCGAAGACCCGACAGAAAGACGGAGGACGCCGCAAACCCGGAAGACGCCGATCAGGACCCCGGGACAGGTGAGTAATGTACAAATACCTGCTCTGGACCCCTCAGCTACCTAGCTGAGGGGTCCAGAGCAGGTATTTACTATTTTTGTGGACTCTGATCGCCGTGCCACCGGTCCGTTCACGGCGATCGGGCCGGTGGCACCGTGACCACCATTACTTTTTACAGTAATGGCGGTCGGTGCCATCCTCGGACAGCACCGACCGCCATTTTTTCCGGGTCATCGGGTCACCGATGACCCGGAAAGGTTCCGGTCACCGCTATTGGCTGATCTGAATTGATCAGCCAATAGCGGCGATCGTAAGCATGGGGGGTTTAACCACCCCCCATGCCGAGAAGCTAAGATGGCCTGCTATGATTTATAGCAGGCCATCTTCCTCGATCGCTGTGTGCGAACACACAGCGATCGGGGAAACATAGGGCGTAAATTTACGCCCTGATGCGTTAAGTACCAGGGCGCGAGGGCGTAAATTTACGCCCAATATCGTTAAGGGGTTAAGCAATAAAATACCTTACTAAAAGTGACTGGGTCCTTTCTGTTCTCCTGCTGGACAACGATCAAATAGATCAGCGTCGTCCAGGAAAGGAATCTGGATGTGATGTGTATGATGTCCAGGTTCCCAAATGTAGAAGCCCCATCTGAGAACTTACTCAGAAGTGGAGATGAAGGACCTGCAGGACCTTCAGTGATGTCACAATTATGTGATTAGCCACATGAAGAATGTACAGTCCAGATTCCGATACTGAAGGCAGGGACAATTAGTATTCAAATTTCTGTGTGTGTTTGTGTGTCTATCTCTGTATCTACATATCTACAGATCTGTTTATGTATAGGGATGTAGCCGATGGGTGTGTGTCTGTGGGTATGTTTATGCAGAAAAGCTTCGTGTGAGTGTCTGTATGTAGTGAAGCTGTTTGTATATGATGATGTATATTTTATTTTTTCTCTCTTTACAGTTGTCTAAACCAGTGGTGCATCTTATAGTCAGGTGTGTCAAATAAAGCACAAAATATGGTACACTGTGTCTTATCATTGTGTGGTGCATTTTTTTTTTTTTAAATCATTGAATACTACATGTTATCTGTGATTTCCCATAAGGCTGCAGGTAAAACCTGCTTTTCTATGTTATTACACTTATTACTATGCAAGATTTACATATCCTAAAATGACATAATCTGAATTTCAAATCATGAAGTTGGCATTAAGCTCAAACGTAATTCATAAAATTATTCTATTTTGTAGTAATTTAGTTCCTAAAAGGGTTATCTAGTGTTGCCCCCCCATAAAAAAAATAATATATATAATATATATATATATATATAGAGAGAGAGAGAGAGAGAGAGAGAGAGAGAGAGATTTATATATAGATATATATAATGACTTTATAATCACATACCATTATAGCGCAGTACTTTGTGGCCCCCATTTCCTCCATATTCTGACCCTGTATGGCCCGATAGCCTATCGGCAAATCGCCCCATTTCAGGTTTGGATTGGGGCTTCTCCCATCTCTCCCCACTCATCTTCTGTCATCCTTATCCAGCCCTGTATCTCTAGTCACAGCCCACCAAGCCCGCTCAGCTTTTTGCTTAATCCACCCTTTAGATATTCCCCATTCCTACATCATTCTGACAAGCCCCTGTACAAACGGAAGCATGTCACACTGAATCACATAGTCCCACTAAAGGAAGTGTACTGTGCATGAGCAAGGCATGTGCTATAATTGGCCGGGCATCAGCATATACTATCCTGATGTCAATGAAGTATTCACACAAAATAGTGGGGTGTCGATTCATGATATTCATCAATACATTAGTAGGGACAAACGAGCCAGTGGACTGGGCTAATTTACATATTTGCTTTACATCTAATTGGTGGAGATGAAATATGATACTGTTCTATATACTGACTGCTGTGTAGAGGTATAATAGTAGAGTGGTATGAATTGTCCTGGATGTATTCCACAGAGTTGTCTGAACAGGTAAAGCTCCAATCTAGCTACTGCGGACAGTTCTGTCAGATTATCAGTAAGAAAAACACTATTTTTGCAGTCAAAAATAACTGTTGTGACATCACAAGTGGTTTATAATCAAGTAACTGCTATGACACCACAAATTGTTTTTTGCCAGGTATCTGCTGTGACATCATAACTTTAGTCAGGTACAGTAAACCATTGTCAGTTTCTGTGACATCACCAGCGTGTTAGGGTTAATCCCTATGACTTCATTGGGTTGTTTTAGTTAGGTAACATGCTTAGACAGGAGGATCAGACATACTAAAGTTAATGAGACAAACCATGTGACAGCGATAGACTAGAAGGTTTCTGAAGGAGTGGTGGAGATTGACAGTTGTAGTTACAGATAGTAGAATGCCATTCCTTTATTATCATGTGTACAAACATATGGGGAGGGGGAATGTTCTAAAAACATCTAATTCTTACTGCAAACTTACTGTAGATGATCATTCTTAGGCTATGTTCCCACAATGTAAAAATTAGTGCAAATAACGACGGCCATTATTAATGATCATAGTCATTAATAATGGCCGTTGTTCTGCAACAATGCCTGTTGTTTGCCTTTATTTTTCCATTGTAGGAAAATAGCCTTAAAATGCAGTATATTTATGAATTGACGCAGTAACACTTCCACTAGATGGACTATATGACTGTTAAGTAAATGAATGTGTGTGAACATCAAATGCTTTGTAAAAGCTTTTAATCTGCCATCTGATACTATGTATTATACTGCCATCTAGTGGGCCAGGTGTACAGTGCATCTTTAATTTAAACTATTATATATTTTTGTTATTATTATTAATATTCATGACCTCAATATGGCATTACTTTTCTGAATATATTTGAGAACTGCTTAGTTGGCAGTTTGCTATTGCTATCTTTTTATCAGAATCCCCCCTGTTAACATCAGGAGTTACCAAAACTGCTTTAGGGCTTCTGGGCGAAATTCAGATTCCAGATTTAGATTGCTTCAACAGATAACAGTGATAAGAATATAACATTGTGAAACTGCTATTAAAAGTGGAACTCATTTGACTAAGTATATGTGTGAAAATGAAAATTCTCACTGTTAGTTATTTTTTTTTTTTACTTGTAATGAGGGTGTGGGGCATACCAAGGACTGGTTTGAGGAGTCCTATTGTCCTATTGTCCCCACATTATACTTCAATAAATAGGGCTAGAGATCCCCACTTAACCCCCTGGGGGCCAGACTGGTTTTGCACTGCACCTGTGCCAGAAAGAGAGAGGGGTAACTCACTCCCTTCCTTGCTTGCCAGGATGGGCACAGTGTGTGTGTGTGTGTTTGTGTGTGTGTGTGTGTGTGTGTGTGTGTGTAAGAGAGAGGGGGGGGGTCCTTCATACTCACAATCAGATGTCTTCTGGCTTCACCAGACCCATCACTCTGAACTTGAAGTGTGCTGCGCTTTGGATCTTGAAATGTGTGTTCAGCCAATCAATGGCTGAGGCGGGACACCACTGCAGTCACTAATTGGCTGAAACTGTAAGAGTTTCTGCTCAACAAATCAGCAGCTGCAGTGGTGTCCCTCCACAGCAGTTCATTGACTAAGCTGCAATAGTAAAGATCAATAGAAGACCACTGATAGAGCTGTAACTCTGTGGCTGCACATTGATAGGGCTTTAGCTCTGTGGTTGAACGCTGGTAGGGTTGTAAATCTCTCTCTGAACATTGAATGGGCTGTAGCTCTCTAGCTGCACATTGATAGGACTGTAGCTCTCTGGCTGCACACTGATAGAGCTGTAGCTCTCTGGCTGCACACTGATAGGACTGTAGCTCTCTAACTGCAAACTGAACGGGCTTTAGCTCTCTGGCTGCACACATATAGGGCTGTAATAGTTTTTGGGCTTTAGCTGTCTGGCTGCACACTGATAGGGATGTAGCTGTCTGGCTGCACACTGATAGGGCTGTAGCTCACTGGATGCACACTGATAGGGCTGTAGCTGTATGGCTGCACACTGATAGGGCTGTAGCTCTCTGGATGCACACTGATAGGGCTGTAGCTCTCTGGCTGCACACTAATAGGGCTGTAGCTCTTTGGCTGCACACTGACAGGCTGTAGCTCACTGGCTGCACACTGATAGGGCTGTAGCTCTCTGGCTGCACACTGATAGGGCTGTAGCTATCTGGCTGCACACTGATAGGGCTGTAGCTCTCTGGCTGCACACTGATAGAGCTGTAGATCTCTGGCTGCACACTGATAGGACTTTAGCTCTCTTGCTGCACACTGATAGGGCTGTAGCTCTCTGGCTGCACACTTATAGGGCTGTAATCGTTTTTGGCCTTTAGCTCTCTGGCTGCACACTGATAGGGCTGTAGCTGTCTGGCTGCACACTCATAGGGCTGTAGCTGTCTGGCTGCACACTGATAGGGCTGTAGCTGTCTGGCTGCACACTGATAGGGCTGTAGCTGTCTGGCTGCACACTGATAGGGCTGTAGCTCTCTGGATGCACACTGATAGGGCTGTAGCTCTCTGGCTGCACACTGATAGGGCTGTAGCTCTCTGGCTGCACACTAATAGGGCTGTAGCTCTTTGGCTGCACACTGACAGGCTGTAGCTCACTGGCTGCACACTGACAGGCTGTAGCTCTCTGGCTGCACACTGATAGGGCTGTAGCTATCTGGCTGCACACTGATAGGGCTGTAGCTATCTGGCTGCACACTGATAGGGCTGTAGCTCTCTTGGTGCACACTTATAGGGCTGTAATAGTTTTTGGCCTTTAGCTCTCTGGCTGCACACTAATAGGGCTGTAGCTGTCTGGCTGCACAGTGATAGGGCTGTAGCTGTCTGGCTGCACACTGATAGGGCTGTAGCTGTCTGGCTGCACACTCATAGGGCTGTAGATCTCTGGCTGCACACTGATAGGGCTGTAGCTCTCTGGCTGCACACTGATAGGGCTGTAGCTCTCTAGCTGCACACTGATAGGGCTGTAGCTATCTGGCTGCACACTTATAGGGCTGTAGCTCTCTGGCTGCACATTGATAGGACTGTAGTTCTCTGGCTGCACACTGCTAGGGCTGTAGCTCTCTGGCTGCACACTGACAGGGCTGTAGATCTCTGGCTGCACACTGATAGGGCTGTAATAGTTTTTGGGTTTTAGCTCTCTGGCTGCACACTGATAGGGCTGTAGCTGTCTGGCTGCACACTGACAGGCTGTAGCTCTCTGGCTGTACACTGATAGGGCTGTAGCTCTCTGGCTGCACACTAATAGGGCTGTAGCTATCTGGCTGCACACTAATAGGACTGTAGCTCTCTGGCTGCACACTGACAGGCTGTAGCTCTCTAGCTGCACACTGATAGGACTGTAGCTCTCTGGCTGCACACTGATAGGGCTGTAGCTCTCTGGCTGCACACTGATAGGGCTGTAGCTCTCTGGCTGCACACTGACAGGCTGTAGCTCTCTGGCTGCACACTGATAGGGCTGTAGCTCTTTGGCTGCACACTGATAGGGCTGTAGCTATCTGGCTGCACACTAATAGGACTGTAGCTCTCTGGCTGCACACTGATAGGGCTGTAGCTCTCTGGCTGCACACTGATAGGGCTGTAGCTCTCTGGCTGCACACTGACAGGCTGTAGCTCTCTGGCTGCACACTGACAGGCTGTAGCTCTCTGGCTGCACACTGATAGGACTGTAGCTCTCTGGCTGCACACTGATAGTGCTGTAGCTCTCTGGCTGCACACTGACAGGGCTGTAGATCTCTGGCTGCACACTGATAGGGCTGTAATAGTTTTTGGGCTTTAGCTCTCTGGCTGCACACTGATAGGGCTGTAGCTGTCTGGCTGCACACTGACAGGCTGTAGCTCTCTGGCTGTACACTGATAGGGCTGTAGCTCTCTGGCTGCACACTAATAGGGCTGTAGCTATCTGGCTGCACACTAATAGGACTGTAGCTCTCTGGCTGCACACTGACAGGCTGTAGCTCTCTAGCTGCACACTGATAGGACTGTAGCTCTCTGGCTGCACACTGATAGGGCTGTAGCTCTCTGGCTGCACACTGATAGGGCTGTAGCTCTCTGGCTGCACACTGACAGGCTGTAGCTCTCTGGCTGCACACTGATAGGGCTGTAGCTCTTTGGCTGCACACTGATAGGGCTGTAGCTATCTGGCTGCACACTAATAGGACTGTAGCTCTCTGGCTGCACACTGATAGGGCTGTAGCTCTCTGGCTGCACACTGATAGGGCTGTAGCTCTCTGGCTGCACACTGACAGGCTGTAGCTCTCTGGCTGCACACTGACAGGCTGTAGCTCTCTGGCTGCACACTGATAGGACTGTAGCTCTCTGGCTGCACACTGATAGTGCTGTTGCTGTCTGGCTGCACACTGATAGGGCTGTAGCTCTCTGGCTGCACACTTATAGGGCTGTAATAGTTTTTGGCCTTTAGCTCTCTGGCTGCACACTGATAGGGCTGTAGCTGTGTGGCTGCACACTCATAGGCTGTAGCTTTCTGGCTGCTTGAAACATCACAACCATGAAACAATATAGAGGCTTCAGACTGTTTTCACACACTTCTAATAACATTATCCTAGAAAACAATGATGTATGCATGTATTGCATTTCCAACAGTTACCACTAGATGTCACTATTTACCACTAAATAAATACAAAAAAGTGCAGATGTAAAAAGAAAAATCATTAGACTGTTAATTCACATTAGAATAAAACAACAGAATAAATCTTTAAGTCAAGTAACAGTACAACAATCATACATTCGCTTGTATTAAATATTAACCAGGAATTAGACAATAAAAGATCGTGTATAAAGGCTGCTGTAGTGGCTTAGCAGAGCACTAGTCTGGAAAGCAAAGAAGTGATGGCAGTATGCCAGGAGACTGCACCTTCATGTTAGGGGATATAGTCTACAGATCAGTGTCAGGTTTCATCGGATTTTCTTCAGGAACATTTTCTAACTAAACATGTCGAAAATCAGTTTCTATTGTGATACTGAAAAGTCACAATTCACTTGTGCAAAAAGAATGTTGGTTAAAGTCGGGTGGTTTGTCATATGTTTCACGTTCATGCTGGACAACATTTCTTCTTGATATACATGTAATTACATTAATACGTGATTGTGGTATCCCACCATAGATGAGATTGTCTCTCCTGTGCACCTCTCAATAAGTTCCTTTCTTCAGATTAAGTGGTGATGAAGGGTACTTTACAGTTTCACCACTAGATTTAAGTGTTTTTATTCCTATGTGTTGCACAGCTGAGGAAGGTCATGGGTTAATGTTTTATTTTATGCCATGCGTTATTCTTGACCAAAAGGAGGTTCTCTCTACTTCTGACCAATCTCTATTCTTCTCTCTTATGCACACACTCATCCCCACCACTCACAGGGAAGTTTAGTTAAGCCACTGTAGGAAGTAGTTACTTGGTGGAGGAAGTGGAGTTCTCAGTTCTAGTCAGATTCTCGTGGTAGAAAGACACACAAAGCAAGCGTCCCTGCTGCAGCCAAGCCAGGACCCTTGTCCACGACCATAAGTGGAGTTTAGTCCAGGCACAAATGTGTTCAGATGCAGACATCTAGTTATTTCACTACTACTTCTACTATATCTATTATGCAGTGCTAAGCACATTAAAGGGAAGAAAGTCCAGTAACACCCTAACCCACGCCAAGAACAAGTGTAAAAAGTGTAGGGCAGTATCCTAAGAAACAGAGGAACTAACCTGGATAGGAAAAGATACCAAAAGAAGGTCTACATGTCATATCTCGCAGTGCAGGTAACTAGGGCACCCCCGGACACTTAACTTCACCCAGATAACCACAAATGGGGCTTGTATCACCCTATTAGGACGGATAGTTTGACATTGTAGGGCACAAGGTGGTCAGACCACCAAAGTCTTTACATGGGTATAAGTAAAGTATTCACTCTAAAGTATCTCTTCAAAGTTCCAGCAAAGTACATTGCTTCACTGGGTCAGGGCTCCTTCGACCAACTCTTCTCCTCTACTCAACTCTCCAAGCACTGCTACAACTACCTCCCTTCTATTCTACTTTTCTATGCCCCTACTCAAGCACAAGCAAGTTCCAGCACTAGAGTCTGTGTGAAGAATTATCTATTCTACTGAAGTGTATTGTATTACTGAAAGACTTTACAATAAAGCTGTTCTATTATTTTATACCACTGGGACTCTGTCATACTTCATCCGCACCAGCACCAATATACACACAAACCGCACACCTTGGGTTATTTTTCCCCTTTTTGTGGGTGGAGGTACCATTATGTCTGGGTGGGTCAGTTGTCACTCAGGACTACCGTGACAAGAGCCCAAGGGACCCACTACAATCCGGCAGGTCACTGACCATTGTGGAACCCAGCCAGCTACAACAACAAAGCAGGTACCAACTTCACACCTGTGTGCTGGACAAGCACTGGCGTCACGACAATACCATCTTTGGCTGAGCTGATTTAACAACATCAGTTATAACAGTACAGAAGTCCACCACATGATCTCTATACATTTATAATTAATATTTAAAGAAATAACCTAACTTATAGAGGTTATCCAGGGAGCAGAAAAGATCCTACCTGTTATGTTCCCAATGTGCTCCAATTCTTCCCCCTGGTTGTCTCAGAAGTATACAGTTCCTTTTAAGACAAGAGGGGGACAGGTGTGTGTAATTCCAGATCAACTGGGAATGGTGCACAGATACCTAAGCTCTAGTCTTGCCTCCTGAAATGAAGAGAAAAAGAATATGCACCATGGAGGGGACTCTTAGCGACCTATTAACAGCAGTGACAGCAGCATTATAACTGTCCTGTCACCACTCTCAAGGGTTATAACTAGCGATGAGTGAATAATTAATCAAAAACGAAGCAAAGCACTTCCTTAGATCAGCGATCCTCTCATCAAGCTGCCGGCCTTTCAGAGCTGCTCCGTTACTTGCCACTCCCCCCTAGGTGCCGGAAAAAGCTGGATCCAATCCTGGGAAGTTTTCAGCTTTTCCCAGCATCCTGGGCAGTTTCTTTTTAATGACAGGTACATAGTGCAATTAGATAATTTATTGCATGTAGGGTAAACATAGTACAGTACATGACACAAAGGTGCAAAACATTGGGATGTTTCTCATTTTACTCATACTTATTTATGATTTATTTAGTGACCGCGGGGCTGTGTCAGTACACTACCGAAAACAATACACTGACCCATTTAGACCCCAATGGTACACAGGCTCTGCACACTATAGAAGTGATTACAGTGCAGTTACTAATGACTCACAGGTGACGTCTTCTCCGATTGCCGTCGCTCACTTTTTGCTTTCTTCTCCATCTGGCGCAGCAATCAAGAAGACTTCTCCGACCACAACTAGTCTGCAAGCAGGCAGCTGGGGGTGACTGGGGAAGGGAAGCAGCTGGGGGTGGCAGGGGAAGCCGCTAGGGTGAAGGGGAGAAGCTGGGGTGACAGGGGGAAGGAGATCAGCTGGGGTGACGGGGAGGGGGAGCAGCTAGGGGTGGCAGGGGGAGAATCTGGGGAGGCAGAGGGAGCAGCTGGGGGCAGGGGGAGTGAATGGGGACAGGAGGAGGAGCAGATGGGGGGCAGGGGGAGCAGCTGGGGTGAGAGGGGCAGGGGGAGCAGCTGGGGAGGGCAGAGGGAGCAATGTGGGGCAGAGGGATCAGCTCAGGGGCAGCAGCTGGGGTGGCAGGGGGAGTAGATGGGGGGCAGGAGGAGCAGCTGGGGTGGCAGGCAGGGGGAGCAGATAGGGGGCAGCTAGGGTGGCAGGGAGAAGATTGGGCAGCTGGGGTGGCAGGGGGAGAAGATGGGGGACAGGCGGAGGAGCAGATGGGGCAGGGGGAGAAGATGGGGGGCAGGAGGAGCAGCTGGGGGGGCAGGGAGAGCAGCTGGGGGTGCTGGTGGAGAGGCTGGGGGGGGCAGGAGGAGAGGCTGGGGGAGAGGCTGGGGGGTGCAGGAGGAGAGGCTGGGTGAGAGGGTGTGGGGTGCAGGAGGAGAGGCTGGGGGTTGCAGGAGGAGAGGCTGGGGGTTGCAGGAGGAGAGGCTGGGGGGTGCAGGAGGAGAGTCTGGGGGAGAGGCTGTGGGGTGCAGGAGGAGAGGCTGGGGGGTGCAGGAGGAGAGGCTGGGGGTGCAGGAGGAGAGGCTGGGGGGTGCAGGAGGAGAGGCTGGGGGAGAGGCTGGGGGGTGCAGGAGGAGAGGCTGGGGGAGAGGCTGGGGGGTGCAGGAGGAGAGGCTGGGGTTGCAGGAGAAGAGGCTGGGGGGTGCAGGAGGAGAGGCTGGGGGAGAGGCTGTGGGGTGCAGGAGGAGAGGCTGTGGGGTGCAGGAGGAGAGGCTGTGGGGTGCAGGAGGAGAGGCTGGGGGTGCAGGAGGAGAGGCTGGGGGTGCAGGAGGAGAGGCTGGGGGGTGCAGGAGGAGAGGCTGGGGAAGAGGCTGGGGGGTGCAGGAGGAGAGGCTGGGGGAGAGGGTGTGGGGTGCAGGAGGAGAGGCTGGGGGTTGCAGGAGGAGAGGCTGGGGGAGAGGCTGTGGGGTGCAGGAGGAGAGGCTGTGGGGTGCAGGAGGAGAGGCGGGGGGTACAAGAGGAGAGGCTGGAGGGGGTACAGGAGGAGAGGCTGGAGGGGGTACAGGAGGAGAGGCTGGAAGGGGGTACAGGAGGGGGGGTACAGGAGGAGAGGCTGGAAGGGGGGTGCAGGAGGAGAGGCTGGAGGGGGGGTAGAGGAGGAGAGGCTGGGGGAGAGGCTGTGGGGTGCAGGGGGTGAGGCTGAGGGGTACAGGAGGAGAGGCTGTGGTGTGCAGGAGGAGAGGCTGTGGGGTGCAGGAGGCGAGGCTAGAGGGGGTACAGGAGGAGAGGCTGGAGGGGGGGTACAGGAGGAGAGGCTGGGGGAAGAGGGAGCGGCCGGGGGAGCAGAGGCAGGTGAGGCAGGCTTGGCAGGTCCCCCCTTCCCATGCAGCTTTGGTCCAGTGAGCTTCCGGCACACGCTGCCTCTATCACTGGCCGGAAGCTCACAGCTGCAGCCCCGCGGTCCAGGAACTTCTCTCCTGCTCGGCGCGATGACGTCACGTGTGCCGCTGCCGAGCAGGAGAGAAGGACCGCAGGGCTGCAGCTGTGAGCTTCCGGCCAGTGATAAGAGGCAGCGTGTGCCGGAAGCTCACCGGACCGAAGCGGCACAACCCCCCCCCCCCCTCCCCACCCCTACGGCGGCGGGGGTAAAATTATATATTTTTTTTTTAGAAAAAAAAAAATATTGTTCCCTGCGGGTGCCGCCCCCTGCTGGGCGCCGCCCTAGGCACCGGACCACGGGTGCCTAGTGGTAAATACGGCCCTGCTCACCCCATTAAGAATACATAGATGCTTAGGAGAGCCAAACATTTATGTGCCGAGTGCACCAAAAATCTGCCCATTATTGCATATGTATCGCTACCTTAAGGAAGTTCATTTCTTAACTGTATAACTTTAGAGGATAAGACCACACACATGCACAGCTAACTCATATTTATGTGGTTGTGATAAAAGTCATATGGGGGTTTACATTATAGAGGAGGGTTAGGGACCTTTACTGTCCTTCTGCAGGAACATGAACAACTAGGAATAGCTAACCCCTTAAGGTTCTCCGAGTAGGTTGAGCAGGAATCAATAGTTTGTCAGCTTATAGGCACTTTGCTCCACAGCAGACAAATCCTTGTTGCTGGATTGTCCTGACCAGGTACAGGATGGTCACCCCTGGTGTAGACAGTATATTCCCAGGTGACAGTTACCCAACCTCTGAATTAAGCACTGTATACTTTCTCTCACAAGACCTAAAACAAAAAAACTATCTTCTCTGTAAATCCAACTAACAGAAAAACCTCCCACCAGATACTATGGGCCTTAAATAGGGGCAGGGCCGGATTAAGGTTGGTGGAGGCCCTGGGCAACAATTTTGTTGGGGCCCCCCCATTTCCTTCCCCCAAAAATAAGCCATACAGCAATCTATACAGGTGGCTGATTACTGTTAGGGACTTACAGTAAGACAGGATGGGGGAGGGGTGAGCATCGCTGAGTGTTCCCACTTAATTTAATACGAGAACACAGCACTTTAACACTTTCTGTGCTTTCTTGCCCACTGTGTTAGCCACCACAGCTAGCATATGCAGTTGTGAATCGCAGGCAGAACCTGGATTTGCAAGTCTAGGTCCAATCTTCAGTTCCCAACCATATAAACTACCTAAAGCAGTAAAAAGCACCCAGAAAGTACTTAAAGGCTGTGTATAATCTATAGCGGCATATATAGCTACACACAGGCTACATGTCATATGCTGCACACAGGCTATATATACCATATATCATAGGCTGCACGCAGACTATATATCATGGGCTGCAAATAGGCTGTATATCATAGGCTGCACACAGGCTGCACACAGGCTATATACCATACACTGCACACAGGCTATATACCATACACTGCACACAGGCAGTGGCTTTGGCTTCAAAAATATGTAGGATAACTCTGTGTAAAGGTGCCCTTAAGCACAGTGATGTAGCAGACCCGAAATTCAACACACAAATACAGTACAGATGTAGCAGAAGTGAATTTCCTTGAGGTTATTTTAAGATGTTTTTCACTGTAATGTCCCTGCAATGTCCCCTAACATCAAGTCCCTTCTGTGAAGTAGCTTTTACTTGTGCAGTCCCATTCAAATTATAGGGGGGCTGGCCTGTCCACTCTTTTGGTTCATCCTGCCTGAAGGAGTTGGACCGGAGCCAGAGCACACTGGAGAACTAAACATGTCTTGTCTCCTTGTCTGGCGTCCTGTGACTGGCGGCTGGAGTGTCCGTGTGGTGCAGCTGACCTGAGGAAACTGGTGGGAGAGGAATGAGATTGGTGAATGTGGCGGTGAGAATGGAAACGGCGCAATTCATGGTTGGTAGGAGCAGAGGTTGGGAGCGGGGCCACAGTGTTACACTGGGGTACCTTGAGCCCACCAGGGAAAGTGACTCTAGGGTTCCACCCTACATAAACAGATTTCACCAGCAGCAGCAAACCATTCACATTAGCAACTTTGCATATAGCCATGTATGTGACCAGTGATGCTAGCACACGGCCAGTCACTGGTACAATTGTTTCTGTAGCACCATATGTACACAGCACAGAGTGCCTGCCACAAACATTTTTGGTTCCTGGTCCAGTTAGGAAAACATTAAGGGGGGCATTAATTAAGTCCGGCGTTTTTTACGCCGGACTTAAAAATGCCCCCACAGCTCTGGCGCTACGGAGATTTATGTAGAGGCGGACTGCCTCTACATAAATCCCGTGCGCGCCGATGCGCACCGCCGAAAACCTACGCCAGCTGAGGACTGGACTCTGAGTCCACGGCCTCCGTTCCGCCCACCACATGCCCCCTTTCCGGCCCCCTGGCGTACTCGGCGGAAAGTGACGATTTGCGAATATTTTATTCGCAAATCGGCCATTTGCATATATAAAAAATACGCAAATCGGCACTTTCCGCCGAAAATCATCCGTTCGCAGGATGATACATGTGGCCCTAAGGGTATAAACACACACACCGTATACGCAGCGCATTTACTGCTGCGATACGCAGCAAATACACAGCAGATACGCAGCAGATACGCAGCAGATTAGATCTAAATAACTGAACATAGCATCAAATCTGCGCCATCAAATCTGCTGCGTATACAGTGTGTGTGTTTGTTTATGGTGCGTTCACACCAACAGGATCTGCAGCTGATTTTCTGCAGCAGATTTCATTTAAATAACTGAACACAGCATCAAATCTGCTGCAGATCCTGTAGGTGTGAATGGGGTATTTTCACCTGACAGGAATTCCTTTTACTTGTAGTAAACTACTGGGTGTAGAGAATTCTCCTAGTACTTATCCTGTATTCACAAATAGAATTATTTTCTCATGCAGTTTTGCCACAATTTCCGCTGATACAGTAAAACTCTGCTATGAAAAAGCAGCGTGTGTATTATAGCAAAGAGCAACGTTTCCCTTTTCACTTCAGGGCACCCTACCAAATAGTTTTTTACAAAAAAAAAAAAGAAACTTAATTCAGTGACTAACAGGTGACGTCTTCTTTGATCTGAGGCGTCACTTTCCTTTTCCTCTCCATCTGGCCCAGACCATAATGATGATTTCTTTGGGCTACAATTCTTCTCTTCAGAACCTGCCAGACAAACATCTCAGGCTCCGCAGCAACTTCCTTCCCTTTCTCCTACCTATAGGGTGGTATTAAACAGGCCGATGGGGGCCCGTTAATACCTGTAAACGAGCAGCGATCTGCTAGATCGGTGCCCGTTTACTGGGCCTATTACACGGCCCGATAATCGTTAATCAAGGGCTGCAGGGACATTGTTACCGATGTTCTTGCAGCCCTTGCTTAACTATATACATTACCTATCCATGTTCCAGGGCTGCTGCTGTGGTCTTCTTCTCCACGGGTCCCGCGCGCTCTAGCTTCAGAGTGGCCTGTCAGCTGACAGCCCACTCAGCCAATCACAGGCCGGGACTGCCGCGGCCTGTCAGCTGACAGGCCACTCTGAAGCTAGAGCGCGCAGGACCCGGGGAGAAGAAGACCGCAGCAGCAGCCCTGGAACATGGATAGGTAATGTATATCGTCAGTCGCCGGCCATTACACGTATCGGTGCGCGGTCGGCGCCCGACAAAAATAGGTCCAAACCTATATCAACGATCAGCCAATGATCATTGTCATCGGCTGATTGTTGTACTCATTACATGGAGCGATAATCGGCCGAATTGGGCTGATTCGGCCGATTATCGTTCCATGTAATAATACCCATAGGCTCCCAAACTGTAGTAATTCTGCTGTCATGTGCAGTAAAGTGAGTAGGAATGTGGGTTACCCCCTGTATGTAGGATCCTCTGCTATGTCCTCCATATAGTAATATAGCATATACCCCTGCTCTGATATATGCCCCAATAGTATATTCCCCTACTCTGATATATGCCCCTATAGTAATATACCCTGCTCATATATGCCCCTATAGTATATACCCCTGCTCTGATATATGCCCCCATAATATATACCCCTGCTCTGATATATGTCCCTATAGTATATACCCCTGCTGATATTTTCCTTCATAGTATATACCCCTGCTCTGATATATGCCCCTATAGTATATATCCCTGCTCTGATATATGCCCATATAGTATATACCCCTGCTCTGATATATGCCCCTATAGTACATACCCCTGCTCTGATGTGCCAATACAAAACAAAACCTCATACTCACCTGATCTGGGCAGATGACAGGTCTTCTCTTCTGGCTCTTCTCTGTTCCTTCAGCCTGTCAGCCGCTGTGACAGATCCTCCAGCAGGCTCCATGATGTCACATCCCTGCTGGAGAGATCAGGTTTCCTTGCTGAGGTCCCGCACTGTCCTCTCCTCAGTGAGGGGGAGGGGCGAGGGGGGAGTGAGGACCTCGGCAGGAGACAGGAGACAGGAAGCTTGACAGCAAGAATCCATTCAAAGACCCACCAGGGGGGAGTCTGAGCCTGCCGGGAGGGAGATGCTTACACAGGATTAACCCTACACCTCCCTCCATGGACAGCATGCATTGTGTCCAGTGCTGTGTCCAGGTAGGGTTTCCACATGCTTTTTGCGCGTGGGACTGGCTCCCAGACACTCCTTCCGTGTTTGGGCTGGTGGAGGCCCCCTAGTGGTGGAGGCCCCTGGGCAAGTGCCCCTGGTGCTCTCCCTTTAATCTGGCCCTGAATAGGGGTGACCGGAACTTAACTCCTTTTAGTGGGGAAAGTGCTAAAGATGAGAGTTCACTGATTGGACAGTGAAACACAAAACAGTGAACATAGTTAACCCTTCTAGACCTTCAGCTGTGCAAAAAGACAGGGGAAATTGAGACAGCTGAGTTTACCCCAACTAACAGTGCAGGACCAGCGCCGAGGAGGAAGGTAAGACACATACCTTACTCCTCAGCATCACGGGGGCTATAGGGGGTGTGGCATGGTGGGGCTGTAAGAGGCAGTTCCGTGCCTCTGGAGTGGGAATTGGAGTTCAGGTGAAGCTCCAGGTCCAGATACTCCACTCCAGCCTTAGAGCTGAAACCACCTGGTGGAGCTCTATTAGAGACTTCAGAGCTTCCCAGTTGATAGCTCCCAGGTGAAGACTCCCAGGGTGGGAGAACACAGGCAGTGCTAGGCCTGTGGGAGCTGCAGACAAGTCTGGGTGAGACCAGTGGAGCTGGTGATATTGAGCATTAGGCTCATAAGTGACAGCTAGGGAAGCTGGTGTTAGTCAGTGGCTAGACGGCCTAGGCTTTATTTTATTGGCAGTGTTGCCTATGTCTTGTGTTTTTCTTTGAACGGATAAATAAAGCTGACTGAGGTCAGTATAAAGCATACAGCACTGACTGGACTGCAATTTGTGATGAGCCAACCGTCTCAGGCCCAGGAGATGGCGATCCCAGCAAGTGAGTAACCCCAGATTGTCACATATGGTGGAGGATTGCTGTGGGTAAGAAAATGGCACGTGAAGTTTGTGGCTGGATTTAAAGAGCCTGAAGCCTTATAAGTAGTTGTGTCTCTGTGGAGCAAGAGATATACAGAGACTGTGTTTCAGCTGGATTTAAAGGGCAAGAAGCCTTGAGAGATTGAGTCTCTGTGGAGAGAGACATACAGAGACTGTGTTGCTGTGGAGAGAGACATACAGAGACTGTCTTGTCTGGATAAGGCCAGTTTTGCTTATGTTTGAAGCTGGTGTTTCTGCTGCTTAAAGAATATAGTTGCCATGGGTCTAGCAGAGGACTATGTCAGACGCATATGGGACATACAGTACAGTGAAGACATGGCCAAACAGATGGGTCATAACTCTGCGCAGTTTGAAGCAGAGCGGGAGGCTGTTGAGGCCCAACTGCAAAGGACATCGGATAAGCAAGCTCCTGTACAAAGTGCATGTACTGCTACACAGAGCTGGTGTCCAAATACACGCACTACACTGCAGGAGGCTGCTAACCAGAAAGCGCAGGTGTCCAAGCCAAGTGGTTGCTGTACCAAGGTCCCAGGTGCATCCTTGTCTGATTCCTTAGATAAAAAGCATCAGGGCGCCGTCCCTAAGGGCAACCAGCCAGAGCCAGGCTTGAGATGTATGAGAATGGACTGTTGTATAGTTGGATGTGCTTTTGCCCAGTGTCCAAGTGTTAAAAAGTCACTTTTGCAGAGGCGCCATGATGATGTTGCTAGGAGCAACCAACCCCAACAGCAAGCGGCAGTCAGTGAGCAGAGAGCGCCTTGTTGGAGGTGCATGGGAGCGGGTGTCTGTGCATCTTATTGTCCTCTGGTCAGGAGATCAGAGAGATTTAAACCAAAAACCTGTGAATTGCTGGTGGGTGGAATCCCACTGCTGGTTGACCTGGATTGTCGCCAGGAGGTGTCCAGGGTCCACCCGGATATTATACTGTTCGTGAAGAGTCGACCAGAGCCCTATGGTAAGACTATTCTAAATTACTTTAAAACTTGTTATGGGACAGTAAATCATGTGCTGGATGTCTGTGCGGAGCTTGAGGTGGAGTTCATACTTGGCAGAGACTTTCCTTATTTCTGGCAGTTGTGGGAGGGAGAGTCCCCTGTAAATTGTGCCGTACAACTGCCTAAGGGGGAGGAGCCAGAAGAACCATATCCAAAAGTCCCAGAGTTACCAGTGGGTGGAGCCTCACTGTCTTACTGTGTGAACTGTGACCAAAATAAGTCCAAATGTTCAGCAATGCTACCAAGTGAGGAGAAGAATCCTGTGGTTGACAAGACCATCCTGATGTCTGATGAGATTATTGCACAGTCTGAACATGGACTTGAAAAGTCAGATGAACTTAATGATAATGTATTGCATGCAATGTTTATTGAAAATGTCACCCAGCAGTTATGTGATAGCAGTAAGGTAATGTCAGATTTGCTGCCTAACATGCATTTAACCCATAACTATGTCACACAACCTGAGCAGGTAAATAATGGGTGTGCTATAGAGTTAGTTCTAGTGAATGCAGAGTGTGAACTAACCTCTAAAGCAGAAAAAGCAGTAGAGGGGATTAGCTCTAGTGTGCCCCTAAAGGTCATGATGTGTAATGACGAGAAGATTGCATGTGATGAAGGTGCAATGCTGCCCCTAGAGGTCATGGTGTATAATGACCAGAGGATTGCATGTGATGAAGGTGCAGTGCTGCCCCTAGAGGTCATGGTGTGTAAGGGCCAGAGTATTGCATGGGATGCATGTGCTGTGGCTGAAAACAATATGGAGAGTTTGGTGGCCTTTACTGAGTCAAGTGAGCTCAATGTGGTTGCAAGTGGCAACCAGATATCTGCTGCAGATGATAAGGAGGGTGAGCATACTGTTGACAAGCCTATGGGTTTGCATTATGCCAGGAGAGTCGCCTACAAAGTCAAACAGCACGTGAGAAGTGACTGTGGCAGTAAGCGGTATGTATGCTGGGTTTGTGGGGCACGTTTTTCCCAGCATGATGCAGTGAGAATGCATGTGGTGCGGAAACATAGTGAAAATGTGTTGTGTATTCTCACACCTAAACTATGTTCTTACAGGGAGCAAGGCAAGAAGTGCGGCTGCAGTAATAAGGTCTGCCATCACAGCTGTGCTAGCCTGGTGCCCAAAAAGTATCACAGAAAGAAAAGAAGGGTAAAAAGTGACCAGTGTGAACATGGTTGTAGACAGAAATATTGCATGAAGATAGCCAGGTGTGCTTGGCCTGGTAGGAAACCGTATGCACGTGGCTTGACTGAGAGCGCCCCCTATGTCTATGACAGTAAGCCTTGTGTGGATGACTGTGTTACACAGCAGAGCCAGATAGACCTGAGGGATGCATCCAGTAGGGTTAGTGAGGGTCACACAATAGTAGCATCCAGTGATGTTAGTGGTGGTCACACAGTAGCAGCATCTTGTGAGGTTAGTGGTGATCACACAGTAGTAGAACAGCCACCACTTATTATTCTAAAATCTTTGCTTTGTCAGGTCCCAGAAGCTGTTCCTGCCTCAAGTAGCAGGGGATGAGATGGTGGCCAGAGAAGGTCAGGCTGAAGAGCTTGTGTTGGCTCACACATTAACTCTTACAGGGAGTCTTGAAGTTGCTGAGGCTAAACTAAATGGTAAAGAGGTAACTTTGGGGGAACTGTGTCCTCAATACACAGATGTGCATGAAGGAGCTGGTGTGAAAACTGAAAGTGGCTGCAGTCTGTATGTTGCCCTGCCCGGAGTGAGAGGTAGTGAGACCTATCAGGCAAGGTCTGAGCTGAGTGTCACTCATACAGTCCCATCCAATGTACGTGAAAGGTTTCATGTTGCCAAGGGTAACAACCTGGAAGTTACCAATAAGGGAACCCAAAGGGCATATGAGAATGGAGACTGTGTACATGAGACTGGTTCTCAGTACAGCCGTCCAATGTATGTCTCCTCTAATGGACGTGGTCATGAAAGAAATGAACAGCAAAGTGAGAAAGTGGGGTACAGTGTTTCTGTGCTATGGAAAATGTGGGGAAAACAAAAATCTCATGAAAAGTGTGGAGTGTGTCCTCAGAAAAAGAAAATGAGGCATGAATGGTGTCACATCTTACCCCAATGTAGGACCTTTGACCCAGGAGGGGGTGTTAATAAAGTGACAAGTCCTATGGCCTTTGTCAGGGGGGAGGATATGTGGCATGGTGGGGCTGTAAGAGGCAGTTCCGTGCCTCTAAAGTGGGAATTGGAGTTCAGGTGAAGCTCCAGGTCCAGATACTCCACTCCAGCCTTAGAGCTAATGAGGCTCAGAAACCCACCTGGTGGAGCTCTATTAGAGACTCCAGAGCTTCCCAGGTGATGGCTCCCAGGGTGGGAGAACACAGGCAGTGCAGTGCTAGGCCTGTGGGAGCTGCAGACAAGTCTGGGTGAGACCAGTGGAGCTGGTGATATTGAGCATTAGGCTCATAAGTGACAGCTAGGGAAGCTGAGGTGTTAGTCAGTGGCTAGACGGCCTATGTTTTATTTTATTGGCAGTGTTGCCTATGTCTTGTGTTTTTCTTTGAACGGATAAATAAAGCTGAGGTCAGTATAAAGCACACAGCACTGACTGGACTGCAATTTGTGATGTGCCAACCATCTCAGGCCCAGGAGATGGCGATCCCAGCAAGTGAGTAACCCCCAGATTGTCACAGGGGCTATAAGCAGGTTAGATATGTCTAACCTGCTGATAATTCCCCTTTAACCAAAACACCAAAGGCAGCCTTGTAACCCCTGAATCAGTTGTATGCATGCCTGCAAGGTGGCCCTCCATGGGAAAATTACTGCCAGCTGTGACCATTAACTATGATTCTTAAAGATAGGATGAAGGGTGGTAGCTGGTGAAAAGTTGACTGACCTACTCCACCCCAAAACATGCTTAAATATCCCCCTTTCCTGTCCAATCAGCACCCAGACCCAGGAAACCATGGGGAAATGCCAACTTTATTTTTAACCCTGTTCAATCCTAAAGTAATATACCCATGTGTCATGCCAATGAGGCTTTCTAAAGGTATATGAGGAGCTAAGTGTAGAGTTTTTATTTAATTGGTTGTTTTTTGCAAATACTGGTAATGTCGGCTATATTTTATAATGCATAATCCAGTCATTTTGGAATGGGTTATACAACATTTTGAATATATCTGAAAACCATATTTTCTCAGGTGCGATGATGTGAATTATGATAATGGCACTGTGCCACATCATGATCTGAGGATTGCTAGCATGTTTAGAATGCAAGCATCAATTATAACTAGTTTTAGTATTCTACACAAAGGTTCCCTGCATCAGCCCATCATACACAGCTTGCAAACATTCACTTGTTTTACATTTCAGAAGGGAATTTGAAGACAGTCATTTACAACCATGGCTTCTGTTCAGCATTTTTCTGAATGCTATTCACTTGGAGACAGTTTTACCCATACACCTTAATTAATCTGCTACTGAATGTGAATAACAGGGAATTTAGTAGAGAAAATCAGCTGATGCTCAATAAATAAGGTGACATTTTAGCTGTACCTGCTTTCATATATAAATTATTCAATTATAACAATTATGTCTAGGGGCTATTACAATGTTGAAGCCCAATAGGGATGTGGACTATTAAAGGCAACTCCAAACAAACAAGACTACAAGACTGACAGAAGGCACCAGTGAATTAATTTTCCGTTCAAATTAGCAGTGTTGTATTATATCCCTATGTTTAACCACATACTGTCATCTTCTCCCTATACTGGTCATTTCCATGGACAAAATTGTCTGTTAACTAAAATAGCTAGGGCTGTGATGTCATTGGAAAGATAGATATAGCAAAGGGACAAAACTTAGTAGGGTTTTATAACTGGAGGGGGGGGGCAGTGGGTTTGGTCCTGTGACATTGGGGTTGCAGGGCTTTTCTGTGGGAGGGGGGGGGGCGACTTATGCTCCTGGTGCCTGGTTATCCTATAACATTTTTTATTCTAATTTTTGTATATTTCCTTCCTTGAAGGGATGTCAAGGCAAACAGGTCTCCGATCTTAGAGAGACCAGCCAAAGAAGACACTGTGCATTGCCAAGTAGAAAAAAGAGAAGAATCTCTAGCTCCAACAGGTGCATTAAAAATAGAAAAGTGGACACAGCACTCAAGGAAACTTGTGTAGTTGGTGCCAGCAGTGTATACCCCTGAGGACCGTGGGTATGGATGCATACAAATGAAGAAAATCACTGCGGCACTCCGGTACAGCTCGTGTTCAAATGGTGTAGTTTATTTCTCCCATTAAGTACATTAGCAACGTTTCAGCTCAATCCTTATGAGCTTTTTTCCTTATGAGCTTGAAAAAAGCTCATAAGGATTGAGCTGAAACGTCGCTAATGCACTTTGTGGGAGAAATAAACTACACCATATGAACATGAGCTGTACCGGAGTATAATATATATATATATATATATATATATATATATATATATATATATATATATATATATATAAAGAACGTGGCTATCCAGGTCTAACGCGTTCAATACAGTGAAGTCATAGGTTAATTGCTTCCTGGTAAATATCAATGTTCCAAAATATAACCAACATATGGAAAAATGTGGATGAAAAATGTAATAGTTTTCTGCAAGACACATTGGAACTCCAGCATTCTAATTCTTGTATATTTTGTTACTACTTAGTTATTGAAGGTGTTTGGCCAACTTTACCCGAGCACCACAAGGTGCTCTGTCAAGCATCAAGTTCAGTCGAGCACTATGCTTGCTCAACACTAGTGTACAACGTTTCCTAGTCCATAAGCATTATTGTCACAGACTTTCAGGGTTTAATACTCTTCATACACTAAAGTACAACATGCCTAATAGTTACTGTCACTCTAAGTAGAATACAAGCTTTGTGTATACTGGTGAATAGGGAAGACTTAGACTTCAGAGCAGCTGCAAAACACTTGTTGCTGAAGCCAAGAGTACCTCTATAAGTCTAAGGGAGACTACCCCTTACCATAGCATGCCGCACCTAATGATTCTTTTATTAAGGATTCTTAAGACTGCTAATATTCATAAGGAATTCCTTCTGACCACCCACAACTATGAATGTACATATGTGTATACCGCCATTGCTTAACATTTTTACTTATAGAGAGTAGGAAGCCATCACTTTAACTTTCAGTGATAACACACAGACCAACCTGACCAACATTTTTCTTGAATGCGATTTGGTTGTTCGGACCTCTGGGCTCCATTTTATTTTCAGTAGAAAGCTTCCCTATTACTTTACTACAGTATGCTGCAATATACATCCAGCAGTAATCTCTATCTCTGGCCTTGGCTCAGGAACCAACGACTCCAATGTCAATTAGATCATTTATTGTTTTATTATAAAATTAAATAAAACATCATATAATGCATCCGAGCAACACATTTTAATTCCGTTCTGGCGTCTTTCTCAAGCTCAATGCACACTGGTAACCAGCAGCATTATATACCCTCATTCAATGGAGCTGTCGCAAAACGTGAACTGGACTCTGACCTAAACTCATTGAGCCACAGTTTGCAAAAGATAAAAGCACTATCACTCACTCACAACACAATGGGGGATATTTATCAAACTGGTGTAAAGTAGAATGGTGTTAGTTGCCCCTAGCAACCAATCAGAATCCACCTTTTATTTTTCAAAGAATCTGTGAGGAGTGAAAGGTGGAATCTGATTGGTTGCTAGGGGCAACTAAGACAATTCTACTTTACACCAGTTTGATAAATCTCCCCCAATGTATCCACTTACAAAGTTCAACCAGCGTTCTACGTTACTTTAAAATTTAAACAACCTATGAGCCTCATCCATACAATGTTTATTTTATTACATGTCCAACAGGTCACTGCATGGTTTTTCTGTTTATTTTTTTATATTTTAGAAAGCTCATCTTCTTCTCCAACTGCTAAAACCTTGATTATCTCTACACAGCATAGCAATAATGAATATAATCCCTATAGGATGGAAGTAGTCAGACACCTGTTAAAGCACTATTAGACATGTTTAAGGATGCTAATTACTTTGGCAGTTTTATGTGAAGTGTAAAGTAGATCTGGCTCCAATTGACAGCTATGTACATTAGCAGAGATAATAGCAGAACCTGCTGTATATAAAATGAATACTTGATAAGATCAAGTCAACACTACTGGGATGTTACCACAAATGAATATTCCAATCATTTCCAAATATTATATAAAATTAAAGGGACTGAAGCATTAAAAATTGTGACTTGCCTAACAACTGTAAATGTGTTATAAGTGTTTTCTTGCTTTTGGTATAACAGTACCTAATAAACCCTTGGCAAGGTGGAAAGGTCTAGTGTCCATCACATTGTAAGACAGATGGCCCAGCAGAATTAAACAGTCTAGATAGAAGCTTTAATCGTCTTACGTTAAAGGGGTTGACCAGTGGAAACTATGGGAAACTCCACTATGGGACTATCCTCCATCTACAGTAGTCTACAATATTTATCAGACCTAACCCTAATGATATGTATACCCATATCATTCCAGTACAGCGAGCCAGAGGAAGTACAGATAGTCCTTCCTTACCTTCTTCATAGCTCTTCTCCTTGATGTTTTTGATGAGCCATTAAATGGATAATGAAGGGACAATTTTATAAGCAGCCAATACTTCTTCAAGTATATTGCCACTGACTTCAAAGTGATTAAAGCCCCTCCAGCTGAGTACGGCATGTATTTAACAAGACCCCACCTCCCAGTATCCTCTCTAGCCTCCTGGGTCTACAACTTAACCACAAGTACTTTCTTAAAGAGACCAAACTAAACTTCCAAAACTTTATTCCAAATATTCCTACTGAAAACAGTGACCTCCGGGTTAACAGGATATTGCTAGCCTACTCTCAAGCTATTATATTTTTTATACCTTGCATAAAAAATAACTTTTTTTGTACTGCACCTTTAAGAAAAATTTTAAAGTTCCAACCTGTTAAAGTTTTCCTGCACTGCGTGGTTAAGCACTGCGCCACTACACAACAGGGATGCCAGAGACTCAGGGACGGCATATACCTGCCCTTGCAAGTTACACCTAACACCCCTGGGTCACCACAGGAGTAACTGGTCGTATTAAGGCTATGTTCGCACAACGTTTTTTCCAGCTCTGTTTAAAATGACATCAGTCATTTTGAGTCCATTGAATTTAATAGTAAAAACGGTGAAAGGATGATGAAAAAAGAAAAACTGCATGTGAACAACTAAAACATAACATCCTCTGTTTGCAACACACATTCAAAAATACTTGTCATGATGGGTTTTTTTTTTAACGTCTTAGCAGACAACTTCCGTCACTTTATACACGGTGTGCATTGGACGTCCGTCATTCCATTGACTTAAATGCACTTCATTGAAGTCAATTAAATTGCATCAATAACAGTTGTCTTTTTAAATAGAAAAAGTGGCCGCCTTTTCTCTTTTTTTTTTTTTTTACTTTTTGTGAACATAGACTAACACTGGATTAAAAGGATTTTACTTTACTTTAACTTAATTCCTTAAGTAAATCCCATATTTATTGCGATCAGATATCTTTACGGAAATGCATTTCTGGCAATTCAGTCAATGTTCAGATTACAGACGTGATATTAAACTGTGCCAAGATGCTTCTTTTTTTTTTACAAAGCTGCTATACAATCAGATTAGTCAGGTTTTCAGGGAAACACTGACTTCATTTTGCATTGAAAAGACAAACCTCAGTGGTATTTATCCAGAAAAGATTCACTCTCCTAACTTAAGAGATAGAACAGATTCGGGGAAGAAGAAGAAAAATAACTCAGAGATATAACTGGAATGGGGCTAAAAAGTCTCTGAATGACTAGCTTCATTATTCTGCTGTCAGCCAACTAAACTGCATGGTTTTTAACTGTCCGGAAAATAAATTTCATAGGGCAAAAGATAATGAGCTGAGTATTTCAACATGAACTGCAATGCACATATCGGCTGCCTGATGCGCTTCATCTGCTATGGAAAAGGATGAATGTTTAAAGAGACCTGTCATTATGCGGAGGAATATCTCTAAAAGCTTGAATGCACTATCACTATCAATTTATCTTCTTATAAGCTGCTACCAATGGCAAAAGTGGCCTTGACCGTCTTCAAACCTTTGACATATGTTTGCAATACATTGTATATCTAAATTGCTCATTTCAATGGTAAAAAGGTTCTAAGAAATAAAAAATGAAAAACTTATACAACTATACATTAATGCAAATGTAGTCAAGTAGTTGAACATGCATAGGCCCTGTATAGCAGCACAGCACACAGATCAGTATGACAGACTAATTTCATGTGATGAGCCCAAGGTGCCTAAATTTGACACAAAGCGGCAGATTAATTGTTAGAAAATATCCATACAGTATGTACTTTTAGAAAAGTTTGCAAAGGGGGGAAAAAACAACACTTTTTGCAACTCGTCTGACAAGAGGGTGTGGCTTAGCACAAATGGGGAGCTGCTTGAAATGTGACATCATGTACAAAACATTGTGACAAAAAGTGACCCCCCCCCCCCAGAGCACCCCCCACCCCCCATTGCTTCCTACATTCATACCTGCTTGAGCCCGACCTGCTTATGCATACTTAAATAAAGATAAGTAGGCATGAATGTAGGAGGCAACCGGCAGGGCCAACGGTGTGTGTGTGTGTGTGGGGGGGGGGGGGGATTGGGTTGGGCTACTAACATACTAATTTACATATTTCTTTAGGTTTAAAGTTTGCAAAAACGGTAGGACTTACAAACATTTGAGGAGTGGCGACAGGAAGAGAAGAGAGCTATCAGCAGATTTTTCTGCATGAAACTGCTGATACTTTTTTTTTTTTTTTTAACCAAACAGCATTAGCCACTGTAATAAATTGGACACATTTTAAAGTCCCTTTTATATGGCACAATTATTAGCAACAAGTAACAAATGTTTTGGGCCCATATCTGACCATGTAAAAAGACCTTTAGACTGTCTTGTCCTTTTCAGCTACTTCCTTATGCATACTACTAATATAATGGTTTCTTTCAACCTTTCTTTCTTTCAAGTTGTAAATAGCCTTCAATTTATCTCCCATAGAATCCCATATAAATTTACAGAGCCTTATAGTACTTCCAAATGCCTCTAATTTCAAATACAAAGATTTATGCCATAAAAAGCCATATTACATTAATTCTACCCTATAAGCAGTAAGACATAGCACATGAAAATATCCTTGAAAATTACCTTCTGGTACTGTTGCTACATGTTGGAGGAATCAGCAGTATTAGGATTTTCACACCAGTTACCACTTCTATGTTTATTACCAGGAAGCCTAACTGAGCATCCTCCCACCATCAGTTAAGGATTCTGTACTTTCTTCCTTTTGAGTGTTTTTTTTTTTTTTTTTGTACTTTATAGCATATTTAGTAGAGGAGGGAGCAGAGGGTTTCCTAAGTTGACCCCTGGCAGAAAAGGAGAATCTTTCTGCATATACCACACATGATCTTTTTAAATAAGGTGAGAAACACATTACCCATCACTGGAGACTTTATTGGGGGTATTACACTGTTTTATGCAGCCATAGGTTGCACCTATGTGTTTCTGGCAGCCCTAGAGCGTTCAGGTTCGGACAGACCTGAACGTTTGGTAAGTTCACTCATCATTACCCACAATGAAGATATAATTGTGTATAATAAGAAGCTGGCAGGCCTTATATTAAATTTCTGTTTAATTAATTGTGAGATAAAGAAAACTGAAAAAGGCCAAAGCCCCAACTTACTTGACATTGAGGGCAAACCCAAATGTTCGGTAAGCTCAGGTATTACTAATTGTGGGATCAGAGTGCTGTGGTCACACCATTCAGCTATAGGACATCTTGTGCAGCCATAAGTTTTGTTCGAATGTGATGATCACAACTTACCCCCCCCCCTCCCCCATGTCTCAGAGGAATCTTTCTAAGATGTGAGAAGAATGGAAGTGAGTGCTGTGGAGCAAAATACATTAGCCATATTCTGCTCCCTGTACAACCAATTTAATATATAGATATAGTTTTTATTAAGAAAAATTGAGTAACTTTGTAAAAACATAATGTACAGTTATACAGAATTGTAAATTACTTCTATAAAAAGAAAATTCAAAGAGGTTCAAATCTTCCACTACTTATCAGCTACTGTATACCCTGCAGGAAGTGGTGAATTCTCTCCAGTCTGACAAAGTGCTCTCACCTCTGCCACCTCTGTCCTTGACAGGAACTGTCCACAGTGGTAGGAAATGCCAATAGAAAACCTCTCCTGCTCTGGACAGTTCCTGTCATGGTCAGAGATGGCAGCAAAAAGCACTGTGTCAGCCTAGAAAGAATGCACCACTTCCTGCAGGACAGCAGCTCATAAGTACTTACTGGTTTGAGATTTTGAAACGGACGTAATTTACAAATCTGTACAACTTTCTGATGCCAGTTGATTTAAGTCCGGCGAAAATTTGTATTGAAGTATTGTATTGCCCCCCCAAAAGTTATACAAATCGCCAATATACACTTATTATGGGAAATGCTTATAGTGCTTTTTTTTCTTTATCCAGGCTTCACTTCCTGGATAAAATGGTGATGTCACGACCCGACTCCCAGAGCTGTGCATCTGTGGCTGCTGGAGAGGATGATGGCAGAGGGATGCTCAGTGTCCCTCTAGTGTCCTGTGTCCCTCAGTGACCCCCTGCCATCATCCTCTCCAGCAGCCACAGCCCGCACAGCTCTGGGAGTCGGGTTGTGACATTAACCTTTTTATCCAGGAAGTGAAGCCTTAATGCAGTAATAAATGCAAGGAAAAAAGCACTTTAAAAGCATTTACCGTGATAAGTTTATATTGGTGAATTATGGAGGCAATACAATAGTTTTATAAACATTTTCGCCGGACTTCTCCTTTAAGATAAGCATTGGTGGTTATTAGAGATGAGCGAACCTCGAGCATGCTCGAGTCGATCTGAACCCGAACTTTCGGCATTTGATTAGCGGTGGCTGCTGAACTTGGATAAAGCCCTAAGGCTATGTGGAAAACATGGATATAGTCATTGGCTGTATCCATGTTTTCCAGACAACCTTAGAGCTTTATCCAAGTTCAGCAGCCCCAGCTAATCAAATACCGAACGATCAGATTCGGATGGACTCGAACCCGAACCCGGTTCGCTCATCTCTAGTGGTTATCTATGTGCAAAAAACTGAAATTTATGCCAGCTGTTGTAAATGTGTTTGGTTGTGGGTTGTTGGAAGCCACACTCCTTCTGCTAAGCCCAACAGCAAAAAATAAATAAATAAAAATAAATAAAAAGTCACAATGTTATAATGTCTGTTTTTTCTGCCATTTCCCCACCAATTATTCCACCAACAGAAATCCTTGAAAAAAATGCTCAAAATCCACATACCTATACACCTACACCTACCAGCACACTACATTAGGGTTAAAAACCATAATCTAAGGCACTTCATCATGTTGCTAAGATGTCAGTTGTTGAACACAATATATGTTTTACCACCAAACAAGTAAAGATCAGGTTCTTAACAGCATGGGGAAAAAAAAAAACATCTGGATGAGATATTGATTTTCATCTTCAAATGGCTTTATTTTCTTCTCATATATATTTCAGGGAATTTCTTATTGACCCGAAAGACGTTTTGAATAGGCTTGGCGAAAATATGTTGTCTTGCAAAAGCTTGAAACTGAGAATACATTAAGTGCTGTAACAGATTGGAAAGATTTAGGGTGTCATCATAGCCAGGTTTGGGAATATCAGCAGACAGTGTGAAGATTGATTGAAGTGGTATGAACATGGACAGCTCCAGAATGCATTACGGAATGTGAAGAGTGTTCGTTTATTGGTTTCTATGGAAAATAACAAACTGTATACAGGGGCTGTATTTTCACTTTTACAACTTGAAGCCGTTTTATAGGTTAAACCAATTCAGAGCATCAGCTCAAATGTCAATCATAAGTGGAGATAAGTGAAGCTGTTATATTTCTTGCAAGCCTGTTGTGGGCTATGTGTTTATATTTGTATACTGTTTTCCATCAATTGTGTTTAACGGGACCTGTATTGCTTGCAATAGTGTAGTCCATCTTTGATAATTGTTGAGGTGACATTTTGCCAGTTTTAATGTTTTATCTCTTTAGACCTAAATCGAGATGAGCGAAGCGAATCTGACGAATTCCGATTTGCAGCAAATTCACTCTGCACATGTTACGTTATCTTACAGAACTGTCTTTTGGTCGGTCTAATCAGCTGCAAACCCCACTGTGATGTCAGCAAACCCCCACTCCCTTTTTAAAGTGATTGGCTTCCTAGAGGCGGCCAGTCGGCTGTGTATAGTGGAGAGCAGGTTGCAGCAGGCAGTTAGAGCAGGGAGAGAAACACAGAGAGATGGGGACAGAGAGGAGAGGAGGGGGGATTGTGGGTGGTTTTATGTGGGAGCAGTGAAGCCATTATCCACTATACCAAGTAACTGGGTGCTGGTAGTGCATTATACCAAGTCACTGGGTGCTTGGTGTGCATTATAGGAAGTCACAGTGAACACAGTCTGCATTGATATTACGCCGCTGATCCACCAACGTCAACTGCTGTCCATGGCAGAAATTGAATGACTGGCAGGCTGATTGATATATATATTTTTTTTATTTACATTTTCCAATTCTGACACTGTCACAGCAACAGCTGTTGAAAAAAATTGCTACTCTGTAAAAGTGCCACTTTTGTAGCTACTATAGTAGTTACTACTAGTTACTACTATTGTAGCGACTATTCGTGAACTTCGCTAAACAAATTTCCCAATGATTTGTTGATCTCTATTCTCTATTCTATATTCTCTATTTCGTCTCATTCACTAGCTGTGCTCTATTATGTTTGTGATGTTGTTATGATGTTTTTCTATTGTCTTCTTTGTTCTACATGGTTAATTGGTTTCAATGTCACCCTTTATATATGTTTGTTGATATTTGTGTTGCCCTCCCATTAGTAATTATCACTTTTTGGCTGAACGGTCATAAAAGTAAAAAGCGGTAGTCCTTGGAGTTTCTTGAGGAGTTTTTGTGCTACATTTTAAAACAAGTTTGTAGAAGAATGTGACATAAGTGAGGTTCTAGGCTAAAGTTGGGCAAACTCCAAGCACGCTCGGGTTTGTGCCTGGAAAACATGGATAAAGCCATAGGCCATAGACTGTATGTACAGTATGTTATCAGGGCATCCTTAGTGCTGCATCCAACTTCAGCAACCACCGCTAACAATTTGGATGAACCCAAGTATGCTCGAAGTTGGCTCAACTCTATTGAAGACTGATGTTAGATGTAAGTCATGGCTGTTAGTTGGTTAAATAATGTTTCAAGTGGGTGTACAATGGGTAAAGGCCCTATTACATGAGCTGATTATCTGCCAAATCAGGCAGATATTGCCCAATGTAATAGCGATCAGCTGACAAATGTGCAAATGTTCACTTGTTGATTGCTCAATTCTGACCTGTCAACAAAAAAATCTTCCTATGCTGAATATGTGGGGCCAAAGGATGGTTAAGCATAGGCTCACACAAGCAACCTATCAATTGTTCAAGCAGTCCCGGGATCACTATTATTGAGCTATGTAAAAGGCTCTGTAGACAAGTGCCAATAATTTCGGGTGCTTGTTTACATCGTGTCCACTTACCTCCTCGGATCCCGCATCATGATGCTTCAGTCTGTAGTGCCCCGCCGCTTCCTAGTCTGTAACAGGGCTTGAGATCTGACATTTCAAGCCTCCTCAGCGACTCAGTGGCAGAGGTGGCATCCACTACAGCTGATAGATGGCTGAGCAGGCTGGGGGTGCTCAGCCTCTTCCTGGTCTGAGTGGGCTTGGTTCCATAACCGGGTCCCGCATTGTACTGATCTGGTCTGCGGTGCCCAGCCGCTTCTTGGTCTGTGTCGAGGCTTGAGACATGACGTTTACAGCTCGCTCAGCTATTTAGCGGTAGGGGTAGGTGGCTGTGGCGGCTGAATGGCTGAGAGGACTGGAAACGTCACGTGTCACGTGGGCACCACTGACCAGAGGAGCATGATGCGGGACCCAGTGCTGGAGCCGAGGAGGTAAGTGGACGTTGTTGCCTTCATTCACCCCCTCCCCAGCCATACTGAATAAAGCCCCCCCTGCCCAGAGTACCCCTTTAATGCTCCATACAGCTAAAATTGAACTTGGAACTGGGCGCATCATGACTGCTATCCAATCACAGGGGAGAGAATATCTTTCATCTACTCTGACTGCACCCTGCTGCCACTAGTCCATCTTGTTTTAGCATTGTGTTTGTTTATTTAAGTGATAGGTACAATAGTCTTTCTCAGTGAGAGATTAGTAAATTAACTGGTTAATCACAAGCTAACGTATGCCATCAGATTGTCCTTGGTTTATACGGATGACTTTCAATGTTCACCCTTATTAAAAACATCATTATTTATTTCCCATAATCCACTGCATTCTCATTTGCATATATGAAAGCCTATGTCCATTTATTCCAAATTGCAACATTGCTTTTCTTTACTGCACTGAATCAAAAATACATTAATTAGCATAAGTGGCTGATGCTCCTTAATTAAGACTCGAGCTAAGTAAACAAGAAAATCTATTATTCATGAAATATTCACTCAAAACACACTAGCGCGTGTGAGCAAACAAAAAACATACACACAACAATTCATTACTCAAAGCATTTTCACATCATTAAAAAACTATCTCCTGCTGTTTTCTTTAATGTGCAGTCTGGCTGAGGTGGAATGAGATAGGCAGTAATTGGGGATGGCCAACAGAGGGTTTCAGGAAAAACTTTGTTTTATTTAGATTGATCCAAAGCAGAAGTAAGCAGCCTGTTCTGATGTGACTTATATGCACCTAGAACTCTTTAGACTATCAGGTATCAGGATTTACTGCTTCATAATTAAAAAAAAAATCTATGTTTCTAAGATATATGTGTGTTTGTGTGTGTATATATATATATAATATATATATATATATATATATATATATATATATACACACACACACACAAACACGGTGGTCCAAAAGTTGGTGGACAAAATAGGGTTATGAATCCATAACCCTATTACACATACTGTCGACTTACTTTTGGACCACCCTGTGTAAATGTGTATGTATATACAGTATATATACACATTTACACAGGGTGGTCCAAAAGTAAGGCGACAGTTTGTGTAATAGGGTTATGAATATATATATATATATATATATATATATATATATATATATATATGCATGTATATATATATATATATATCTCAGTGGTGGTAAATGTACTATATTATAGGGGAGTTGAGGACGCCATCAAAAGACATTTGGAGTCTTAAAACTTGTGCGATGTTCCATGGGAAAAAAGTATGCAAAGTAGCTAATTCCCAGAAGAACAATAATTTGTGCCACAGTGCTACTTACTCAAGGCAGCTTCCCTTCAAATCAATGTGTGACCATTTAAAGGATTATCCAGGCTTAGAAAAACATGCCTGCTTTGTTCCAGAAACAGCACCTTCTGTTTGGATATGGCCTTGCCCTTAGTTCTATTAAAGTGGTTGTCCAGCGAAAATTTTTTTCTTTTAACCCTTTAAGGACAGAGCAAATTTCGATTTTTGCGTTTTCGGTTTTTCCTCCTTGTGCATAAAAGGCCATAGCACTTGCATTTTTCCACCTAGAAACCCACATGAGCCCTTATTTTTTGCGTCACTAATTGTACTTTGCAATTACAGGCTGAATTTTTCCATAAAGTACACTGCGAAACCAGAAAAAAATTCAAAGTGTGGTGAAATTGAAAAAAAAAACGCATTTTGTTTATTTGGGGGAAATGTGTTTTTACGCCATTCGCCCTGGGGTAAAACTGACTTGTTATACATGTTCCTCAAGTCGTTACGATTAAAACGATATGTAACATGTATAACTTATATTGTATCTGATGGCCTGTAAAAAATTTAAACCATTGTCAACAAATATACAACACTTAAAATCGCTCCATTCCCAGGCTTATAGCGCTTTTATCCTTTGGTCTATTGGGCTGTGCGAGGTGTCATTTTTTGCGCCATGATTTGATCTTTCTATCGGTACCTTGATTGCGCATATACGACTTTTTGATCGCTTTTTATTACAATTTTTCTGGATTTGATGCGACCAAAAATGCGCAATTTTGCACTTTGGGATTTTTTTGCGCTGACGCCGTTTACCGTACGAGATCAGGAATGTAATTAATTAATAGTTCGGGCGATTACGCACGCGGCGATAGCAAACATGTTTGTTTATGTATTTATTTATTTACTTTTATTTATAACCTGGGAAAAGGGGGGTGATTCAGACTTTTATTAGGGGAGGGGACTTTTTACTATTAACAACATTTTTTTTTTTACTTTTACACATATACTAGAAGCCCCCCTAGGGGACTTCTAGTATAAGTGCTTTGATCTCTCATTGAGATCTCTGCAGCATAGATATGCTGCAGAGATCCATGAGATAGGCACTCGTTTACTTCCGGCTGCTGCAGCCGGAAGTAAACGAGTGCCGAGCCGGGGACGGCGCCATCTTGGAGCGGTCCCCGGCCGGCTTCATTTGCGGAGATCGCTCCTCCGGGATAACATCCCGGAGGAGCGATCTCCCCACTAGACACCAGGGATGAGGCTGTGTCCGGTAATCGGATGCAGCTGTCAACTTTGACAGCTGCATCCGATTACTGTATTAGCGGGCACGGCGATCGGACCGTGCCCGCTAATACCTACGGTCCCGGGCTACACGCGGCACCCGGGACCGGCGCGGTTCAGAGCGGGGCCGCCGCGCGGCCCCGCTCTGAACTCCCTTACCGGCATCAGGGCGTAAATTTACGCCCGATGTCGTTAAGGGGTTAAATCAACTGGTGTCAAAAAGTTATGTAGATTTGTAATTTACTTCTATTAAAAAAATCTCAAGTCTTCCCATACTTATTAGCTGCTCTATGTCCTGCAAGGAGTGGTGTTTTATTTTCAGTCTAAGGCTATGTTCACACTAAGTAAAAGTACAGCTGTTGTTGCCGATGGCAACAACAGCCGTACTTTTACCGCGGGGGAACAATGCCTGCAGGGCCGATTCTAGCTTTTCTGCCGCCTGAGGCGAAAACTGACAAAGCGCCGCCTGGGAGCTTCAAAACAAACAACAATCTACAACTGCTGACCTCTGACCTCAGGAGCCGGAGAAGAGCCATAAAACGGGCTGCTCTGTTAACTCTTTCAGTACTGCAGAATGTAGAGTATTACTGTGCATCACTTACATTCTGCAATACAGAAAGAGTTAACAGCAGAGCAGAACATTACTTTTATGCCTCTTCTCCCGCTCTTGCACTATGCTGAGGTCAGCTCGGAGGTCGGCAGTGCAGAGAAGACATAATATAGCGTCCCCGCTGCTAACTTTTTCTTTTCTACAGTGTGTAAGTGATGCACAGTATAATAACTCTGCATTATTGAAAGGGTTAACAGCAGGAGACACTATATCTATGTCTTATGTGATGTGAATACCTGTGAATACGAGGCTTCCAGTGCCTCCTCAGCGCTTTTCATGAGGCAACTGACAGGAAACACAGCTGGGCACTGAGCCATAACTAGTTGTAATGATAAGGACACAGGACGCTGATGCCGCCCCCCTCAAGGGCTGTGTTATCTGCCGCCTGAGGCGACCACTTCACCTCGCCTCATGGCAGATACGGGCCTGAATGCCTGTTGTTCTATGGGATCCCGGCCGGAGAGTACAAACATCGTGTGCGCACCAGCCGGGATCCCATATGCAGCTGCAAACAACTGACATGTCATTTTTCTGCGGCCGGAATTCAGTGAAGGCTGAAGGCTAGGCATCCATCCACAGACTGCAGTTTCAGGGTATTTGCCCCTCATTAGTGTGGAACAGGATTTTGGCTACTGGGGCAATGATAAATAGACCAACAAAACACAACAATCACTGAACTCAGGGAGAACAGTGTCTCCATTGATTGTCCCATACTCCATTGGAATTTTTCACTATTCTCCCCACAAGGAGGCACCCCTTGGCAATGGGCTTCCTTCTCTGGAGAGAGGGATATCTGGCTATTCCCGTGTTTTGAGACTCGTAAGTCTCCACGGACCCCTTTTTTGCATATTCAAATTTTGTATGGGGCAATCAATGGAGACTAGTAAATGAGTACTCCACTGGAATTTTTCACTGTTCTCCCTCAGTGCAGTGATTGTTGTGTTTTGTTGGTCTATTTATCATTGCCCCAGTAGCCAGAATCCTGCTCCACACTGACAAGGGGCAAATACCCTGAAACTGCAGTCTGTGGATGGATGCCTAGCCTTGGTACCCCTTGTCTTATGTGGTTATACTCGCCACAGAGTTAGACTTTGACTTGCAGGGGCCACCCTGGTGTTTCCCTATTTAGGTCCCAAAGCTCGCAACAGAGTGAGGACCTGAGGGACTACGTATCAGGGTGGTTTGGTGCTATCCCCATTTGGAGGCACCCCTTGGCAATGGGCTTCCTTCTCTGGAGAGAGGGATATCTGGCTATTCCCGTGTTTTGAGACTCGTAACGGAGGCTCCATGGACCCCTTTTCTGCATATTCAAATTTTGTATGGGACAATCAATGGAGACTCGTAAACGAGTACTCCATTGGAATTTTTCACTGTTCTCCCTGAGTTCAGTGATTGTTGTGTTTTGTAGTGTGAACATAGCCTAAAATAGTGCTCTCTGCTGACATCTCTGACCGAGACAGGAACTCTCTAGAGAAGGAGACGTTTTCTATGGGAATCCCCATAGAAAACCTTTCCTGCTCTGGAGAGTTCCTGTCTCGGCCAGAGATGTCAGCAGAGAGCACTGTGTCTAAATGAAAAGAAGACAACATTTCCTTTAGGACATACGGCAGCTAATTAATATGGGAAGACTAGCGATTTTTTAATAGAAGTAAATTACATATCTATATAACTTTCTGACACCAGTTGATTTAAAAGAAAAAAGAGTTTCGCTGGACAACTTCTTTAAGGGAATAAGCCTAATTGCCAAACTCTGCCTAAACTGGAGACAAGAATCATGCAATTGCTGGCAGAAAGCAGACATGTTAACCCCTTCCCGCATTAGGACGTACCGGCACGTCCAAATCTGCAGCCCGTTCCCGCAGATGGACGTGCCGGCACGTCCTCTGAATGATAGGGGCGCAGGAGCTGCGCTCCTGTCATTCCCGGCGGGGCCTGGCTGTCAGTGATAGCCGGGCACCCGCCGCAACTGCCGAGATCCGGACCGAGCCCGGATCTCGGCAGTTAACCCTATAGGTGCTGCGATCTGTGCGATCGCAGTACCTGTAGTGCTACAGGAAGGGAGAATCCTCCCTTCCTCCTCCATCGGGGCTGTGCGGTGAGATCGCACAGTCCCGATGGAGCTGTGACGTCAGGAGGCTTCCCCGAAGCCTCCTGGTGTCACAGCTACGGAAGCTGGTCAGGCTCAGCCTAAGGCTGAGGCTGATCAGCTTTGCCTTTTACAGGCATAGTGCATTGCAGTGCTGATGAGCTCTGCAATGCACTGTGCCTGTAATCAGGCAATTTTACAGTAAAGTCCCCATGGTGGGACTAAAAACAGTGTTAAAAAAAACACACACACACACACACACACACACAAAATACATTTATAATAAAATAAAATTTACACATAATCCCCATAGCCCCCAATACAATAATAAATGTAAAAAAAAAAAAGTACACATATTTTGTATCACCGTGTGCGTAATGACGCAGGCAATACAAATATTACATGAACCCCTTAGTGACCGCCAATACGTATTTTTACGGCGGTCACTAATGGGCTTTATTCCGATACGTACGCCTTTTAGTGGCGGACGTATCGGAATGCTCTGCCGTCCCCTTGCGGCGGCAGAGCGGGGGATTAGCTGTCAGTGTGACACCTGATCTCCCCCTGACACTACCCCGAGCGGAAGTTCCTCCGCTCCAGGTAGTTTAACCCATTGAATGCTGCTGTCGGCACCCCGGAATACCTGTAACCACCCCGCATTACCTGTAACCACCCCAGATTACCTGTAACCACCCCAGATTACCTGTAACCACCCCGCATTACCTGTAACCACCCCGCATTACCTGTAACCACCCCACATTACCTGTAACCACCCCACATTAACTGTAACCACCCCAGATTACCTGTAACCACCCCGCATTACCTGTAACCACCCCGGATTACCTGTAACCACCCCGCATTACCTGTAACCACCCCGCATTACCTGTAACCACCCCAGATTACCTGTAACCACCCCACATTACCTTTACCCACCCCACATTACCTGTAACCACCCCAGATTACCTGTAACCACCCCACATTACCTTTACCCACCCCGCATTACCTGTAACCACCCCGCATTACCTGTAACCACCCCACATTACCTGTAACCACCCCAGATTACCTGTAACCACCCCGCATTACCTGTAACCTCCCCAGATTACCTGTAACCACCCCACATTACCTTTACCCACCCCACATTACCTGTAACCACCCCGGGCTACCTGTAACCACTTGGCATTACTTGGAACCACCCCAGGCTACCTGTAACCACCCTGGGCTACCTGTAACCACCCCGCATTACCTGTAACCACCAAAGATTACCTGTAACCACCCCACATTACCTGTAACCACTCCAGATTACCCGTAACCACCCCACATTACCTGTAACCACTCCAGATTACCCGTAACCACCCCAGATTGCCACACCCTCTCGATTGTCGATCACCACCCCCAGATAGCCAGTAAACACCCCCAGATTGCCCATAACTACCCCCAGATAGCCAGTAAACACCCCCAGATTGCCTGTAATCACCCCAGATTGCCACAGACTGCCCGTCACCACCCCAGATTGCCCATCACTACCCCAGATAGCCAGTAACCACCCCAGATTGCCCATAACCACCCCAGATTGCCCGTAACCACCCCAGATGGGCAGTAAACACTCCCTGGCTGCCCGTAAACACATCGAGATTACCTGTAATCTCAATTTTATTAAATTTTTTTTTAGCAACTTTGCTATTCTAATAACCGATACTAGCTGCGGTTTTGCTCCAGCAAAATGACACTCCTTCCCTTCTGAGCCCCGCTGTGTGCCCATACAGTGGTTTATGTCCACATATGGGGTACCGTTGTACTCAGGAGAACCTGCTTTACAAATTTTGGGGTGCATCTTCTCCCCTGTTCCTAGTGAAATTGAGAAATTTTAAACTAAACAAACAAATTGTTGGAAAAATTCATTTTTTTCATTCTTACTGTCTAATTCTGAATACTTTCCTCTAATACCTGTGGGGTCAAAATGCTTACCAGACCCCAATCTGAATTCTTTGAGGGGTACACTTTCCAAAATGGGATGACATTTGGGGGGGTTCTATTCTGCTGACACTACAGGGGCTCTGCAAACGCACCTGGCGCTCAGAAACTTCTTCAGAAAAATCTGCACTGCAAATGCTAATTGGCGCTCCTTCCTTTCTGAGCCCGGCTGTGTGCCCATACAGTGGTTTATACCCACGTATGTGGTACCGTTGTACTCAGGAGAACCAGCGTTACAAATTTTGGGGTGCATCTTCTCCTCTGTTCCTAGTGAAATTGAGAAATTTCAAACTAAACAAACATATTATTGAAAAAATTCAATTGTTTCATTCTTACTGTCTAATTTTGAATACTTTCCTCTAATACTTGTGGTGTCAAAATGGTCACCACACCCCAAGATGAATTCTTTGAGGGGTGTACTTTGCAAAATGGGGTGACTTTTGGGGGGTTTCTATTCTGCTGACACTACAGGGGCACTGGAAACGCACCTGGTGCTTAGAAACTTCTTCAGAAAAATCTGCACTGAAAAAGCTAATTGGCGCTCCTTCCCTTCTGAGCCCCGCTGTGTGCCCAAACAGTGGTTTACGCCCACATATGGGGCACCGTTCTACTCAGGAGAACCTGCGTTACAGATTTTGCGGTGCATCTTCTCCTCTGTTCCTAGTGAAATTGAGAAATTTTAAACTAAACAAACATAATATTGGAAAAAGTCTATTTTTTCATTTTTACTGAATTCTTTTGAATACTTTCCTCCAATACCTGTGGGGTCAAAATGCTCATCACACCTTAAGATGAATTCTTTGAGGGGTGTACTTTCCAAAATGGGATGACTTTTGGGGGGGTTCTATTCTGCTGACACTACAGGGGCGCTGCAAACGCACATGGCGCTCAGAAACGTCTTCAGTAAAATCTGAACTGGAAATGCTAATTGCACGTCCAAATCTGCAGCCCGTTCCCGCAGATGGACGTGCCGGCACGTCCTCTGAATGATAGGGGCGCAGGAGCTGCGCTCCTGTCATTCCCGGCGGGGCCTGGCTGTCAGTGATAGCCGGGCACCCGCCGCAACTGCCGAGATCCGGACCGAGCCCGGATCTCGGCAGTTAACCCTATAGGTGCTGCGATCTGTGCGATCGCAGTACCTGTAGTGCTACAGGAAGGGAGACTCCTCCCTTCCTCCTCCATCGGGGCTGTGCGGTGAGATCGCACAGTCCCGATGGAGCTGTGACGTCAGGAGGCTTCCCCGAAGCCTCCTGGTGTCACAGCTACGGAAGCTGGTCAGGCTCAGCCTAAGGCTGAGGCTGATCAGCTTTGCCTTTTACAGGCATAGTGCATTGCAGTGCTGATGAGCTCTGCAATGCACTGTGCCTGTAATCAGGCAATTTTACAGTAAAGTCCCCATGGTGGGACTAAAAACAGTGTTAAAAAACACACACACACACACACACACACACACACACAAAATACATTTATAATAAAATAAAATTTACACATAATCCCCATAGCCCCCAATACAATAATAATACACTGGAAACGCACCTGGTGCTTAGAAACTTCTTCAGAAAAATCTGCACTGAAAAAGCTAATTGGCGCTCCTTCCCTTCTGAGCCCCGCTGTGTGCCCAAACAGTGGTTTACGCCCACATATGGGGCACCGTTCTACTCAGGAGAACCTGCGTTACAGATTTTGGGGTGCATCTTCTCCTCTGTTCCTAGTGAAATTGAGAAATTTTAAACTAAACAAACATAATATTGGAAAAAGTCTATTTTTTCATTTTTACTGAATTCTTTTGAATACTTTCCTCCAATACCTGTGGGGTCAAAATGCTCATCACACCTTAAGATGAATTCTTTGAGGGGTGTACTTTCCAAAATGGGATGACTTTTGGGGGGGTTCTATTCTGCTGACACTACAGGGGCGCTGCAAACGCACATGGCGCTCAGAAACGTCTTCAGTAAAATCTGAACTGGAAATGCTAATTGGCACTCCCTTCCTTCTGAGCCCGCTGTGTGCCCATACAGTGGTGTATGCCCACATATGGTGTACCGTTCTACTCAGGAGAACCTGCTTTACAGATATTGGGGGGGCGTTTTCTCTCATGTTGCTTGTGAAAATGAGATAATTTAATGTAAACAAATATAATATTATTGGAAAATTTCTATTTTCCATTTTTTACGGCCTAATTGTGAATACTTTCCTCCAGCCCCTGTAGGGTTAAAATACTTATGATACCCCTAGATTAATTCTTTAGGGTGTGTAGTTTCTAAAATGGGGTCACTTATGGGGGTTTCCAGTATACAAGCCTTTTAAATCCACTTAAAAAAAGAACTGGTCCCTAAATAAATCAGTTTTGGAAATTTCATGAAAATTTGATAATTTGCTGATACATTTCTAACCCCCGTAACACCCTAAAAAAGTGAAATATGTTTATGAAATGAAGTCAGAATAAAGAAGATATATTGAAAATGTGACTTAGTAATTAATTTATGTCATGTGACTTTCTGTTTTTAGAAGCAAAGAATTTCAAAGTTTGTAAAGTGCAAATTTTTCAAATTTTTCATGATATTTTGATGTTTTTCACAAAAAAACACACAAGACAGTGACCAAATTTTGCCACTAATATAAAGTACAATATGTTACAAAAAAACAATCTCAGAATCGCTAGCATACGTTAAAGCATCACTGAGCTATAAGCTCATAAAGTAAGACAGGTCAGATTTTGAAAAATGAGCCTGGTCATTAAGGCCCAAATAGGCTTAGTCTTGAAGGGGTTAAATGTTTTATTCCAATCCTTGATAACTAGAGATGAACGAACCTCGAGCATGCTCGAGTCGATCCGAAACTGAACTTTCGTCATTTGATTAGCGGTGGCTGCTGAACTTGGATAAAGCCCTAAGACTATGTGGAAAACATGGATATAGTCATTGGCTGTATCCATGTTTTCCAGACAACCTTAAAGCTTTTTTCCAAGTTCAGCAGGCCCAGCTAATCAAATACCAAACGCTCAGTGTTCAGATCGACTCGAACCCGAACCCGGTTCGCTCATCTCTATTGATTATCCCTTAACAGAGCCTTAAATGAGCATTGTCTGTCTCTCACGTGCTGAGACCATCTTCAGTGAAAAGTCCATGGGGTCATCTCCTGTCACATTCAACTGTGTTCTTCTCCCCATTTGTTACGCTTTAAAAACATGATTTTGGATTATATGTCAAAGCAGAATCTTCACCTTCTTTTTTTCTGTTTGGGATTGTGGCTTAGCATATAATTCATAATCATGTTTAAATGCTCTTATTTAGTGCACTTTATAGGGGGTTTCTGATTTAACCTTGTCCCCTCTATGGAGCAGCAGGAAAGAGAGAAAAAACAAACAAACCCTTTAAGGGTCAAACATTGATTTGAAGGGAAGCCATCTTGTAGGTGGTGCAATTGAGTTTTTTTCCTTTTTCTGCAATTGAGCTTCGGTATTTTGAATCTACCTGACACACTATGTTAAAAGAAACCTGTCACCAAGAAAATACTATCTAAGCTTTCAGCATCATGTTATAGAGCAAGAGGAGCTGAACAGATTGATGTATGTCTTTATGGGAAAATATTTGGTATAACTTATCTTAACATAACTTATTGATTGAAATTTCTGATCTTTCCATGCAGAGGAGTCCAGTCCATTGAGCGATAATATCCACTGGACTCTTTAACACAGAATGATGAACAAGTTACAAGTTATACAGAATCTTTTCCCACAAAGACATATACGAATCTGCTCCACTATTTCTGCTCTATAACATGATGCTTATAGATTAAATAACATTGTCTTGGTGACAGGTTCCCTTTAAGGTCCTTGTCATCCTTGTTTCCAGAGAACAGGAGGTCTTGCAAGTGCAGCAACTTTTCGTTAACGTAAATAGGAGATATAGAAATAGATGAACACAGGCCTGCAACATGCTAGGGCATATATTTGGGTTCTGACTATGGAGGAATTTGGGCCATACAGGCTTCCTCTGACACATCCTTTGGTCATGACTTTATCTTGCCACCTACTGGACTAATTTTAAAGGTCTTGTTTTAAACCTTTTTCCAACGACTTGTTTAAGGCCGTATTACGTGGCACAATATTGAGGAGCAAGCGAGTGTCGACCTGTCAGGTCAGCACTCACTTCCTCCTTGTTCCACACTTATCTGTGCTATTACATGCACAAACAGCGAGAGGAGGAGTGGGAAGGGCCGCGGTGAGTTCGGTAAGGGCCGCCCGGACAATCCTTAGATTGTCAGTGCTGCCCATTGAAGTCAGTTGTGGTCTGTTGTTGCAACTCCTATTACATAGAGTGTGGGCCAGCAGACTGTTGTCATCATGATCATGTTTTTTCCACATGTTGAAAGACCACAATCAGCCCACATCAGGCATTTCGGCTGATCGTGGTCTTTTCACATTCACTTTTAGGCTATGTTCCCACAGCGTATCTATTGGTAAAGTATGGCCGTTCTTTGTACGAAAGGACACACTGCCTTATCTTCTATGGAATCCCGTACGGAGTGTTTACACATAGTATACGCTCTGGCCGGGATCTTTTATGGCGCCGTAGAAAACTGACATGTCCATTTTCTGCGCCCGTTATTCGGTGAATAGCGGCCGCAGAAAGCCCTGTCAGTCCACACTATGAAGCGAGCGGCTACGGCCGTACGCTCCATAGTGTGCTGTGGGGAGTTCTGATGTGGGCACGCTAAGATGCTCCCGCATCAGAACGCTGCGGCCTGAAAGATCTGCAGTACCGGCCGGGATGATTTTTTCAGAGACCGGCCGTTCCGTGACCCGGTCAGTAGAGATGAGTGAACTGGTTCGGCCGGTATGGGATCCGGTTCAGATTTTTCCAAAAATCCGAGTCCAATCGGATTCAGATTTTTAGAAATCCGCTCCGTTTTTTTTTTCTTGCTTTCTAAAATGGCAGGAGGTGCTCCGGGCGGGAAAAGTGCTTTCCCATGATGCCCGGAACACATCCAATCAGCAGGGATCTTGAACTAGCCCACCCCCTGTGTGATGTCGGTATTGCTTTAAGAGGAGCGGTCACATGACCGCACCACGCAGTGTGTAGAGAGAGAGAGAGAGGAAGCATACTGTTAGTGGTGCACAGAGCTCGTCATTGACAAAAAGCTGCTGGTGCTGCTGCTGTTGTGTACTACACACTACTGAGAAGATATTGTAGGAAAGGAAAGGAAAGATTAGGAAAGCGGAGAGGAGAAACATCTAGGGATTGAGAGAGAAATATAGAGAGGGCGAAAGATAGATAGATTAGGCATAGGACAGCAAAGAGTGCACGGAACAAAAACGTGCTGTACAGATATACAAGTCCCATACTTTTGATAGTTTGTATATCACATCCGTCTTATCCTGAGAGTCAAAAATACCTGGTGCAGGTGTATAGCAGAATATCTTTAACCCCTTAAGGACAGAGACTGAAATCGCCTTTAGGACAGAGACAAATTTTATGAATATGACCTGTGTCACTTTATTCATTAATAACTTCGGGATGCTTTTACCTATCCGGCTGATTCTGAGATTTTTTTCTTGTGACATATTGTACTTTACATTTCTGGTAAATTGGAGCCGATACTTATAACAAATCTTTATGGAAAAAACCAAAATAACGTGAAAAATTGTGAAAAAATGCATTTTTCCAACTTTGAAACTTTTCTGCTTATACAGAAAATGGTTATGCCACATAAATTATATATTAAGTAGCATTAGCAACATGTCTACTTTATGATGGCGGCATTTATTAAACTATTTTTCATTTTTTTTAGACAAAAGAAAGCTTAAAACATTAGCAGCAATTTTTCTAATTTTCCGTGAAATTTAAAAATCTGATATTTTTAGGGACCTGTTCAGGTTTAAAGTGTATTTGAGGGGACTGCATGTTAGAAAGCCCCACAAAGCACCCCATTTCAGAAACTACACCCCCCAAACTCTACAAAAGCACATCCAAAAAGTTTTTTAACCCTTTAGGAGAGTCACAGAAATAAAAGTTAAGTGTGCAAGAAATGTGAAAATTTTAATTTTCTGTGCAGGGATTTTATTGTTATCCAATATTTTTCATAATTATAAACCTAATACCAGAGAAATGCACCCCAATATTGATTGCCCCGTTTCTGCAGTTTATAAAAATACCCCATATGTGGCCCTATTGCATTGTTTGATGCAACCACAAGCCTCAGATATAAAGGAGCACCTAGTGAATTTAAACACCTCAGTTATATTTGGTCACTTCAGGTTGGCAGAGGCTCTGGGGTTCCAAAACATAAAAAACACCCCTAATGGGACACCATTTAGAAAACTACACCCCTCAAAGAATGTAACAAGGGGTGCGGTGAGCATCTGGACCCCACAGGTGCTTCACAGATTTTCCGAACAATGTGGCGTGAAAAAAGAAAAATGTATTCTTTACACTATAACGTTGTTCTAGCCTTCAATTTTTCATTTTCACAATGGGATAAAAGGAAAAAAAAAAACACAAAGCGTGTAGCGCAGTTTCTCCCGAGTACAGAAATACCCCACATGTGGAGAAAAAGTGCCAAGCGGGCGCAGGACGAGCCTCCAAAGGGAAAGAGCGCCAATTGGCTTTTGGAAGCTGAATTTCACTGGAATTGATTTCAAGGGCCATGTCGCATTTACAGAGCCCTTGTGCTGCAAAGACAATTGAAACCCCCCACAAGTGACCCGAATCTGGAAACTACACCCCTTAAGGAATCTAACAAGGGGTGCAGTGTGCATATGGACCCCACTGGTGACAGGCAAAAATGTGGAACAATGTGACGTGAAAGGGAAATTTTTCATTTTTTCACTTTCACGGCACAAATGTGCCCGTCATTAAGGGGTCCATATCCTCACTGCACCCCTTGTTAGATTCCTTGAGGGGTGTAGTTTCCAGAATGGGGTCACTTGTGGGGGTTTCCAGTGTTTTGGCAGCACGAGGGCTCTGTAAATGCGACATGGCGTTCATCATCCTTTCTGGCCGAATCCAGCCTCCAAAATCCAAATGGTGCTCCTTCCCTTCGGAGGCTTGCCCTGTGCCCACATGGAGCTTTATGTCCACATGTGGGGTATTTACGGACTCGGGGGAAATTGCTCTACACATTTTGTGTGTTTTTTTCTCTTGTGAAAATGAAAAATTTAAGGCTAAACCAACATTATAGTGTAAATAATGTAATATTTCATTTTCCCGCCACATTTCTGCCCGTCACCAGTAGGGTCCATATGCTCACTACACACCTTGTTACATTACCTAAGGGGTGTAGTTTCCATAATGGGGTCACTTGTGGGGGGTTTCAACGGTCTTGGCAACACAGGGGCCTTTTAAATGCAACATGGCCCTCGAAATCCATTCCATTTCAAATCCAGCCTCCAAAAACCAAATGGCGCTCCTTCCCTTTGGAGGCTTACCCTGCACCCGCATGGCGCTTTATGTCCACAATTGGGGTATTTTCGTACTCAGGGGAAATTGCTCTACACATTTTGTGTTTTGTTTATCTTTTAACACCTTGTGAAAATGAAAATATCAAGACAAAATCAATGATCTAGTGTAAAAATTAAGCATTTTTTTTTACTCTATGTTGGTCTAGCCTTGATTTTTCCCATTTTCACAAGAGGTTAAAAAAGAAAATAAACACAAAACGTGTAGAGTAATTTCCCCTGAGTACGAAAATACCCCACATGTGGGCACATGGGCAAGCGACCAAAGGGACAGCGCCATTTAGAGGCTGGAATGGAGGATGGAGGCCATGTCGCAATTTCAAAGCTCCTGTGCTGCCAGAACAGTAGAAACCCCCCACAAGTGACCCCTTTCTGAAAACTACACCCCATTAGGAAACTAACAAGGGGTGCAGTGAGCATATAGACCCCGCTAGTGACGGGCAAATTTGTCGAACATGTGCCAGGAAAATAAAAAATACAATTTATTTCATTTTCACGTCCCAAATGTGGCCGTCACCAGGGGGCCATATCCCCGCTGCCCCCCTTGTTAGATTCCTTATGGGTTGTAGTTTCCAGAATAGGGTCACTTGTGGGGGGTTTCTACTGTCCTGGCCGCACAGAGGCTTTGTAATTGCATCATGGCAAGTCTCTAATGGGAATGGCGACAATAACTATTTAGCTGGGGAAAAGGGACCATTCTAATTTATTTGGGGGTATTAGGCCAATTATTAGTTTATAAGGTTGAAAATGACAGGTGTCTATCAAATTCAACCTGTGTTGATCCAGAGGAAGGCAAAAAACCCTCGTAAGGCAGACAACAGTAGCCTCATCACAGGGAAAAAAATTGTTCCTGACTCCATAATGGCGATCAGAATAATCCCCGGATCAACGTGACCCCTGAAATAGAAATATGGGAGAGAATTTAGAAAATGTAGAACTCCAATGACGTGTGGTACGCCTTGAAGTGATCCAGTATGCAGAGACCGGGGTGATCAGGACAGGTGGCACACTGGAAAATGGTGTCCTTCCTGATCCCCCTGTTACACCACACTCTGCATTTCTTCTGGGGTCTCCTGTTTTCCAGTGTGGGGGACGTCACCTGGAAAATGTTGTCCCGGTGCGATGCGGGGTCCTTCATATCCAGAAGCGCTGGGTCCGCTCCATGGCTGCTAATTATTAGGGCTCTATTACGGCTTCTGATATTTTCGGATCGTGCCGCAAGCTACAGTAGCTCGGGCAGCGAGGGACCAGAAGAGGAAGTGCTGGTATAAAAGTTATCCCTGTATAGGTGGTAACCTTTATCCAGCAGTGGGAAGATCAGTTCCCGAATGATCTCCCCACTAACCTCGAGGATGGGAGGGGGGGGTATGCAGGATTCGGGTGTCCCTTCCTTCATACACTCTAAGGGTACGTGCATACTGTGGAATAGCGAAGGATAACCCATTGTGCACTCCGCAGCTGGCACCCACCGGCGGACTGATGCAGGCGCGCGTCTCCGTCCGTGTCATAGACTCCATTCTATGCACAGGCGGATTTTGCTCTCCGTCCAATGTGTTCATTCTTTGGACAGACGATGGAATCCGCCCATGCATAGGATGAAGTCTATAACACGGGTGGAGACGCGCGCCCACATCAGTCCACCGGCGGGTGCCAGCTGCGGAATGCACAAAGGGTTATCCTTCGCCATTCCGCAATGTGCACGTACCCTAAATCTGTAGTGTACCTTGAGGTACTCTCACAGAGTTTGTAGAATTTCACCCATACCGTCATCTCTTATTGGGACGGTACTGGCGGAAAAGACGTGTCTGGGGGGCAGCGTACGCTATGCTACCCCCAGACACGTCACTGGATGATGAGGATGATGATGAGGGGGAATGGAGGAAAGAAGGATCCCCCCATTCATCCTCACTTGCTGTTTCAATGTCGGAGGCAATAATAACGTATGCGTCCGACGCCGAAAACACCCTGGGGGCCATCTTTATACCGGGACTAGTATATGGGGTATGTAAATGTGTAGTGGTGTAGTGTAAAAATTTATTTTGTGTAGTGTGGTGTAATGTAGTGTTTTATTACGTTTTTTTTTTAACAGTAAGGAAAAAAAAAAAGTACGCCAAAAAAGAAGCTGCTGATAAATGCCGCACTTATGTGCGGTACTTATCAGCAGACAGTGGCGGTAGGATATAGGGGGGGAAAACGCCCCTACGTCAAAAAGGAGGAGTTGCTGATCAGCGGCGCACTTACGTGCAATGCTGATCAGCACTTAGCGGCGTTAGGGCAAATAAAAAGAAAAACAAATTTGGAAAAAAAAAATCTTTTTACCCCAAAGCAAATGATCAGTGTATAATATACACTGATCAGCCGCTAGGGGGCAGTAGAATTGAGCTGGCGGAGATGACCGAAGATGGGGGCGACGGAAAAGCCCGAAGAGCCGAAGATTCCCGACGAAGACTGAACGAAGACCGAACGAACCGGGAAGTGGCGGTGACGACGAGAAGAGGACGTGCCGGATCGCAAATCTTCGTTCCGGAGGCCAGGATCAGGTGAGTATAGTGCACTACACTATACACACCTGTTCTGCACCCCTCAGCTAGGTAGCTGAGAAGTGCAGAACCCGGCCGGACACTTTTTAACTGTTAGATCGCCGTGATGGGCCGGCCGGTACTGACATCCGTCTTATCCTGAGAGACAAAATACCTGGTGCAGGTGTATAGCAGAATATCTTAAAAAAAGGGCTATATATACATAGACAATTTCTATACTTGTACCCTTCTGATAGTGTGTATATCACATCTGTCTTATCCTGAGAGACAAAAATACCTGGTGCAGGTGTATAGCAGAATATCTTTAAAAAATTAGCCGAGACTGCCGATCAAACCTTGAGATGTTATTATGGACTTGATTTGTATTCTGCTGTCTGGCTCAAGCCGATGTTTTGAATTGTACACTACACCTTGTACACACTATGAGATATATGTTTATATATACTTGACACATTTTGTTTGCTAGTCAAACTATAATTGTATGCACGACTTTTAACCAATCACTGTTTAGCACTAATTATGCACTCACTATGCACCTGTATAAGAAGATCTGTTGTTCTGAAAGTAGTCACGCTTGAAAAAGACGACGGAGGTCGTTGAAACGTCGCAATTTTGACTTTGCTGTGCTGTTACACCATGGAATAAACATCACCTTTGTTTTTTCACTAATTGGAGTGCTGTGGGAGATTCTTTGGATATTTAACTTTAAGTCTTGGTCGAGACTACCTGCTGGCACCCTATGCAATCAACTGCTGTTGTAGTGCTGTTCAGAGATTGAAGAGTACATATATATATATATATATATATATAGACAATTTAAATACTTGGACCCTTCTGATAGTGTGTATATCACATCCGTCTTATCCTGAAAAAAAAAAAAAACCTGGTGCAGGTGTATAGCAGAATATCTTTAAAAAAAGCAATTCCCCCACGTCCTCCATCTAACATCCTCAGCAACATCCCGCTAACTTTTGACCCGCCGCCTGCAAGGGAACTGACGATGAGCACGTGGACGAAGAGACGGGACAATCAAGTGCATGACATAGCTGTGTAGGAGGCGATATGAGAACAGGCCCATGTTAGGCCTGGCAGGAGAGCAGTAGGCAGTAGACGAGAGAGGGCTGGGCAGGAGCATGATGAGGATAATAGCATCATTCTGGAACAGGATGATGCTACATCGGATGTTACATGGAATCCACGGCAGGTTTTGGCTTATTTGACGGATTTGTCAACCGGGAATCCGTCCACCAGCAGGCCCGCCACAACTAAAAAGCAGACAGGCAGCAGTAGTCGACTAACATGTCGGAAGCGTACCTGGGACAAGCAGATGACCACTAGGGAAACCTCCACTGCAGGTCCTAGTATCGGCAGCGCCCGCACATCCTCGCAGCCTGTCGGTACTAGACTCAACACCTTGCCTGTGTGGCAGTTTTTTAAAAAGTGCCCGGAGGATACCTATGTGGTCATCTGTCGCCTGTGCGACAGGCGCATTAAAAGAGGCAAGAGTTTCCATCCTGGCACCAGCGCCATGGCTGCCCATATGAAGAACCACCACCTTTCCGCCTGGGAGAAACGGGGTGATAGTGAATCAGCAGCAGTAGTCAGGGGGGCCTTTCACAGAATCAGACCTCCTCTGTGGAAGGGAGTGTGGCTTCACTCCCTTCTTCGGCTGGTGGCCCATGTGTTGCTAGCAGTAGGAAGCCTGTCATCATGGAGTCCCTATACCGGAGGCAGACATATGCACCAAGCAATCCCACAGCATTCAAGCTGAACGCCCACCTGGCCAAGTTGCTGGTGCTCCAGGCTCTGCCATTTAAAGTTGTCGCCTCGGCAGGTGCCGAGTTGACACTACTTTTCCAACACAGCTATCCCAGCCATGTATAGATATGTTCACGAAAAGGTTGCTGACTCGCTGAGCCATTCAGTGAGCAGACATGTACATTTAACCACAGACATCTGGAGCTGTAATTACGCACAAGGGCAGTATATGTCCTATACTACTCAGTGGGTAAATGTAATATGGCCGGCGGACCCAGAGCAACTGGGCCAGGGAAGGGTGATGACACCACCCCATTGTCACAGCAGGGTTCCTGTGTCACAGTCCTCCTCCACCTCCTCCTCCAGTAGGTCCAAAACCTCCTCAACCGCCAGTGTTCCTCCCTTGTACCACTTGGGTGTAGCATGGAGGTGTCATGCTGTGCTGCACCTAGCCTGCCTGGGGGAAAGGAGACACACAGGGGAAGAGTTGCACCGCCTGCTCAAGGCAGAAACCCTCTTGTGGCTGACTCTATGCCATTTTAAAGTTTGAACGGTGGTGAGTGACAATGGGAGCAACATTCTCTCCTCGCTGCGTTGAGGAGGTATGAGGCACGCCCCGTGTATGGCACATGTTTTAAACCTAATAGTTACACACTTTCTAAAGTTTTCATCCCATTTACAGACTGTGCTGTCAATGGCTTGAAAGCTGTGTAACAATTTTAGCCATTCAAGTTGCTCTCACCACATCCTCCTCGACCTGCAGCGGAGGAATGGTCTTCCCAACCATCGTCTCATTTGCGATGTAGCCACGCGGTGGAACTCCACCCTTCACATGCTGGACCAGCTGTATGAGCAGAGGAAGGCCTTGACTGATTTCCTCTTGATGCTGTCGGACACGGCGACTCCCCTGTGTAACCTGGAGCTCGGGCAGTGGCAGCTCATGCGTGATTCCTGCTGCTTGCTACTAACCTTTTAGGAGGCCACCTTTCTGGTCATTGGGCAAGACATAGGAATGAGCGCCATCATACCCATGCTTCATGTACTGTAGCTGATGCTGATGCGACTCAGTGGGGAGGGAGAAGAGGTCTTGCCACTGTCGCAGCCTGGGTCGCTGGAGGAAGGCTTGGTGTAATAGGAGGGAGAGGAAGTTGAGGAGGAGGACCTGAACTCACAGGAACTCTTAGGGAAGACGGGTGGAGAAGAAGGAGATGAGCCTTTCTGCCAGACCAGAGGGGGGGCCAGAGGAGGATATGCAGGGCTATGAGGAGGATGAGGAGGATGGAGGCAGTACACCTTGGCAGTATGCTGTGGAGACGGAGTCGGGGACTCCTTCCCACTCCCTGGTGGAAATGGCTAAGCGCATGTTGATGCTTTCATGCTGACCCACGCTTGCAAAAGGCTGGCCACACTACTGGACCCAGGGTAACAAGCTGTGTGAATTCATTCACCCTTCCCAACGGAAGGAAAAAAATGAATTATTATAGAGAGGAGCTGGGTGCACAATTAGTAGCAGCCTTTGGAACACGGCGCTCTCATTCACGTTATTCCCACCAGGGCCACACCAGCAGCGCTGCCTCCTCCACATCCTCCTCTAGCAGCTTGGGTGGCATGAGCAGCGGCATCAGTCTGAGCCTGATGTCCATGATGCACACTTTCATGCAGCCACAGGCCGGGGTAACAGGAGCACCCGCACAGCAGCAGGACATGCCGGCACAGTTCAAGCAAGTCCAGGTGTTTTTGGACTCTACGCTGCCACCTAACGTGCCGAAATCCCTGGACTACTGGGTGGGAAAAATAGATGTCTGACCACAACTTGCTGAATTTGCTTTGGACATACTCTCCTGTCTGGCCAGCAGTGTGTCATCTGAGCAAGTTTTTAGCTCAGTAGGTCATATTGTCAGTCCCAGGAGAACCAGATTGTCCTGTGATAGTGTGGAACTTCTGACTTTCATCAAAATGAACGCCACATGGATAGATAAGGACTTTGTGACACATGCTTCATGTTGACTTCTGCTGCTCCTGTACTAGCCTCCATGTTGGCTACTGCTGGGCCTTTACTGGCATCCATGTTGGCTACTATTGTTCCTGCCTGGCCTCCATGTTGACTACTGTTGCTCCTGCCCATGGCTCCATGTTGGCTACTGCTGGGCCTTAACTGGCATCCATGTTGACTACTGCTGTGCCTGCCCTTGCCTCCAAGTTGGCAACTGCTGGGCCTTAACTGGCATCCATGTTGACTACTGCTGTGCCTGCCCTTGCCTCCATGTTGACTTCTGCTGCTCCTGTACTAGCCTCCATGTTGGCTACTGCTGTGCCTTAAGTGTCATCCATGTTGACTACTGCTGTGCCTTCACTGGCCTCATTATTGGCTACTGCAGGACCTTAACTGGCATTCATGTTGACTACTGCTGAGCCTTAACTGGCATCCATGTTGACTACTGCTAGGCCATAACTTGCATCCATGTTGACTTCTGCTGTGCCTGCCCTTGCCTCCATGTTGACTACTGCTTTGCCTGCCCTTGCCTCCATGTTGGCTACTGCTGGGACTTAACTGGCATCCAGGTTGACTACTGGTGTGCTTGCCCTTGCCTCCATGTTGACTACTGTTGTTCCTGCCCTTGCCTTCATGTTGGCTATTGGTGGGCCTTAACTGGCATCTAGGTTGACTACTGGTGTGCCTGCCCTTGCCTCCATGTTGGCTACTGCTGGGCCTTAACTGGCATCTAGGTTGACTACTGGTTTGCCTGCCCTTGCCTCTATGTTGGCTACTGCTGGGCCTTATTTGGCCTCCATGTTGACTATTGCTGGGACTTAACTGGCATCCATGTTGACTTCTGCTGCTCCTGCCTGGCCTCCATGTTGGCTACTGCTGCTCTTGCTTGGCCTCCATGTTGACTACTGCTGCTCCTGCCTGGCCTCCATGTTGGCTACTGCTGATCCTGCCTGGCCTCCATGTTGACTACTGTTGTTCCTGCCTGTCCTCCATGTTGGCTACTGCTGCTCCTGCCTGGCCTCCATGTTGGCTCCTGCTGCTCCTGCTTGGCCTCCATGTTGGCTACTGCTGCTTCTGTCTGGCCTCCTTGTTGGCTACTGCTGCTCCTGCCTGGCCTCCATGTTGGCTACTGTTGCTCCTGTACTGGCCTCAAATGACTATTGCTGGACCTCCACTGGCCTCCAATAATTACTGCTGCTCCTTCACTGCATTTGTGACCTTTTTCTTGCATAGACCCTGTAATGGTGAATTTCCTGCATAGACCCTGTAATGGTGAGTTTCCTGCATAGACCCTGTAATGGTGAATTTCCTGCATAGACCCTGTAATGGTGATTTTCCTGCATAGACCCTGTAATGGTAAATTTCCTGCATAGACCCTGTAATGGTGAAGTTCCTGCATAGACCCTGTAATGGTGAATATTGAAGTAAAAAAAAAAAATTACTTTGAGGTATCGAAAAGATAACAATGTTACTGACATGTAGAGCCCTAAATTCAACCAAATACACTACCCCTGTATTATATACAGTAGATGCTTTAAACTATTAAATCCGAAATTAGGTCGAACCGAACTTTCCGAAAAAAATCCAAAATTCCGGTCAGACCGAACTTTTAAAAAGTTCACTCATCTCTACCGGTCGGGTCACAAAACGACTGGTCTCTCACACTGTGGGAACATAGCCTTAACATGCAATTGTTTGGTTTAATAGGTCCTTAGTGAACATATTATATCTTTACCTTCACAAATCTAGATTGAATCCTCCAATGTCCCATCCCTACAAGTAACTATACCAGCTATAACCACCACCTATTTGTATGAGAAGTCTACAGCCTAGGGTAACCTCACTTTCTCATTGTTGATGAACAAATGGTCCCCATGGATCCGTTCTCATCTCAGGCCTTTCAACAGACTAGGACTTTTCAAGAATGTCTGTATTATATTTCACTTCCTCAGATTGCTACTGACAGTGAGTCGGATCTATCTTGGACTACGTGATGGGAAACACAAAACTTTTAAGTATATGCCCATGCCACGTTTTGGTTCTTTGTTACGTTTCTGTATGACAGTATTCTTTATACTTTAAACCATAAACTTTTAATGAAAACCATTGAACTAAAAAATTGTTCAGTTCACCTCAAAGCTGTAAATGTTTTACTATGTATCTTCATCGAGCCATCATTATATATAACATGTCACTGTTTTGTTGGTTCAATACTACACAATAAAAAGAGGATTATATAGGAGCGGAGAGATAACTACAAAAAAACAGCACAAGAGAAGGGAAAATAATTGTTATGCATTCTGTAGCTGAGCTTCACAGCTCTGCTGTCCAGAGGTATGGGGCAAGATGGATTAGCATGCTATAAATCAATGAGACTGTCTCAATGATATCCAAATAGACAGAGTGACATGAGCGCAGTGTAATAACACAGATAGACAATGACTAATTTATCACCTGTTAATCTATCTGATGCCTGCTCTTAGTCATCACAATATACTTAGAAAATAAGAGGATTTTAAAGAGTCCTGAGATTTACATTCATATAGGTACTTAGGAACTGTCAGCCTTTTCTGGTGTTAAAGAACCATTTTCAAGATATGAAATGTGGCGTAAGCAATATTATCTGTTGGTAGTGATGAGCGAATACCATTCGATCGAATAGTGAGATATTCAAATATTCGATATTCGTACGAATAACCTGCGAATATTCGATATGCGTTCAAATCCCCCAGCTTCCGGTTTTACCCTCCAAATGATCAAATAGATGTTTTTCACTAATCGAATACTTGTTCCCATAGACTTTAATGGGATCGAATGTTCGATCGAATATTCGCGGGATATTCGTACAAATATCGAATATTCGAATATCTCACTATTCGCTCATCACTATCTGTTGGTGCTTAAACAAATGCTGATTAAACTGGGAAGAAATGGCTTCAATTATAGGGATGTCTATGTCATTCCTAATGCTCCAAAGAGGAAGGTAAAGATGAAGACCCTGTAGTACCCTGGTGTTGCCTGTGCAATGACTTTAGTGTTTCTGTGGGAAAAAAAGAGGTGCAATAAACTCAACTTGGTCAGATTTTTTGGGTTCAATATTTTTCTTGAGGTTTTACAAAAATATATAACTTGTGTACTAATAAAGGCATCAGTACAATTCAAGCACAAAAAAAAAGGTAAGCAGGTCATCAATTACAAAAACTTGTCCGAGGCATAGCAAGACCTGTAAAGTGTAAAAAGGAACATAGCCATTAAACTGTAATGGCAAACTAATCAGAACAAAAGCACTAAATTTATAAAAACCTAAATATCTCAATGGTAACAAGAGAAGAAACAGAAGGGGGAATGATGTTCAGTGATCACCTATGTGCACGCCTAACACAAACAAACAATAGATCTCATTGTGCTCATGGGGAGAGTGTGTAATGACTCAATATTAACCACAAATGCCATTTCTTCTGAAATATCTCATATTGCACCTTAATCTGCACAATATCTTTTTTAATGTACACACGTGGTACTAACCATATGAATTACCTTCGCCATACTGGGTGTGTCTTCGGACTTAAAATACTTAGTGAAAGCTACAGTATTTTACCAATTATAAAGTGCTGGCACACCAAAGCTCTGTATTCTATTGGTATCAAACCAATACCCATAAACAATAACATCAACTGGGGGACTATTGGAAACAATTCGGTAGAAATGAAAATATCAGTATCCAATATGATTGAATTTTAGGGCACGTCCACAATATATGCAATAAAGAGCCTGCTTCCCCACACTTCCTCCAGCAGTCAGCTGACGTCACAGGGTATATACGAGCCAATCTTAGCCAGGTATAGTACCATCGTAGGTATGTTTTAGACACTGCTTCTACATGGGCCATACATTTAAAAAAATCTATGTATGGTCCTAAAGGCTCGGGTCCATTGCGTGCCTAAGAAGGTTACTTGTAACTCCTATAGCATCTGAAAAGGATGCGTTTTAGTAAATATTACATTTGCACAAATATTTTTATAGAGCAATATAATGCCCTTGATATTTGTGTTATGCTAGGTAAACAGAAACCCGTCTGCTCGAATATTCATCCTCTTCCAATGGGCCAAAAGGTGGCATATTTGTAGAAGTTTATAAAAATCTTTTACCTTTGTAGCTCTTGAAAGGTCTGCAAAACCTGACACAGTACATATTCCCTTCTCCTTCCACAGTGTCACATCAATTTCAGGAATCTGAGTTTGCAAAAAGAAAATGGGGACAATTACCAACTAAAAGTCTATCTGGGATCCTATTTTCTTGTGGTAGTCAATCCACACCTTTTGAGTGTGAAGCACAAGAGGATTCGAGCAGACCGGTTGTTTCACCTGCCAGAAAGGAGAGAGTAGTGCGTGTACCAACGTATATGAGGACATCGAGGAATCTTCAATGTGCGTCCATTCCCTTGCTCTTTCCACCAGTATTTGATGTATGATAGCAACACCGCTATGAAATACCCTTTTAAGTTTGGTGTGCCTTGACCACCTGCATATCTACTGTATGCTTTCCCAAGCTATCAACCGTTATATGAGGGTTAGTGCCTTCCCAAACAAAGTTGGAAACCACTCTTGGCTGATGTGAGCTCATTTACGATTCCAGTGCGTTCCAACTGAGTGTGCGTTCCAATTACCGCCAGGATACACAGCAGGTATACATAATTTTGTAACTATGTTTATGTATAAATTTGCAGTACATCATAACCTACCTGTACAAACTCTTGATGAAGTTATGGGGACATAACGGAATGCATGGGGTGTTGGTGATGAAACTCTAGGACTGTTCTTGCTATTGTGGTCTATTGTTTGCCTTGTATGGCACCTAACATATTTGCACATAGTTGTGTTTTATATCTAGTATACCTTTCTTATGCATTTTCTCATATTATTTTACTCATTGTGCTAAGCTTGACTTGTGTTATTGTCATAGCAGGACTCTTTAGCGACATATTAGGAGTCCCTGCTGGTGTTATTCATGTCACCTTGAGGATTGTAGGAGTACATGTAGTTGCATTGTGGCTACTTTTTTGCTTCGTTTGAAAGTTGTTGATTTTTTTTAACTCTGTTTAGATATTTGTGCATTAATAAAAATGTAACATTTGTTCATAATTGTGAGTGTGCGGCTTCCTATATCGCTTGGTCGCTTTTTTCTTGTTTCCTTATTCTGATTGTTGCGGTTGGCTAGCTGTCTGCACCTCTATTATTATTTGATGTGCTCATCACTATTTTTCTTTGATAGCAATGTGGGTCAATCATTAAAGAGTCGGCACAATACAGACGGGCAGAAGCAGAATCAGTAACAGCCAAGAAGATCAAGTCAGGTAGTGCATATTCTGGATAGAAAATCCACATTGCTAACAGGAGAGGTGGTGCAGTACAGGAGGGATCAGGCAGAGACAGAAACCAAAAGTTAGATATGGTAAATTTATAGCAAAGCTGGATCTGATACCTTTGCAAATAGACACATGAAACAACAACAATGCATTTTCAAATGCCATACTGTGAAATTCTGGGGTAAAAGGGGGAGTCCCTTCTTCAGGACAATTATTAGTTACCAAGAGCAAAGAATAAGAACAGAGAGCATCCATAAGGGGGATGAGAGTGATTGGTGGTCATGTAGTAACCAGTCTACAGACACACTCAGTTGTATAAACTCTAAAACACTGATGAAATCCCTTGACCCCACCCGTCCATATGGCTGCCCTCACAAAGACCCTATTCTCAAAGCATCTTGTGTAATAGAAGACAAGTGCCTTAGCCAACATGCACAATGTCGGCTGATCGTTGTCTTTCAACATGTTGAAAAATAAACCATCAGGATAGCAGCGACATGTTGCCGTCACTCCGCGTAATAGGAGTGGTGGAAGCAGACCGCCGCTATCTTTTATGGGGTGCCCGGATGATCTAACAATCACCCAGGCAGACCCCCAGCTCCCTGTGCCCCTCCCCCCGGTGGCCAGCAGTGAGCAGGGAACAAGGAGCAAGCAAGCGCTGACCTGACAAATCGGCATTTGTTTGCTCCTCTGAATCGACCCGTGTAATAGGTTAAGTTCTAACTAGATGTTGTGAAAAACACTTCTTTTCAAGGTTCAAACAATAGTTTCACAGGTCAGGACTTTTCACTTAAGTTACAGCTATATGCACTTTACTTGCCAGGTTTCTCTTTCTCCCACCACTGCCTCAGTGACAGCTCACCTTAATGACAGCTCCATTTACATCAGGTTTTTAGCATTATGGTGGGCTATATGCCAGCATACAAAAGAGGATGCCAACATTGTAAAATCGAGTTTAATGGGTCAAATGTAGTCTAATTGTGACTATATTCAGTCCATTTTCCAAATGCTGTCTATGCTAAACTTTGAGATGTGTTCTACCATGTTTTTGAGTCCTGCTCGGACAGCGAATACATTTTTATAAATGGATTGAATGTAGTCATGATTAAACTACGTTTTTCCCTTTTAATGTCAATGGGTCTAGATGCAACATGTCAGGCTATACATTGGCAACTCTTTATAACTGGCTGCCAATGTATACCCAAAGAAACCCATAAAATATTTTTGGCAGAAAAAGACTACCTGGTCCATTTGCCTTTATTGTATTTCATTTCTTATAATCTTAGAATAGATATATGTTTATCCCAGACATGATTTAATTCAGTTATTGTAGATTTACCAACCACATCTGCTGAAAGCAGCAAACTACCAATGGAAATTGTGGAAGAGGGGTATTCTTATAAGGTGAGTATATCCCAAACTCTATATTTTAACTGGAAAAGTTGGGGGTTGTCCTATACAACCAGTCGTCTTATACTCCAGGAAATATGGTATATTTGTATACCCCTGGAAGTATCCTTTTCTGTTGTATTTTTGTGACAGTAGGAAGTCATATACTTCCAAAGTCCCTTTGTTATCTTGGCTTGTTTAAGTGTTTCTCCGATGGATGGTTTCAATATAATAAGAGTGCTGAAAGTTAGATTGCATTTTTCGGAATTAAAGCAAACTTTAAGGATAATTCTTGCTCCTTTATCACCAGCAAAGTATTTGGACTTACAAGTTCAATTTGCGGACACATCAGCACCTTTTATAATGCTTAAGAAAATTACATGAGTGGGAATTATATATAGGTTATAATAAGTGGACTGATGATAAAATTCTCTATAGAGCTTTGAAATCCAAGGATGAAAAGCAAAGAATCAGAGCAGAGTAACAGTTCCATTTCTTATTAAAATGAGGACACAGCAGTCGTAATTAGATCTTTTGGCTTTTATATTAAGCATCAGAAAATTCACACTTTTCTAAACCATGGGACAATAAGTCCCTGAGATAGCTTTGCCTTTTAATAATTTCATATTATGACCCGGACATTCAAAGTGTGTTAACTTGTTAGTCCTTGTTGAGAGATGTTTTTACTTACTTCTCATATGGTTCATTTTAGAAAGCAGTTTTCTAAACCTAAGGTCTAGAGTAATTGAAAAAAGTCTGTGGCAGATGGTGCCAAAAAAAATAAAGAGCATGGCACACTCCAAATGTATTAGGTGTTTTTGACGCATTCAGTACAGAGCCTGACGGCTTTGAAGTGTTAAAGAAGAAGAGGCTTGGCTCAGAGGAGTCATATAACGTGCCAAATTTAGAAAAAGGCATCCGTAGTGTTTTTGGAAAAAAATGTTGGAGTAAATATGTGCCAGCCATTAGATGGTGTAGCATGCCTAGTGAGCTAAAATGTATACATTTAGAAGGAATATTCAGTTTATCTTCTACTTGCACAGCAGGTGTTTATACAAAATAGCACAATTTACCACAAATGTATCAAAAAGGAACTCAGAAGAGGATGTCATAAACTTATGTGTCAACGTTCCTGTGCCAATCATTTTGCCAGGAAGGCAGGATATCATTACCATGGATGTCCGGTTGTCACAAGTGGTGGCCAGGTAACTATCACAGTCTGGGGGAGGAGGGGTGTTAGACTGGCTCAGGCTGAGCATGGTGGTGGCCATGCTGCCTATTAGGGATGCCAGAGCTCCAGCCCAACCACGAGCAGCCTGGCACCTCAGACTGATAACTGAAGGAAAATATAAATAGACGTTTGACTCCTGACTTTGCCTTGTATCTATGAACTATGTCTCTGATCCTGATTTTGTACCTCCTACTGTCTGCGGTTGACTTGGGCTCTTCTACTTTTATTATCCTGCCCCAGTGTTTTTATTGGTTTATGTCTTGTGGCTTATCCATATTCATTTAGATGCTGACTTCTGACTCTTATATACAGTATCCCTGATGGCACTGAATCTAGCTAGAGTATGAGTAGTAGAGAATGTCACCCACTTGAGGGCTGCCACCTATGGCAGCTCCTTTGATTTGAGTCCAATACAGAGCTGCCTGTTCCCTACAGAATTGTTAGAGAAGATCATCCCAGCAGGTACTGCAGTAGCGGCCAGATGATCTTAATTTCTGATGAATTGGGATAAAGGTGCATCCGTGTTCGCTCGCATCCCAATTCACCGCTGCACACAATGGAGCATTTATTGACATGTCGGTTTTCCATGGGGCCGGATGTATATGCTCAGGCCGGGATTCCATTAATTCAAATGCAACATATATTTTGCATAAATCACGGCCAGTGTTCCGAATTGCAACAACAGCCATGATTTATGTAAGACATACATTGTGTGAACATGGCCTTATACTGTACAAACTTATACAGCAGGGGTTTAGCTGACTTTGCAAAAGATTTCTGTCCTTCTTGGTTCTGGGTATGCTGCACATACATACTGTATGTAGCAGCTGTAAAACACTTTGGAATCACAATCACTCTTATTTCTGTACGAAAAGTATCAGCGTAGTTTGCTATAGAAAGTATAGAACTTGGACTCCTTGCTACTGTACAATAAGTGCTGAGAGGTGATGCACACAGGTACACAGGAACAAAGTTCACTTTAAGGACAAATAGACTTTAGTATGTTGAAGTTTGTATTGGTTTTAGATTCATTACTTGGCTAGTATGAGAAAAGAGATTGGTTGAGTCTAATAATTTGATAAATGAGTGTTTTTTTCCCTTAAATATTAAAAGATTGGATATTTGTATAATAGAATATACAGCTTTTTTATACAGCCCTGAATTAAAAAAAAAAAAAAAAGTAACTTAGTTAATTGAATTGTCCATGTGCTTCTTCAGTAGGTTTTGAGACATATGGCATGTCTAGACAAAGCCTTTATTGTGGCTTTGTTTGTGTTTTATTGTGGTTTTCTGAAATGTTTATAAAAAAGTGAGAGATTGAAATTTATTAACTATTAATCTGGAGGAATTTTGCAGGAACTGTGTTCTGCCATATGGTGCTTTGTGCAGAATTTAGAACTGTCGCTCCCAGCAACATTTCTAAAAAATTACAGCAACAGTTTGTAAGTTAAATGGTAATTAAAACCACCAGTTACCCATAGTTATCCCAGTCCATAGAGAAAGATTATGGAAGAAGTCAAAACTAGTACTAGTCATGCAGGAGCATGCCACACGGCATTAACTTAGAGAAACAGTCTATTTCTTTACCAATCTGGATTAGTCTTGGCAATAGCTAATGTAGAGCCTCAAAACAAGTAGACAATACTAATGATTCAGATCTAAAAAAACATGAAGGTAATACACAGTTGCTTTGGCTAGAGCAATGGAGCTGGTATGTAGTCCCTAAGTCTCCTCTTTGCTCAGTCACACAGAAAACGGATACAGAGGTACTCTACCCATTTAAAACTGTTGACATATTGCTGCCCTTGCATACAACATAATAAGTTACATTTTTACCTAACCATGCTGCTGTGGGTCCTCCTTTGGGTACCCTGTTAAAAGCTTCTAGTGTTTTCAACCTAAACAGACTAGTCTTGGCAGTGACAGTCGCTCAGTCAAACACTAACTGCAACGGGAGAGCACATCTCTGAAGTGGAGGCGGAAAAGTTATGTGGAAGATCTGAAGCTGCCTTCACATTGGATGGTTACCATGTTCTATGCAATCTATCTAAATATTTAATATATCTAAAATTTTAAATGGCTAGAGTACCCCTTTAATTAATGCACACAACATAACTTCAAAGGACATAAGCTGCCTTTGTTAGCTCCTGGTAGAATCCCCTGTTAGCTGTAGTTCCTCTGAAACAATACCATTCTCATGTGTGAGGTGCAAGCAAATACTAGGATTCATGGCGCTCCGTGGCAAAAAAAAACCTGTATGGGGCTTCAAGATTGCGGTACAGGTCGGGGTGGGGGTGCTGTCACTGCAGTGTTCATTCTATCTGACTGGTAGGAGAATGAAGGAACGCTGGCCATGCCAAGTGAGTATGGGGAGGGTGCTTTCACCTTCTGGGGTGATAGTTGGTGTTGCTGCAATCTAAAGCTTTGGGCTCTGAGAGTGGCGTACTATGAAGCCAGACCATGCTTCGCCCCTACAGCCCAGGCCCCATAGAAGTTGTGTGGTCTGTCATCATGGTAGCTACAGTATGCCACTGGGTCCCAGACTGTAGGCAAGCACTTCTACATGTAATTATTTTTTCTGACTAGTAGGATGGTCCTCTTAATCGCTGGACTTGAGTGACATTGAAGAAGGAAACCTTTGGAAAGGACTTGTAAACTTTCTAAGCTTTGTTTTTTTTTCTGGGTTAAATACCCACCCAACTAATCCCAGACTACACTTTACTCTCAAATAAATCCAGCCCAGTGTAGGCAGTATATATTTCCTTAACGATTCTCATGTGACTGGTGCACTGAGTAGGGAATCATCCTTTTCTAGAATGTTCTGAATTTACAGTATATAGGAATAAAATACAGTTAAAGTCACTTGCTCTTGCCATTTACAGAACAACCACGAGATGTTGGTGGAACACCTAAGCAACAATATACAGGGTATAGGCATTATAAAGGGAAACTTGCAGAACAAAACAGCAGTAACACAGTTCATTAACAATAAAGTGCTAGCTTGGAGATGGCATGTCTAACAACCAAAAAGGTTTGCTAGGAAATCATGTGGTAGGACACTGCAGTAGGTTAGAGCGGTGGCAAATTTCATGTGTTATAAGCACCTTTACAAATTGCTGCATCCAAGAACTATAGAGATGGACTTTGTATCCATAATTGTTCTACCATTCTAAATTTTTGGCTTTTAATAATAATTTTATACATACTAGCTTACCACAAATTCTAATCTTACTGCTACGGAGATGGGGGGGCTTGCTGTCTGCTGTTAGCAGTCACACCTAGAAGATTAAGTGCTCTGATTTATTGGGGCCCACAAGCTTCAAATTGAGCCTCAGAGCTGCACATTCTTAGTTTTAACATTTCCCCCCCCCCTAAAAACACGCAGATCAATGTGGTGTTAGGACTGATAAGTAGCTTAATGAAAGTAATAAATGTTACCTATTTCTAGACGTAGTTGTGTGTTAAATTATATTGCCCATTATTTTAATAACTGAGCTTACGTTTTAAATGTTGTTAAAATGGTAAAAGGTGCAGTAAAATTTAGTTTAAAGCCTAACTCCACTGCTGTAACTGCCTACATAGAGTTTAATTAGTATTACATATCATGGAAGATCCTATGTTTATTTCTCTGCTTGCCAAGAGATTGTTTCTCTATGCTGCACAAGCTTAGGTTTAAAGTTCCAACTATTGAGGCAACCAACATAATATAGGATTACAGCAGATATGATTCTTTCATTCTTTGTTTAAAGGGATTGCATAGGGAGCAGAAGACGGCTTTCAAGAAATAGGGTTGCCGGTGTAAGTCAAGATCATTTCCAGTTGGTGAAGCTACAACCATGCGCATTGTCCAATAGTTTTACGATGTAACTGATGAAACAGTGATTTTCTGCAGCTATTTGACACTATGGGGAAATGTATTCGTATGCTGGTCTTAACTTAGGCCCCACCCTCTTTTCCCCATTCAAATTCACTAAGAGGCATTGAATCTGGCCCACCGGGAGCCTAACATGTGCCAGCGTAAATCATGATAAATGAGGTGCAGGAGGACGCCAGGCCTCTCTTCCACGTTGCTGTGCCACCCCGAGCTCCCCCTGCCCACCCATTGGTTGAGCGGGGCATACTGCGACTTCTCCCTGGCGTACGACCTGGCCAGACCCTTTGTGAATTTCCCCCTATGTGCAGGTGTGGTTTCTGCATGATGATCGATATTTGCACTCACCTACTCATGTGTCGGGAGGTATACTTCCAAGATGTGGGAAGAGCAGAAGTAAATACCAGGCAGCAAAAGGTCAAAACACCTGGAGATTATTTATTGACCTCTACCCTGACATATTCCACAGTGTTGTACAGTATAGACCATGGCTAGTTAACCTCCTGGAGGAGTGAGATGTACAGCCACAGGAGATTACATGTACTTATTGTATGTTTTTCTACAATATTCCTATTTTCAACTGACAAGCACATTATTATACACCAGGAGAAGTTATGTAAGATAATCATTTACAGAGGTTATGAAAGTTAATAGGTTCTAGTTTAGCCTTTCTAGGAGGAGGAGGTCTTGAATCAGCCTCTCCGCTGATGGCCAGCAGATTTGCCTGACATCCCGCTATACCTACAGCTTCTGCCAAGAACCATTAATCACTGTGGGATTGAAAAGTGTTGCTCCTAAGAAATTCCTGTCCTGTACTTTGAGTGGGCTGGGAAGTAAAAGGAGTCTGCAGATTTCACCATATACTGTTGATGGGAGTGATCAGTTCACATAGATAAAGTGATTGGCAGTACCTCTTTGATGGCCTTTTTCATGCTGATATACTACTTTAGCCGTTACACTGACGTCTCCCCTCTGTGCCAGTCACTGCACTGGTTATCCATTAAATCCAGAATACAGTTCAAACTCCTTACCCACAATGCTCTCCACAACTCTGCCCCTCCATACATCTCCTCCCCCATCTCCACCTACCATCCTATGCTCTGCATCCTGCTAATGATCTTACACCAACATCCTCCATAATCAGAACCTCCCACTCCCACCTCCAAGACTTCTCTCGTGCTGCACTAGTTCTCTGGAATGCTTTACCAAAGACCTCAGACTTATCTCCAACACCCACAGTTTCAAGCATGCCCTGAAGACTCATCTCTTTAGGTTACCTGAACCTAGACAATGGCATGTGACTGGCTCGCCCAATCACCTTTAGGCACTTTTCAACTATGTACAATGACTGGAACATTGGCAAATAAAGCACTTGCTGCCTTGTGTCACCCCCAGTCATCCAAGTCTGTAAGCTCTCGTGAGCAGGTCTCTAACTGTTTGTATCGCTTTCAATTTAATTTATTTATTGCATAATGTCATTTAAATATAACCTCAGCGGAATCTGTTGGTGCTATACAAATAAATATTATTATTATTATTATTATTATTATTATTATTATTATTATTATTATTATTATTACTACTACTACTTTACTACAGAAAATACTAAATGCCACCTCAGAACCTTACGGGGATCAGTTACCACCGGATCGGTTAACATTTTTAAATCAAACAGTAATTATTTTGCGGGTGTACTTACAAAAGTCAATAAACAGTTATTTTTTTTTTTTTCATGCATCAAAATTGCAAAACGTGGCCCAACAGGGAAAAGGATCATCATTGGGGTTACCGATTACTTCTCCTGCTCCACCAACATTGACTGATAAATGTCTCTCTGACTCAATGTAGGGGGAGGTCCATCACTCAAGAGCAGTTGGGCAGCCAGAAGTCACCTCAGACCGCCCCTATGGTTCAGGCAGCATGGAAGTGATTTACCTAAGCCATCAAACCTTTTATATAAAGAACGACAAGCCTACATTTATTTTATCATACTATTATTATATTGGGCATGTTGTGCATCATACGATGTAAACACGTGAAATCCTCAGCAAGTATAAAAAGAATATAATTTCATTTTTCTTCTAAATGTTGGCTGCCTCCCATATAAAGATGGTACGTGTAAGATTTATTATTTTGTTGGACTAAAGCAGCAGACAATTATTTTCTTATTACTTGGCACAAATACCAACCAAAAATCTCTTATCCAAGGTCAGGGACTGATTTACTTTCTGCCATGCAACACTTTCAGTCATAATTTGTCACTTAGCTTCCAAATGACATAAACCAGTGACTCTTGCAGTTATTACCTAAACTGTTCATTATTTGGGCATCTGTTTGCTTCATGCAAAATGCACACAACATGCCATTGTTTTCTTTTTACCCACAGCCAACTGTATTTGTGAAGCCAAGTGATGTAAAAACCAGATGCTCGCCTCTTCTGTGATGGTGTGTTATTATTGAAGGAGACAAGAGTCCTCTTGAATTCACATATATGACTGGCAGCAGCCTGAGCTTGTCACTGCAAATGGAAATCTAAACTTGACAGTTTCTGTAGCAAATAAATTGAGTGACACTTGATTCACTGGTCATTTCCAGCAGTAGAATCTACCTTATGTAGTATGTCCTGCAAATGTATGGAGGAAAAAGGTTATATCTAAGCTGGAGGAAAAGAATTAAAGTAGTCCAGCTGTTTTGGAATCATATTTTCCATAATGGTTGGTTATTCTTCGATACATTTTGGGATACTGCACTAGAATAATAGTTCTACAATGAATATGGTGGAATATGGCGGAGCTAGAAACTTTAAAATAAAGAGGTTACCGCTGAGCTCAGCAATGTTTGGCTTGGGTTTGGGTCTGAGCATTTGGACCCCCAAAATAGGGGAGAATTACCTCCAGGAAGAATGAAGCATACCTCACTTGTGAAGCCAGACTTCCATTCATTCTTTAACGGGAATGCAAACATTGCTGAACTAAAAGGGAAGGGGATTTCTTTTGAAGATGAAAATGCTCCTTTAATGAGTAAAGAATATCTGATTCCTCACCCAATTGGCATGCATTGCCCCTCCTCTGGAAGTTCGTTTAACTATGAATACAACCATGGCGGGTCAGTTTTGTGCACTAGCCCTATTCTGATCCAATAGGGCTTGTGTACAGGACCAACCTGGCGTGGTTGTGTCCATAGTTACCTGAGCTTTCAGTGGCAGTGACTTCACACCAATCGGATGAGGAATCACCATGACAGGTACACCTTAAAGGGGTAGTGCGGCGCTAAAATATTATTAACAGAATAACACACATTACAAAGTTATACAACTTTGTAATGTATATTATGTTTCGCCCCCTTCCCGTGTCCCACCACCCCTGCCCGTGTACCCGGAAGGGTGTGGTGAATTATACATTACCTGATCCGTGTCGAGCCCGTCTGCCATCTTGTGCCAAACGTCATCTTCGGACGGACGGCCAAATCGCTGCCGCCGTCCCCCCTCCGCCGCGTTATAACTGTGCTCAGCCGCGATTGGCTGAGCACAGTTATGCTCAGCCAATCGCGGCTGAGCAGCTGATGACGTTTGGCACAAGATGGCGGACGGGCTCGACACGGATCAGGTAATGTATAATGCACCACACACTTCCGGGTACACGGGCAGGGGTGGTGGGACACGGGGAAGGGGGCGATTCACTGACATAACATACATTACAAAGTTGTATAACTTTGTAATGTGTGTTATTCTGTGAATAATTTTTTAGCGCCGCACTACCCCTTTAAGAATGCCCAATGATGGCAAGCTAAAACTATGTGATTTGCAGTAGAAGGTGTTTTGTAATTATCTCCTATTAATTATAACAACTAATGGAGCAATCCCTGGAAAGCAGTAGATTTGGCACCAGCACTTAATCAGAACCATAGATATGCAATGTTAGTTAGCATGGTAAAATAAATGGTCACTATCACGGATCTATGGTTCTGATTGAGTGTTGTTGCCAAACCCCCTGTTCTTCCCTACTGGATGCTATCAGCTACTTAAACAGCCATGTAACGATGATCGATCACTGCTAGTTTGCTGATTATTCTATACTGCAATCATTTAGTTTAGAAAAGTTTTACCACCTCAATGTATTTAAGAAAAAAACAGGTGTAATATTTTAATGACAAGAAACCATCAAAGCCAGGACCCCTTACAGTTCTTATCTGAACGCAAAGTGGTTTTACAAGTTATTAAAAAAATGTTCTCTACTAGGTGATAAAAAACTAACAAGGCTATACTTGCTAGTGTCACTTCCAACTGCTTCTGATGTTTCCACTCTGGTGCTCCTCTCTGAGCATTGTTTACTTGGTTGTAGAAATGAGGTGCCCACATACTAATATGACTGCTGATTCCAGTTACTAGGTCATTTTTATGCCCTATACTGCTAAGACCAGTAAATGACTGCAGTGGTGACAGAGGTATAGTCTCAGAAAGAAGATATATATATTTTTTTTCTTATCTTGTACAACCCTTTTAGGCCACCATGAAACCCTTAAGTGGATCAATGAATGCAAAAAAAGTGCATAAGAGAACAAAATTAGTCCATATATTGTAAATTTTATTGTGTAATTGATGATTTCCAGTCTTCAGATTCCTGCTGTCAGTCTGTCCATGTTTTCTCCAGAGCCAGAGAAATGTCTTCCATCGGCCTGGCTGCTGGCCAGTGCCTGTTCCCATGTGCCTTGACAACTGTTCCTGTCCTGTTTCTGACTACAAAGCCATGCAATATTAACCTCTTAAGGTCAAAGTCAATTTTCGTTTTTGCGCTTTTGCTTTTTCCACTTAATGTTTAAAAGGCCATAGCACTTGCATTTTTTTCACCTAGAGACCCCCATGAGCCCTTATTTTTTGCTAAGCCAATTGTACTTTGCAATGACAGGCACTATTTTCCCATAAAATATGCTGCGAAACCGGAAAAAATCATTTGCGCTGTCAAATTGAAAAAAAAAAAGGAATTTGTTTTCATTTCAGGGAGTTTCGTGTTTACGCCGTTCACCCTGGGGTAAAACTGACTTGTTATATATGTTCCTCAAGCCGTTACGATTACAATGATATATAACATGTATAACCTTTCTTTTATCTGATGGCTTGTAAAAAATTCAAACCATTGTTAACAAATATATGTTCCTTAAAATAGCTCCATTCCCATGCTTATAGCGCTTTTATCCTTTGGTCTATGGAGCTGTGTGAGGTGTAATTTTTTGCGCCATGATGTGTTCTTTCTATCGGTACCTTGATTGCACATATGCAACTTTTTGATCACTTTTTATTACATTTTTTCTGGATTTGATGCGACCAAGAATGCGCAATTTTGCACTTTGGAATTATTTTGCGCTGACGCTGTTTACCGTGCGAGATCAGAAATGTGATAATTTAATAGTTCGGGTGATTACACATGTGGCGATACCAAATATGTTTATTTATTTATATATTTATAAAATGGGAAAAGGGAGGTGATTTGGACTTTTATTAGGGGAGGGGATTCTTTATTAATAACATTTTTTTTTTTACTTTTTTTTTTACATTAACTAGAAGTCCCCCTGGGGGACTTCTATATACACAGCACTTATCTCTCATAGAGATCAATGCTTTGTATATACATAGCAAAGATCCATTAGATCGGTCATACATTGCATTGACCTGCTGCAGGCCAGTGCAATGTATTGCCGAGCCGGGATCAGCGTCATTGTGACGATGAGGCCCGGCACGGGCAGAAGGACAGAGATCCGACCCACTAGACACCAGGGACGTGCGGAGCAAAGCCTCTGAATTCAGCTGTCGGGTTCAACAGCTGCATTTAGAGGCTTAATTAGCCTGCTATGAAAGGCACTCCCCGGCTGCAAATATCAGTGGACCCCTCTCTGAAAGCCCCCTGCGGCACCATGACATATCAGATACGTCATAGGTCGCTAAGGGGTTAAGCTCACAAGTAGGGATGGTCCGAACAGAGTTCGGTTCGGGTTAGTACGAACCCAAACCCTTGGTAATAATTCCCGCTGTTTGCCCGCTCCGTGCAGCGGGCGGATCCAGCGGGAGGACAGGCTTGAAAACTGGGATACAGCCATAGCCATAGGCTGTATCCCAGTTTTCCAGGCGTTCCTCCCGCTGTATCCGCCCGCTCCACGGAGCGGGCAGACAGCGGGAATATGATGCCAAGCGTTCGGGTTCATACGAACCCGAACCTTAGCAGGTCGGACCATCCCTACTCACAAGCTCTATGACTTTGCCAGAGGGAAACCTGCTGTCCACACTAAGGGGGTCATCTTTCTGAAAGTCAAGTCTTCAAGTCAAGTTCTCCATTCGGCAGTGTTCAAATCTAGTCAGTGGTTGGACAAGTTGCATTTCACTAAAGAGCCCCACTTCTATCGCCAAGTCCTCTTGGCTAAAGGTCAAAGGTAATCTCTTTCTAGTGATGCACTGGGGCAGATACTAATGGAAGTGCCGCTCCGCTTACACATTTCAGCTTGACAGATCAACTACGGTGAGTACTTGTTATCTCTCTTTTAAATCTCTATTCAAAACAAACAATAAAGGGGGGTGGGCAGTGCTCCATGGCGCTGAAAAACGTAAAAAGAATACATTAATAACTTTTGGCTCACATAGGAATAAGACTTTCACCTGGCATGCTTGTGCAAGAAATGAGGCACAACTCTATAGTAGCGTAATATGAGAGACACAAAGGCAATAAACACAGCCACTCCTGTATGAGCCACAAGTGTCAATGCAAGCATGATTCCTCCTCCCCAATGGCTGGAAATTTGTACTGTTATGCAAAAACCTTAACACCCCCCCCCCCCCAACCAACTATGAGTTATTAGGATCCATTGTACTAGTCAGCCTTATACCGTGGTTTATGAAAGCCTTATACGGTTGTCACCTTGCTATAGGTATATCCCTTAACTTGACTTTTGTCCAGGCCATAATTTATATGCAATCTGTTTTTCCCCTTGTTATCTCTCTAACTAGTTTAATACAGTTTATTATGGAACATCTGGGCATATTTCCACTGACATTCATTCCTGGTCTTGTTTTCTGCTAACTGAAGCCTATCATGTGTGACCATCCATGATGAAGATAATGCTTCAGCATCCAAACATAATGCTTGTCACATTTGCGAATCTAAAAAAAATGCTACTAGAAATGTTCTCCACGATCTATAAATCGAAACATTGTGTATCAACATCTGTCGCTCACGTGACAAGGTATGAATGTTTGCCTTTAATTCTATGAGAGATTTGCATTGGTTCTGCACGAGGTAGCCAACTCTGATAACATATGTCGAATTTTTTATTTTTGTGTTTGGAGCCTTGATTTTGTCTTGTACGGCTTCTTATTGGCTCATTAAATTATTATGAATGGGAGCTAAGCATTTAGCTTGTGTTATTGAGCACTGAATATACAATGACTAATGTCCAAGATTCCACTACACAATTGGATGCATAGTCATATAAACAGGATTTAGGATCTATTTGGGTTATTATTATGGAAATTGGAATCGTTCATCACCCAGGCAGATGCTATGAGTTAATTTCCAAGGTGTCTTTGACTTCAGAGGCAAATATATTATTGATTCGTTTTTTAAGTGACTTACTTGCCATTAAACGAAAAACTCAGACTTTGAAAGAAAAAAAAAGGCGTAGCATGATAAGAATTATTGCCCATAAAGCAGGTAATTAACACCGTGTTAAATGTCCTTTTAATTCACTTTCTAATGCTAAGATGCAAAGTAAATTGGTCCAATTTGCTCCTTCCTGCTAATAATTTTAAATGCGATCAGATGGAATGCAGATTTATGCAAATGAGGACTATTAAGAAGAGAACAAATAAATGTCTGTTTTCAGATGGAGGCGTCTTCATTTTATCAGCTTGAAATTTTGCAGGATAAAAAGGTTAAGGGAAAAAACTGTAAGACTTCCATGAAGAATTAACTGGAAGCAAAACAATCGACTAATGAGGATTACCAAAATACCCTCTGCTTGATATGTATTAGGCTAGAAACACTAAAATTCTTTGGCTTTCCATCCTGTGTATGCTGACAACCGTAATGAATGCAAACTACTGTTTTATGTCCAAGTTATCGCATCCATTATTTGTACTTTGCTTTTCTTTTTAACAATCTATAATGTAAGAAACTAACTCAGCAATTCATAGTAACATAGTAACATAGTTAATAAGGTTGAAAGAAGACAAGAGTCCATCAGCCTAGAGAAACCCTACTTTGTAGATCCAGGGGAAGGCAAAAACTCCTATGAGGCAGATGATAATTGCCCCATCACTGGGAGAAAATTCCTTCCCGACTCCAATGGCAATCAGAATAATTTTTGGATCAACGTATCACCAGAAATCTTATGCCCATAACCTGTAATATATTCTCCAAGAAAAGCATCCAGACCTCCCTTATACCTATTTAATGAATCAGCCATGACCTCCCCCCTCACTTCAGAAGAAGCAGGATTTCTGTGTCCATTATGCTCTATGGAAAGGGGAGGGGTCCAGATGAGTGAGTGAGCACCGGAGGAGAGAAATATCAGTCCTGCATAGCACAACACCCTGCAATCTTCTTTCAGCAAGTTCCTAGATAAGCACTGACCTTTCCGACCTCTGAATCCAGCGTTTTAGGTGCCCAGTCTACAAACAGCTAAACTTCATGTCTTTTCTTGCTGCTCACTCATCTCCCTCAGCCCCTCCCCACTCCAAAGGATAAAATAGACACAGCAGTAAAGACGGGTTGTCTTTACTTGCTTCTCTATAATGAAGATGGATTTGCCTGATAATGAACAGATAAGAAGTGAGGGGGGAGGCTGAGAAACTGCTTTTTAAGTACACAGAGAGGCTTTTTTGTCTAATCAAACCTATTACAGAGGTTTTTTTTAAATCGCTTGCACTTTTGATTTCTGCAAAAAAAAAAAAAAAAACTTTAAAATAATTAATTTGAAATATTCTGGGATAAAGTGCCATCTTGTAGCCACTGACATCCAATATTGTCACTAAACCACATCCTCATCCCTTCTTTAGATTAAGTCCAAAACTCACTTGCAAAATGCTGCATGCAAACTTTTAACCTTAGTGTAGGAGACAAAACCATGTTGGGTGTATCGCCTATCTAGTACTGAACTGCAGAAATTGTAATACTAATGTGCCACCTGGGCTATCTACCTACAAACACATTGTGCTGCTGTTCTACTGTATATAATGTATGCTGATGAAATACAAGAAAAAGCTGCAAAGAATTGTCTAATTTGTCTTTTGAACATATCTTAAAGCAAATCCTAAATCACAAATTAGCTTAATTAACTAAATTTCAAATTATCATTGGATAAATCGAGCATTTATCTAGTAGCTATTATTTTTAAAGAATCTAAAGCAGCATCTGTGTACAAGGAGGGAATACTTTTCTAAAACAGATTAATTGAATGGAAAATGGGCTTTATAGTGAATGAATTGATAAAACACTGAAAAATTCATTTTACTGAATAATGCCTACAGTATAATCTTCCATGATATCATAGAGCTCCATGCTTCTGCTGTTTTATAACCTTTTATAAAAAAAAATTCTTATAAAAAAAAAAAAGAATCATCACACTTATAAGATGGTCATGTCACCTTTTTATTTATCATACAAAATATTATCACTTTGGATTTTTTTTTTCATATATAGTAGCATAAGCTTTTATTAGAGATTAACAATAGAGATTTTTTTTTATGCATGTTTTTGCTGTTGTGGCACATCTGAGTTTTGATCCATTTTTATTCCTATTTTCTCACTGATTTGGATTCCTAATGCTGTCTACATTTCCCATAATGCCTCTGACTTTAAAGAGAGAGTTTAAACTTTTATCATTGCAGAAGTAACAAATCATGTTCTAACCCCTCTAAAGTATTAGGCTATGTTTTCACACCGTAGGCTTTGAATTAATCACGGCCGTTGTTGCCGATTCGCTAAAACGTTTGTGATTTATTCAAAAGTTACGTGCACTGCAGGCTGAGGGAATTCGGTCCGGAGCGTATGCACATGTCAGTTTTGTGCGGCTACTATTCATTGAATAGCGGATGCACAAGAATGACAAGTCAAACAATCGAGCATGCAGCTCCAGCCGTACGCTACATTGTCGGCTATAGTGAATTGGGATGCGGGTGCACATGGAGGCGCCCGCATCTCAATTCAGCACAAAGGAAGATCATCCGGTCGGTACTGCAGTACCGGCCGGGCTGATCTTCACAAACACTGTCTGTTCTGTGACCTGGCCGGAAATACAGCTGCAGTCTGTCTCCATTTCTCTCTGTTACTGTAGTCCTTGCACACAGGTGAGAGGTGTCAGGTTCCATCACACAGGACACACTACAGAATTTAATAAAAAAATATAGCTGGATGAGAAGGGTTCTGTCAGCATTCTAGAGGAATCTGATGGTGGTGACCTAATACTCTAGTTCACATGAAGTCAGTTGACCCAAGAGGACAGACTATTTCCTATGAACATACAGCCATGTAATTTTCTGGTGCTCTGAATGGTGGTCACGTGACTGAGCTGCAGTATTAAGAGGTATTGATGCAGCTAAGCTGGAATGAAACAAATAGCACTGTAGAAAAATATATAAAAAAAATGTTAGCTGAGCAATCTAGCCTCATGTAACATTTCTCAAACAAACAAAAATATTTCATTTTGTTAAACCCTTAAGGACAGAGCCTGAAATGGCCTTAAGGACAGAGACAAATTTTATGAATATGACCTGTGTCACTTTATTCATTAATAACTTGGGAGTGCTTTTACCTATCCGCGAGGCAGGAGCAGCAGTAGCCAACATGGAGGCCAAGCAGGAACAGCAGGAGCCAACATGGAAGCCAGGCAGGAGCATCAGTAGTCAACATGGATGCCAGTTAAGGCCCAGGAGTAGTCAACATGGATGCCAATTAAGGCCCAGCAGTAGCCAACATGGAGTCCAGGCAGGAGCAGCAGTAGCCAACATGGAGGTCAAGCAGGAGCAGCAGGAGCAAACATGGAAGCCAGGCAGGAGCATCAGTAGTAAACATGGATGCCAGTTAAGGCCCAGCAGTAGTCAACATGGATGCCAATTAAGGCCCAGCAGTAGCCAACATAGAAGCAAGGGCAGACACAACAGTAGTCAACATGGATGCCAGTTAAGGCCCAGCAGTAGTCAACATAGATGCGAGTTAAGGCCCAGCAGTAGCCAACTTGGAGGCAAGGGCAGGCACAGCAGTAGTCAACATGGATGTCAGTTAAGACCCAGCAGTAGTCCACATGGATGCCAGTTAAGGCCCAGCAGTAGTCAATATGGATTCCAGTTAAAGACCAGCAGTAGCCAACATGGAGGCAAGGGCAGGAACAGCAGTAGTCAACATGGATGCCAGTTAAGACCCAGCAGTAGTCAACATGAATGCCAGTTAAGGCCCAGCAGTAACCAACATGGAGGCAAGGGCAGGCACACCAGTAGTCAACATTGATGCCAGTTAAGGCCCAGCAGAAGCCAACATGGAGGCAAGGGCAGGCACAGCAGTAGTCAACATGGATGCCAGTGAAGGCACAGCAGCAGCCAACATGGAGTCCAGGGCAGGAGCAGCAGTAGTCAACATATAGGCCAGTACAGGAGCGGCAGTAGTCAACATAGAGGCCAGTGAAGGCCCAGCAGTAGCCAACATGGAGGCCAGTACAGGAGCGGCAGTAGTCAACATAGAAGTTAGTGAAGGCACAGCAGTAGTCAACATGGAGGCCAGGGCAGTAGCGGCAGTAGCCAACGTGGAGGCAAGGGCAGGAGTAGCAGTTGTAATGGCGTGACATGAGCAGCGAAAGCAGAATAATGAGGTCCATGGACAGGCGAGAGGTAGCAGGGCAGCAGCAGCAGGAATGGTGGAATAACAAGTAAGGTCTATTTCACATATAGGCCATAATAGAAGCAGAAAAGGTCCTACATCTTGGTGGAAACAGGCCCAAATGCTACTCTGTGCTATCAGGAGCAGGTGTCACAAAGTCCTTATCTATGCATGTGGCGTTTATTTTGATGCAAGTCAGACGCTCCAAAGTATCAAAGGACAATCTGGTTCTCCTGGGACTGACAATATGACCTGCTGCGCTAAAAACTCGCTCGGATGACACACTGCTGGCTGGACAGGAGAGTATGTCCAAAGCAAATTCAGCGAGTTGTGGCCAGACATCTAATTTTCCCTCCCAGTAGTCTAGGGGTTCAGGGACATTAGGTGGCAATGTAGAGTCCAAAAACACCTTAACTTGCTGTTTGAGGTGTGCCGCCATGTCCTGCTGCTGTGCGGCCTGTTATCCCGGCCTGTGGCTGCATGAAAGCGTGCATCATGGACATCAGGTTCAGACCGGTGCCGCTGCTCGTGCCACCCAAGCTGCTAGAGGAGGATGTGGAGGAGGCAGCGCTGATGGTGTGACCCTGGTGGGAATGGCTTGAATGAGGCTGCCACTAACTGTGCACACAGTTCCCCTTTATAATAATTAATTTCTTCCTCCCGTTGGGAAGGGTGAATGAATTCACACAGGTTGTTGCGATTCCGTGGGTCCAGTAGTGTGGCCAGCCAGAACTCATCCCGTTGACGAATCCTTTGCAAGCGCGGGTCAGCCCGAAAGCATATCAACATGCGCTTAGCCATTTCCACCAGGGAGTGGGAAGGAGATCTCGCCTCCATCTCCACAGCATACTGCCAATGGGTACTGCTGCCATCCTCCTCTTCCTCCTCATAGCCCTGCACATCCTCCTCTGGCCCCCCTCTGGTCTGGCAGGAAGGCTCATCTCCTTCTCCTCCACCCGTCTCCCCTATAAGTTGCTGTGCATACAGGTCCTCCTCCTCAACTTTCTCTGCCTCCTCCTCCGACAAGCATTCCTTCAGCAACACAGGCTGCGACAGTGGCAAGACCTGTTCCCTTTCGCCACTGAGTCGCATCAGCATCAGCTTCAGTACATGAAGCATGTGTATGATGGCACTCAGTCCTGTGTCTTGCCCACTGACCAGAAAGGTGGCCTCCTCAAAGGGTCGTAGCAAGTGGCAGGTGTCACGCATGAGCTGCCACTGCCCGAGCTCCAGGTTACACAGGGGAGTCGCCGTGTCCTCCTGCATCAAGAGGAAATCAGTCAAGGCCTTCCTCTGCTCATAAAGCCGGTCCAGCATGTGGAGGGTGGAGTTCCACCGTGTGGCTACATCGCAAATGAGACGATGGTTGGGAAGACCATTCCACCACTGTAGGTTGAGGAGGATGTGGTGAGAGCGACTTATATGGCTGAAATGGTTATACCACTTTCGAGCCATTGACAGCACAGTCTGTAAATGGGATGAAGACTTTAGAAAGTGTGTAACTATTAGGTTTAAAACATGTGATATACACGGGGCGTGCCTCATACCTCCTCGATGCAGCACGGAGAGAATGTCGCTCCCATTGTCACTCACCACTGTCCCAACTTTAAGATGCCGTGGAGTCAGCCACTAGAGGATTTCTGTCTGGAGCAGGTGGTGCAGCTCTTGCCCTGTGTGTCTCCTTTCACCCAGGCAGGCTAGGTGCAGCACAGTGTGACACCTCCGTGCTACACCCAAGTGGTACAAGGGAGGAACAGTGGCGGTTGAGGAGGCTTTGGACCTACTGTAGGAGGTGGAGGAGGACCGCGACACAGGAACCCTGCTTTGACAACGAGGTGGTGTCATCGCCCTTCCCTGGCTAAGTTGCTGGGGGTCCGCTGGCCATATTACATTTACCCACTGAGCAGTAATGGACATATACTGCCCTTGCCCATAATTACAGCTCCAGATGTCTGTGGTTAAATTTACATGTCTGCTCACTGAATGGCTCAGCAAGTCAGCAACCTTTTCTTGAACATAGCTATAGCTGTGTTGGAAAAGTAGTGTCGACTTGGCACCTTCCACCGTGGCTCCGCACACAACATCAGTTCACAGAAAGGTGTAGAGTCAACAACTTTAAACGGCAGAGCACCAGCAACTTGGCCAGGTGAGCGTTTAGCTTGACTGCTGCGGGATTGCTGGGTGCATATGTCTGCCTCAGGTATAGGGACTTCATGATGCCAGGCTGTCTACTTCTAGCAACACAGGGGCCACCAGCTGAAGAAGGGAAGCCACACTCCCTTCCACAGAGTTTGACTCTGTGAAAGGCCCCTCTGACTACTGCTGCTTCCTGCTGCTGTTAACTGTGGGTCTGCCCTCGCCTGCTGTGACCCACTATCACCCCGTTTCTCCTAGGCGGAAAGGTGGTGGCGCTTCAAATGGGCAGCCATGGCGCTGGTGCCACTATTGCCTCTTTTAATGCATCTGTCGCACAGGTGACAGGTGACCACATAGGTATCCTCGGGGCACTTTTTAAAAAACTGCCACACAGGCGAGGTGTAGTGTCTAGTACCGACAGGCTGCGAGGATGGGCGGGCGCTGCTGATACTAGTCATGCAGTGGAGGAGGTTTCCCCAGTGGTCATCTGCTTGTCCTGGCCATGCTTCCGACTGGTTAGTTGACTACTGCTGCCTGTCTGCTTTCTACTTGTGGCGGGCCTGCTGGCGGACAGATTCCCGTTTGACGAATCCATCGAATAAGCTAAGTCCTGCCGTGGATCCCATGTAACATCCGATGTAGCATCATCCGGTTCCAGAATGATGCTATCATCCTCATCAGGCTCCTGCCCAGCCCTATCTCATCTACTGCCTACTGCGAGGCCTATCATGGGCCTGCTCTGATATCGCCTCCAACACAGCTATGCCCTCTACTTGATTGGCCCCTGTCTCTTCCTCCACTTGCTCATCGTCATCAAAGAGCAGTTGGCTGCTCATAGACGCCAACAGTTCCCTTGCAGGCGGCGGTTAAAAAGTTAGCAGGATGTTGCTGATGATGTCAGATGGAGGATGTGGGGGAATTGCTCCGTGCCCGTGCCAAGTCAGGGTCATGTCCAAGGTACCCACAGATACCTGACTGGCTTTCTCACTACTCATCCTTGTGGAGTTCGAAGTGTGAGCAAGCCACTCCAGGACTGTGGAATTAGACTTGTGGACACAACCCTGGTGTGACAAAGGAAGTTTAGGCCTGCCACTGTCCCCTCCTCCTGCGCTACTTCCTCTTCTGCCCCTTGAGCCAGACTCTCTGCCCTGTCCCCTGCCTAAAACGCTTTGTGAGGTTTCCTGCTGCCGCTGTGCCATGACTTTGTATTAAAATTATTTGTGTCCTAGGAGAACACGTATGTCATATACACTCTCACAATGAGCCAACTATTGTACTTGTAATATCTGTAGAGACCTTTTTTTTTAGAGTTTTATTCTCCACAAATGCACAAAGTATATTTGTGCCTCACGATAACACCTATGTCACATACACTCTCACAAAGGAGACAGTATAGTACTTATATATCTGTAGAGACCTTTTTTTTAGAGTTTTATTCTCCACAAATGCACAAGGTATATTTGTGTCTTTAGGAGAACACGTATGTCATATACACTCTCACAAGGAGCCAACTATTGTACTTGTAATATCTGTAGAGACCTTTTTTTTTAGAGTTTTATTCTCCACAAATGCACAAAGTATATTTGTGCCTCACGATAACACCTATGTCACATACACTCTCACAAAGGAGACAGTATAGTACTTATATATCTGTAGAGACCTTTTTTTTAGAGTTTTATTCTCCACAAATGCACAAGGTATATTTGTGCCTCAGGATAACACCTATGTCATATACACTCTCACAAGGGAGACAGTATAGTACTTGTATATCTGTATAGCACGTTTTTTTCTTCTGTGCACCCTTTGCTCTCCTATGCCTAATCTATCTTTCATCCTCTCTATTTTTCTCTCTCAATCAGTATATGTTTCTCCTCTCCGCTTTCCTAATAATCTTGTGGTCTTTGCTTTTGTAAATATCTTCTCAGTAGTCAGTACAGCAGAGTACAGCAGCAGCAACAGCAGCATTTTATCACTGACGAGCTGTGTGCGGTAACAGACTCCTTCCTCTCTCTTTCTCTTTGCAGACTGCGTCGTTTGGTCATGTGACCGCTCCTCTTAAAGCAATACCACGTCACACAGGGGGTGGGCTAGTTCAAGATCCCTGCTGATTGGATGTGTTCCTGGCATCATAGAAAAGCGCTTTTCCCGCCTGGAACACTTCCTGCTTTCTAAAATGGCGGCTGCCATTTTAGAAAGCAAGAAAAAAAATTTGAAGCAGACTTCTAAAAATTTGAATCCGACCGGATTCGGACATTTGGAAAAAAATGAACCGGATCCCATACTGGCCGAACCGGTTCGCTCATCTCTATCCATATCCTCACTGCACCACTTGTTAGATTACTTGAGGGAGGTAGTTTCCAGAATGGGGTCACTTGTGGGGTTTTTTCACTGTCTTGGCAGCACAACGGCTCTGTAAATGCGACATGGTGTTCATCATCCATTCTGGCCAAATCCAGCCTCCAAAATCCAAATGGCGCTCCTTCCCTTCGGAGGCTTGCCCAGCGCCTAAATGGCACTTTCTGTCCACATGCAGGGTATTTACGGACATTGTTCCATATTTGTGCCCTTCACCAGTGGGGTCCATATGCTCACTACACCCCTTGTTTCAACTGTCTTGGCAACACAGAGGCCTTTTTAATGCAACAAGGCCCTCAAAATCCATTCCAGCCAAATCCAGCCTCCAAAAGCCAAATGGTGCTCCTTCCCTTTGGAGGCTTACCCTGCACCCACTTGGCGCTTTATGTCCACATGTGGGGTATTTTCGTACTCAGGGGAAATTGCTCTACACATTTTTTTTTATCTTTTAACCCCTTGTGAAAATGAAAATATCAAGACCACATCAATGATTTAGTGTAAAAATTAAACATTTTTTACAGTAAATGTTGGTCCAGCCTTGATTTTTTCTATATCCACAAGGGGTTGAAAAAGAAAATGAACGAAAAACGTGTAGTGTAATTTCCCCTAAGTACGAAAATACTCCACATGTTGACATAATGTGCCATATGGGCACAGGGCAAGCCACCAAAGGGACAGAGTGCCATTTAGAGGCTGGAATGGAGGATGGTGCCATGTCACAATTACAAAGCTCCTGTGCTGCAAGGATAGTAGAAACCCCCCACAAGTGACCCCATTCTGGAAACTACACCCCAAAAGGAATCTAACAAGGGGTGCAGTGAGCATATGGACCCCACTGGTGATGTACACATATGTAGAACATGTGCTGTGAAAATAAAAACTACCATTTTTTTTTATTTTCACGGCACAAATGTGCGCGTCACCAGGGGGCCATATAGGGATTGGAATATTGGGTATGTAAATGTGTAGTGTAAAACTTTATTTCATGTAGTGTAATGTAGTGTTTAAAAAAAAAAAAAAAAAACAGTAAGATACAGAAAAAAAAGAGGGGGAAAAAAAGATACGACAAAAAGGAGGTGTTGCGGATCAGCGGCGCACTTACGTGTGATGCTGATCAGCTCTTAGCGGCATTAGAGCGCATAAAAAGAAAAAAGAAAATTTGAAAAAAAACAAAACTCGTTTTACCCCAAAGCCACTGATCAGTGTATAATATTGTTAGGGCCACGGCGGCGGCCCCTGCTCCGGACCGCCTCCTAGGGTGCACGCATGCCGGCTGTCTCAGATTTAAGGGGCAGTGCGCTCCTAATTGGCCTGTATGTCAATCACTCCCCTATAAGTTCCAGCCCTGCCCCCTTCCAGGTGTTGGAGCCTCTACATGCTTCCCATAGCGTTTGGCCCAGCTCCCTGTTGTTCCTGATTCCTGTTCGCTACCTGGTCCCTAGTCCTTGTTCCTGATTCCTGTCCGCTACCTGGTCCCTAGTCCTTGTTCCTGGTTCCTGTTCCTCTGTTACACTATTGCTCCGGTGTTCAGCCTGTTACCTGCAGTTCGCCTTCAGACCTCTGCCAGCACCATCTCCTGCCTACTGCTCCTGCCACGCCTCGCCTGCCGTCACTAGCAACCAAGCCAGGGGTAGCGACCTGGGGGTCGCCTGCCGCAGCAAGTCCATCCCGCCTTGCGGCGGGCTCTGGTGAAAACCAGCGGCCCCTTAGACTCCGCTCCCTGGTGAGGTTAGTGCCATCGCTAGGGACGGTCCAGTGGATCCACTACTCCAGGCGTTACAGTAGGCTCCAACCATGGACCCGTGAAGTAGCCCGAGTGGTCGCCCTACAGGCTCAACAGATCCAGCAACAGTCACAGCTGATCCAACAACTGACTGCAGCAGTACAGCAGCATACCACAGCTCAGCAGTCATCACCTCCTGCAGCCTCCTCAAAAACTACTCTGGTGTTGATTTTTAATATAGGCCTAGCGGCATTAGTATCAGCCATAGATGGGATGTGCAGCGGTTCCATTCTCTCCAGTTCGTGTTTTGCAATTCTCCCTCTCTGAACAGCTAGCACTCCTTTATAAGACCCACATGACCAAAGTTAGCAGGAGATGCCTGTGCTCACATGTCTGGACCCTATGTTTTCCCCATTCAGTGAGAGCAGCAATGGTAAGTGTAATACCATATCCATACTTTTGTCGTTTGGGGGCAGCCTTCCCCGCCGGTGGTGCTGGCTGGGTTTTGGTGGGGCTTTTTGGGTCTGGTCCTGTGACATTGGGGTTGCAGGGCCGTTCCATGGCCTCCCTTCCCTGCACGTGCACGCTTTGCGGGGTTGGCGGTCGCTGACCGACACGGTGTGGAGTTAGCGTAGGGACCCGTGTGGACCAGAGGACCTGCACGGTGGTACACGGGGCAATATGGCTTGATCAATTCATATACAGACACTCTGGTGTTGATTTTTAATATAGGCCTAGCGGCATTAGTATCAGCCATAGATGGGATGTGCAGCGGTTCCATTCTCTCCAGTTCGTGCTCCTCAAAAACTACGACTGGCTCTCCCAAGTAAATATGGAGGTGACCCCAAGTTGTACAGAGGATTCCTGACCCAATGCACTATGCATATTGAACTTCTAAGCAGTCAGTTTGCCACCGAGTGCTCTAAAGTGGCTTTCATCATCAGCCTATTGGAAGGTAGAGCTCTGGCTTGGGCCACAACGCTGTGGGACCGTGATGATCCTGTTGCTGCTAATCTCCGAATCTTCCTGGCTGAGTTCCGCTCTGTCTTTGAGGAACCTGCCCGTGCGTCTTCGGCTAAAACTGCTCTCCTCAATCTATCTTAAGGAACATCCAGAACTAGACTGGAATGAGGCCGCCCTAATTGCCACCTTTAAAAAGGGCCTGTCCAGTCAAGTGAAAGATGTGCTCGGTGCCCGAGACCTTCCTACCTCCTTGAACGAACTCATTCTACTGGCTACCAGAGTCTACACCAGGTTTTCCGAGAGAGAGGAGGAGGTCCGGCAAGAACGGCGTCTGAGTCTGCCCCGTCGTCATCCCCGGCTGGCACCGGTGTTCCAGAATCCTGTTGCTCCTATGCCCCAGTCGTCTCCAGAAGTTCCTATGCAGGTGGAACGAGCTCGTCTGACGACTAATGAGAGGACCCGTCGACTGGAGCTGAATCTCTGCCTCTATTGCGGTGGCGCTGATCACTATCAGCAGAGATGTCCCCAACGTCCTCAGCGTCCGGGAAACGCTCGCACCTAGGTCCGGTGGGAGAGGCCTCCGTAGGTGTGAATGCCACCTCTCCAAGGTTGACTATGCCAGTCTCCATCCAGACACCCTCTGGGCAAGTTCTCCAGACTACTGCCCTCATCGACTCTGGCGCTGCTGGCAGTTTCATTTCTGCTTCGTTGGTCCAAAGATGGCGGCTACCCGTGATCCAGTTAGCCTAACCCCGGTCTATCCCTTCGGTCACGGGCGAGATTCTTACCGAAGCTGTGCACTGCCAGACTGCACCCCTAGTCCTCTAGGTGGGCGCCTTACATCAGGAGAGAATCTCCTTCTACGTTTTGCGCCATTCCTCTTCCAACATCCTGCTGGGTCTTCCTTGGCTGCAGTTACATACCCCTTAGCTGGACTGGAGAACTGGGGAGGTTCTCAGCTGGAGTCAGGACTGTCCTAATCGGTGTCTGAGGTCTCCTCAACCCAAGTGCTCTACGAGGTAACCTGCTTACGCCAAGCCTCTATCCGGACTACCAGAGGAATACCAAGACTTCTTTGATGTCTTCTCGGCCAAGGAGGCGGACTCTCTACCACCTCATAGGCCCTATGATTGCCCTATAGACCTTCTTCCAGGAACTTCTCCTCTACGTGGTCGAGTATACCCTCTCTCTGTGCCCGAGACTGAAGCCATGTCCTCCTACATCCGGGAGAACTTACAGAAGGGCTTCATCCGTAAATCCACGTCTCCCGCTGGCGCTAGATTTTTCTTTGTGCAGAAGGACGGTTCCCTCCGCCCATGTATAGACTACCAGGGCTTAAATAAGGTGACTGTCAAGAACCGTTATCCTCTTCCGCTAATCCCCAAACTATTCGACCGTCTCCGTGGAGCTAGGATCTTCTCCAAGCTGGATCTCAGGGGAGCGTATAACTTGATCCGTATTTGTGAAGGAGACGAATGGAAGACCGCTTTCAACACCAGAGATGGGCACTACGAATATCTGGTCATGCCATTCTGCCTATGCAATGCCCCAGCGGTCTTCCAGGAATTCGTGAATGAAATATTCCGCGATCTCCTCTATGTCTGCGTCATTGTCTATCTTGACGACATCCTGGTCTTCTCCCACGACCAGCAGACCCACGTGTCCCATGTACGGCAGGTTCTACGAAGACTACGGGCCAACCATTTGTATGCCAAGCTGGAGAAGTGCGTTTTCCATCAGCGCAGCCTGCCGTTTCTTGGATACATTGTCTCCGACCAGGGCCTACAGATGGATCCAGCCAAGCTCTCAGCTGTTCTCCAGTGGCCACGTCCTGTGGGACTTAGAGCTATCCAACGTTTCCTTGGATTTGCCAACTACTATCGGCAGTTCATCCCTCACTTCTCTACCCTGGTCGCACCCATAGTGGCTCTCACCAAGAAGAAGGCGGATCCCAGACGTTGGCCTCCAGAGGCTGAACAAGCCTTCAATAGCCTAAAGTCTGCCTTTGCCTCTGCTCCTGCTCTAGTCCGTCCAGATGTCTCCAAGCCGTTTTCTCTTGAAGTCGATGCATCTTCTGTGGGCGCAGGAGCCATCCTCTCGCAAAGGGACACATCAGGCAGGACCAGAACCTGCGGGTTCTTTTCTAAGACTTTCTCCCCTGCCGAGAGGAACTATACGATTGGGGACCGTGAACTCCTGGCTATTAAGTTGGCACTGGAGGAGTGGCGTCATCTCCTAGAGGGGACTAGACATCCCGTTAACATCTACACGGACCACAAGAACCTCCTCTACCTCCAATCGGCTCAACGCCTCAATCCCCGGCAGGCCAGGTGGTCCCTCTTCTCCTCTCGGTTCAACTTTACCATTCATTTCCGTCCAGCCAAGAAGAATATAAAGGCCGATGCATTATCCCGAGCATCCGATGTCATGGGGCAAGAGGAATCCCCTCGTCACATAATACCTCCCGATCGCCTAGTACCAGTTGCCACTTCTACTCTGCAGAGACTGCCTCCCGGTAAGACTCATGTGCGCCCCGCACTTCGAAAACGCATCTTGAAGTGGGGTCATTCCTCTTTGGTGGCCGGGCATCCAGGAGCTCAAAAGACCAGACTATTGATCTCCCGTCACTACTGGTGGCCCAATCTCCTTCAGGATGTCAAGGACTTTGTGGCTTCCTGCGCAGTCTGTGCCAGGAATAAGTAACTTCGTCAAAGACCTGCCGGCCTACTTTTGCCCTTGCCAGTCCTGGACCGTCCCTGGCGCCACATAGGGATGGATTTCATCACGGACCTACCTCCATCCGCAGGCAATACAGTCATTTGGGTGGTGACTGACCACTTCTCTAAAATGGCTCACTTCGTGGCCCTTCCTGGACTACCTCTGCTCCTCGTCTGGCTCAGTTGTTCTTCCGACACATCTTCCGCCTGCATGGACTTCCTCTTCACATTGTGTCCGACCGAGGTTCTCAATTTGTCTCCAAGTTTTGGCGTGCCCTCTGCTCGCAGCTCCAAGTGAAGCTGGACTTCTCATCTGCCTATCATCCCCAGACCAACGGGCAAGTGGAGAGAGTCAATCAGATCCTGGGTAACTACCTACGTCATTTTGTTTCCAGCCGCCAAGACAACTGGTCCGATCTACTTCCATGGGCAGAGTTTTCTTATAACCATCTGGACTCGAGTTCCACAGGCAAGTCTCCTTTCTATGTGGTCTACGGGCATCACCCTCGTCCTCCTCTGCCTCTCTCTCCATCTGAGGTTCCTGCCATGGAGAAATTGATCTCTGACCTTCAGTCGATCAGGGAACAGACTCGACAGTCCTTACTCAAAACCTCTGAACGCATGAAGGACCAGGCTGATAAGAAGAGGAGACCTGCCACAAATTTTCTCCCAGGTGACAAAGTTTGGCTCTCGGCCAAGTATGTCCGTCTTAAGATTCCCAGCTACAAGTTGGGTCCTCGATTTCTTGGCCCTTTCTCAGTGCTAAAACGCATTAACCCAGTCACCTACAAACTCCGTCTACCCCCTACTATGCGAATCCCGAACTCCTTCCATGTCTCCCTCTTGAAGTCAGTGGTCCTCAACCGATTCTCCAGTAAAGCTTAGTCCTCCACTCCACAAGCCGTCTCTGACGACGTATACATTGTTGAAGACATCCTAGCGATGAAAACTGTCAGAGGAAGACGTTTCTTCCTAGTGGACTGGAGAGGTTTTGGTCCTGAGGAGAGATCCTGGGAACCCAAATCTTATATCCTGGATCGGGATCTCATCAAGGAATTCTTGCTGACCAGAAAGAGGGGGAGGCCAAAGGGGGGGGGTACTGTTAGGGCCACGGCGGCGTCCTGTGCTCCGGACCGCCGCCGCACCCTCTCTCCCGCATCTGCAGCAGCCGGTGTCCATAGGCAGGGACCCGGCGCTGCTGTTGCTTCGGCCCCGGGGGGGCGCCTCACCTCACCGCGCTCCTGTCCGTCGCTGTGCTGGGCGGCGTGCGCGCGCGCTGGCTGTCTCAGATTTAAAGGGGCAGTGCGCTCCTAATTGGCCTGTATGTCAATCACTCCCCTATAATTTCCAGCCCTGCCCCCTTCCAGGTGTTGGAGCCTCCACATGCTTCCCATAGCGTTTGGCCCAGCTCCCTGTTGTTCCTGATTCCTGTCCGCTACCTGGTCCCTAGTCCTTGTTCCTGATTCCTGTCCGCTACCTGGTCCCTAGTCCTTGTTCCTGGTTCCTGCTCCTCTGTTACACTATTGCTCTGGTGTTCAGCCTGTTACCTGCAGTTCGCCTTCAGACCTCTGCCAGCACCATCTCCTGCCTACTGCTCCTGCCACGCCTTGCCTGCCGTCACTAGCAACCAAGCCAGGGGTAGCGACCTGGGGGTCGCCTGCCGCAGCAAGTCCATCCCGCCTTGCGGCGGGCTCTGGTGAAAACCAGCGCTCCCTGGGGAGGTTAGTGCCATCGCTAGTGACGGTCCAGTGGATCCACTACTCCAGGCGTTACAAATATACACTGATCAGCTGCTAGGAGGCAATAGAGCAAAGCTGCTGAAGATTGCCGAAGCCCGAAGAGCCGAAGTTTTCCGAAGTTAGACGACGAAGACCCGACGGAACCCGGAAGTGAGCCGACGCAGAGAAGAGGACACGTGGGACCGCCGATCTTTGCTCCGGATGCCAGGATCAGGTTAGTACAGTACACCTACACTATACACACCTGTTCTGCACCCCTCAGCTACCTAGCTTAGGGGTGCAGAACACGGGGACACGTTTTTTTTAACTATTTGATCGCCCTTGATGGGCCGGCCGGTACTGGCCGGCCTATCACGGTGATCGTGGGGGTGGCACCGGCGCCATCTTTTGGGTGGTTACAAATGGCGATTGGTGCTGTATCGGACAGCACCAATCGCCATTGCTTTCTGGGTCACCGATGACCCGGAAAGCTGAATTTAGCTGCTATCGGCTGATCTGAATTGATCAGCCTATAGCAGCGATCGCCGGCCCGATGTTGTTTAGGGGTTATTGATAAACTTTTCCTGATTGGGGGTGGGAGGAGAAATAATTCAATGCTGAAGAAAAATTATGAAACTATCAACTATGAAAATTCAAACAGAATCTTCCTTATTAGGGATCCCTTATACCTGATTTTATCAGCTATCAAGCTGGTTCCAACTTTTTCAAAGAGCAGCTGCTCTTGTTTAGTAGAAAAAGTTTATTCTTTATTGTGTTGGCTATCACTTTAATCATAGGTGAGGAACCTCTATCCATCCAGACAGCCAGTTTGAGGGGAATTGTAGTTTTGCAACAGCTGGAGGGCCAAATATTCTCCATATCTGCTTTTATTGGACATTTTGCATCTGAGTAATTTCCTCTTGAGTAATTTTGTATGCTCTGACTTTGTGTTTGTATATATATATTTATTGACCTGTAGATGTCTTTGTTTTGTTTAATTGCAAAATAGTGGGCCACAACCACAGGGAAAGGTGCAGGTATAGACATAGGCCCTATATGGGCTTTCTTTGGCTGGAGAACCCATGTGGTAAGAAGGACAGTCAATACTATCTGATACAAGACTAGTACTACAAATTAAGAATTATAGTAGGGGGGGGCCCTATTACAGAGTTTGTAATGAGGTCCTATATTTTTATGTCATGGCTATAAGTACTGTCTTTTCTTAAAACATTTGGCTCATACACACTTTTAAAACTTTGCAGGTTACATTTGGGTCCTTTTTTTTATTAACCTTAATATATCCTTATAATGGAGCTAATAAACCTGCAGTCAAAGGCTGCTTACATATAAAGCTGTTAATAAATTGCTTGGCTGGTCATGTTTCTAATGCAAGGGTATAAATAAATGAAATAAAAGAAGGACTTCTAAAATGACATCCAGTTTAATGATTTCACCGGTCTCAGTAGGTGGGCCGCCACATCCATTGCAATTAGCTGGAATTATTTAGGCCTTGCAGGTTTTCTGAATTAGTTTTTCACTGTTTGAGTTTTATTTATTGATTGGGCTTCACACAGAAATGTAGTTACTAGGTCTGTGTAGGATTTTTCCATCAATGTCAAATGTGATATAACTAAAATTGCTGTTTGTTTGTTTTTCTTGAAAATAGCCCAGATTTTTTTTTCTCTGTAAATAACTGAGTGGTTTTTCATAGATAAAGAAGCATAATAAAAATTATAATGTAATAAAATAAGTGACCCAGAATGTAATAACTAATGACATCTAAGATGGCGGTCTCTGAGGCCCATCGGATTTGTCAGATATACTTAATTCATTGCGTGTACAGGATAGGTATTACTCCTGATACCACATGTCCATGTTGTGCAGAGGATGATGCCCATAGAGTACACTTAATGTGGAGCTGCAGGAAAGTGGAGACGGAAGTCTTAGCTCTCATTAAAAGAGTATATGGTATTACAATTCCACCTGATCCGTTGAAATGTTTACTGGGTTTGATAACATCTGATGAGGAGCCCTCAAGTGTAGAAGTGGCTATCTGCACAATATTATATCAGGCCAGGCAACTCATTGCGTGATACTGGATTCAGTCTACGGCACCAACTATTGTTAAGTTGAAAGCTAGACTGAACAATATTATTAGGCTGGAAGAAGACATGTATGAGAAATGTAAAGCTATGTCAAAATTTGAGACAATCTGTGATCCCTGGATTGACACCCCGAGGCTCCCTTCCCCGTTGCTCCCGAGAACACCTGTAAAGGCATTCCTTCTGTTAGCACGATGTAACAGTGGGGGGAGCTGGAAATGGGGAATATGGGAGGTAGGCCCTTGTACTGATGGCCAAGCAGTGGAAGGAGTGGGATCGAATTGTTTGAGTCAGAAATGAAGGTGAAGTATCAGCCTTTCCTTTGTATGTCCTATTGCCTTTTTAATTCACTCCTGTTTTTTGCTATGTTAAACAAACCTAAGGGAAGAAGATGAGGTGTTAACTCAGCCCTAAAGTAATCCACCGCAGCTGCATTTTCTTTAGGAGTTCTCATGGAAAACATCAATTTAGATGGGGGGTTCTTGTGCTTTTATTAGAAAGAAGTCAAACATTCTACACTGGTTCCCACTATTACAAGAACATATAATGTCCGTAAGTTGAGTATAAATGGCCAGCAGGTTATATTGTCTTTCTTCCAAATGCTAGGGGCCAATAAGACTGCTTTCACACGTTCTGTAAAATTGTCCGTGGTCGCGGATCCGCAATTTTAGGGGCTACTTGCCTACACCCTACGCACCGGTGAACAAGTAAACCTGCCGGAATGGCGGGAGTGGGTGAGTAGTTACCTTCTGTGCTCCTGTTATTTTGGTTACTGGGCGGCAGGGGGGCTGCACTTCTATTTGGGGATCAGTGCCACGATCCTCCTCCAGTTATGGCGGCGTGGATCGCGGTGGGGGTCGCGGCACAGATCGTGTGAATGCGGCCTAACTGTGAGACCTTTTATTCTGTACATCACTACTTCTAGCTTCTCCTTAGGCAAAGAAGTCCAAAAAGACATTTTTTTGTCCTATAGATCTCGGTCTTTGCAGCTATACAGACTTTTTAAATTGTGGTGATAGCCAGTTTTGCTTCTTATTACACAAAATGAGACACTGACATAGAATACCGTATGCCCCACTGCTAAGAAGGTAAGAACCCAATTAATTTATAGGAATATTTATGTATATTTTGTATAATTAGTGCCATAGCTCTGAGGCATCTTACATGTAGATGACTGTTTAGTAGAAATAGAGGATATGCTGAGATCCTTGCTGGCTTTTGCAATGTGTTTGAAGGGAAATATGTGATAACAGTACTTTAATCACAGTTCCAAATTCAAAGTCATTCTAAACAGACTGTGGGATGCTGTTGAGTCAAATGCAAAAACCAGACTCCTGTAGTTCAAAAGCAACTTTCTTCATTTATATCAAAGAAAAAGGAGAAAAATATAATTATGAGGCAGAAATAAAAAAAGAAAGCAAACTTTGAACATTAGGAATGCTTTACACCAGTTTAACTTTTTAAACATAGAATACTTCTTTATCCCCCATTAGCGGGTTACTATAAATAGCCAGACAGAGGAAAATTAATTACTTTAGAGGTAAAAGTAAAGGGTTGTGCAAGCTTTAAGAGAAGGGAATTTCAATGTATTTTTTTCATGATCCTCCCTTGCAGCGGTAGCTTCGTCTTCAGCCGCAGTCTATAAACAACAATCCTCAAAGGACCCTCAATATATACACACACTGAACAATTTTCTAGGCCAGGTCTACACAGGGCAGTTTCTGGTGTGTGTGGTTTTCTTTTGTTTTTTCTTGTTTGTTTTTTTTTAGCAAAGCTAGGATTGGATCTTAAAGTATTTAAACTTCTTAACGACTTCCACTTCTTCATTTGGACATACTTTCTTCTTTAGGGAGTCAAAAGAAAGCTAGGTACTGCGTCAAAGCTAGGTACTGTGCAGGGATCAGAAGTCGACTCAAGCCTTCTGGTGCTCACTTACTGCTTCTCCGCATCTCAGAAGAGGATAGTCTGAGAAGGGAGTGGGCTGGGGTATATCCAGTTTATTCAAATTAATCTGTTACTAGGTTTATTCTGTCTTAAATGACAGCATCATATACTAGTGACAGAAATGCTGACCAGAACAATGCATGACTTACATCAGGCGCAGCTCAGTCTGGTGAGGAGCGAGGGTCCTGCCTGTGCCGGCACAGACTCTGGCCCAGGTACATTGCTGCAGACTATATATTATAATCTTCTAAACCACACTCAAGAATTGAGAGCGATGCGCTCCAGCGAAAGAAGCGTGGACATCATCATACTCGTCCTGTGCGGGAGTGGCCAGCAGCTGGGGGAGCCGCGGAGCATGAGAGCCAGGAAAAGCAGGTGTTTAGCTCTGTCTTACAACCGGCAGGGGTGGGGGGTTGGTTTGTTACGGCATTTTGTTGGCAATTACTCGTGCAGGTGATTGTGCAACTATTTGGCACTACTGGGAGAGTAACTGTTTGTGGGGCAATACTGGGGGAATTAACTGTTTGTGGGGCAATACTGGTAAATTAACTGTTTGTGGGGCACTACTGCTAGAATAACTTTTTGTTGGGCACTACTAGGAGAATAACTGTTTGTGGGGCACTACTGCGAGAATAACTGTTTGTGGGGCACTACTGAAAGAATAACTCTTTGTAGGGCATTTACTGGGAGAATAAATGTGGGGCACTACTGGGAGAACAACTGTTTGTGGGGACCTAATGGGAGAATAACTGTTTGTGGGGAACTACTGGGAGAATAACTGTTGGGCACTAATATGGCATTATAAGGGGAAAAAACTGTGGGGCACTATTGGAGGAATTAACTACCATATGGGTGACTATTAACGGATTACTGACTGAGGAGGAATAATGGAGTAACTACTGTGTTAGGCAACTGTTTTACGGGGCAGTATAATGAGCTGTATGTCATTGGTGATATGTGCAGCAGTGACAGCTCATAGCAATTTATGATATCACCTATTATAGCGCACAGTGCCAGGAGACACGTGGTGCTCTAATAGTGCCAGGAATGCTGCACACCACTCTGACAGTGGGGTGGGGTGGTATGGAGACATGAGTGCTGCAGTTTGTGTTGGTGCAGTGTGGCGTTAGGTTGGTGCAGGTGGAGCAGTATGTTGTTTGTTTACTGTAGATGGGGCAGTACATATTTCTGCACCGCTGTTTTACTTACTAAAGGTGGAACAACATTTATTTCTGCTATGTGATGAGTAACTGCAGGAGGCAGTATTTATTACTTCGGTGTGGTGTTGGGTTACTACAGGTGAAGTAGTTCTGCACCTTGGTGTTGATTTGGCCATGCACTAGAATATTATGTGCATTACATGGCACTTTCTGGCGCTGCATAAGTTTGAGTTTGTTGGTGAGGCCCCAGCATCAACATAGGTCACAAGGTGAGGCCCAAGAACAAAAAGTTTGAGAAGCACTGACTTCATTCTGTTCAGCCATTCTCCTGATGCAAAAGAATAGGCTTTATGTAGGAACACTCCCTCAACCCTTCAGTATAGATAGACAACTGACAATCGTAGGCTGATGGACAGAAGGAGCTGGTGCTCATGGATATCGAGGACTACTGAGCACACGCACATAATGGGAAGGATCAGTGTATAGTTCTCAGAGTCCTTGTTCAAAATAGATTTTTGGGTAAAATCATACCCACACATGATAACCAATAGCTTCATAATGTCACTGCACACAACAACCAGGATATACATCTGCCTCCATCTGTCTCGGAAGATATTCTTTTGAGACATGGAAATGCAGGAAGTGAACCCAGACAGCAGAAGGCTTGAATGTCTCCCTGCACAAACAGCCTTAAGGGTTTCACACACTTTCAATAGCTGTTTGCTAAAAAAAAAATCCATAGGTTTTCAATGTGCATGGTCATGGTTAAAGGTATCCATTTATTTCTGTTTGACAATTATGTGAGTACAGACATATGAAGTCTCATTTTTCTGATGGTTTAGCTTTTGATTTACAGCAACAAGATGCAACAGGACACAGATTTCAATGGCATACAAAACTAAAGGAGGGAAGAATAAAACATTTTACATCATGAAATGATCTAAATACATCTGAGCCATGTGAGTTATGGACCAACTAAATTTATTTGAGTCATATATTCAAATCTCCAAAAAAAAGGGGACATTTTCAAGAGGGTTTTTCGAATGTGACTGAATGTTGTGATATTATTATTATTATTATTATATTATTATTATATATATATATATATATATATTTTTTTTTTTAATTATTATTAGTTATTTAGTTAGTTATAAAGCGACCTTGATTCCAGAGTGCTATAAAAACGATAGGGGTTAATAAATAGGAATATTACAAGAGATTTCAGATATTTCCTCCCTATGGCATTTTAAATTGCCCTTAATAATAAATTGCATATGTTTTGTGTTGTACCCTGAGCTACAAAAAGTTTAGTCACAGGACAACGTGCCTTATTGTACACCAGACAGATGATAAATATCTGTTTAGTGGGGTCCAACAGCCGGGACCACAATGATTATGTACTTTGCTTCCCATTCCCCACCCCAAGTGTAAATAAAGTGGTAGTTGAGCATGCATGCTGCTACTTCATTCACTAAATTTCCTTGCAGGGATTTGTGCATTCCTGTATATCAGAAGGCAATTAACTCATCACCATAATTTATGGGGGCACTATATGTGACACTGGCATATTTAGGAAGCACAGCGTGGGTAGCACTATTATACTTGGGGAAAACAGTGTGTGTGGCATTATTATATTTAGAGATGAGCCAAGCAAATACGGCGGATCAAAATTCGCTGTGAGTAGCGCTGCCAATTCGCTTCATTCTGCAAAGTGAATTGACAAGGATTTGTTAAGAATATTTGCAAAAATAAATAAATAAAAAATGGTGACTGCACATGCTGTCTGGAGCATTACTGGGTGGGAGAAAGGGATTAACCTTTAAATCTCAAGTGCCTGTCCAATAAGCTGCATGCCTCTCTGTGATGTAAGCACCTCCCCCTTTATATAAGGCGGTTTGTTAACATAGGTGGCCGGTCACCTGTGTGTAACTGAGGTGACAGCAGGCAGAGAGGCAGAGCAGGATAGGGCTATAGGTACAGAGAGGAGAGAAAGGCTGATTGTGGGTAGATTGTGGGTGTATTGTGGGAGTGGCTGGGTATATAATAGACAGCAGTGGGAAGTGGGTGCTGCTACATTCTCCAAACTAGAGCTTGTTTCTGACTAGAAAGTGAGAGGCTGTTGTTTTACTTCCACTCATTTTCTTTACAGAACACTTTGATAGGTGTTTTAGGTACTGTCACAAAACACCATCACTTTGTGCATCTGTAGGTCCAAGTGACATTTCTGCCACTGCAGTGCCATCTGAACACCAGGTCCTAGTCAGTTTTTCACAAAGGCTGTACCCGCAAACATTTATTGTAGAGGATGTCAGGGAGGAAGGAGAGGTTAAGCTGCCACTTAAGAGCAGTGAAGGGAGTGAGGCGGGGGCAGGTTCTAACTTTAGTATAGGCTCATACCTCATGGCTGACAATGAGTTGGGGGAGGAAAACTTAGTTCCTGACTATGATGATGAGGAGGTAGAAGAGGATGCTGGTACAGATCCCACCTGGCAGCAATAAGTAGCATCATCTCTGTCATCGGAGGAGAAGCATCAAGTACAGTTTGTGCCACCATCTACTTCTATCTTAGGGTGCTGGGTCAGGAGTGAAAAGGACCTGGAAGGAACATCTAGTCCCAAAATAACAAGGCTCTAGCACATAAGTTCTACAAGGCTGCAGTAATACTCAGTAACAGCCTAGCAGCAGGCAGGAGGAGCTGAGCAGTGTGCCACCCCGCAAGAACCACCGACTGTGCTCATCAGTGTAGCAGTTCTTCCATGTAGGTGATGGAAAAGAAAATTCTGTACCTGCAACATCTGCCCACAGAAAATGGGTCAGGGTTTGGGTCGAAACCCCAGCACCACTCCCATGAGGAAATACTACTATTATTATTATTACTACTACTAATAATAATACCCATTATTATTATGGACTGAGCTACTGAAACTGAACACCACCTTATGTCTGCTGTGATTGATGCTTCTGCCCATTTCAAACCGACTTGACGTTTTATATTATACTCTCTGCGCTGACTGCTCTGTCTTTATTCAGAGACAAATATTATTTTGTAGCTTTAATTTTCAACATAGCTCCCACAAGGATTTTGGTACAATTAATATCGTATGCTATATGCAAAATGCACAAATTGTTGCTTGCTGTATTTTATATGTCACAAAATGAAAAGAAGTGAAAGAAAAGTTCTAGCATTAAATTGTTAGGGGATATAAGACATGTACTGTATAGTTTGTCCCCGACACTTGTATTAAAAGCAAATACTGTATGTGAGATACATTCTGTTTGTTCAGAAACCTTGACAAAATGATAGAACAGCACAAAAAATAGAGTCAGAGTCAGCTTTTTCTTCTTTCCCTGTTGCTGTGTATTCCTTTGATGTACTTCTGCATGCTGTATGTTCCATTGATTTATATGGAAGCAAAATAAATGTTCAAAATTTACAGTTAGCACTTAGTAAGAGATCTCTCCTCAGAATTAAGCCACAGTTCTGGTTGAACTTTTTTTTTTCTTTTAATTTCTAACAGCAGTGGTTTAAAGTCCCTGATTAATGCTCACAGATGAACCAGGGCTCTTATGTACTCCAGAGGTTCCACTAGTGTTGGGTTGCACCAGAGTGACTGTAGGCTCTTTCCCATCTGCAGGTCTCTACGAAGCTATTCTCTGTCATAGCCTGACCCATCTTAGCATTCCACACAGTAATTTCATTTAGCTGTTCCTCTACCTCTCTGTGGGATCTTGAAGCCAGTTTGCCATTCCCTTATCTATCAATGGCTCCCAAAGTCTCACAGACTCTGGTGTTGAGACTGTGTAGAGCAGCCAACTATCCAAAGATTCTATTAATCATACAATACTACGAGGCAATTAGACATTGACAGCTGCTGGGAACACAACAAACAGTATTATGGCAAACATACTCTTTATATTCTTCCATATAACTTGTTTTCAGACCATTAAATATACCTTGATACATTTATTTTCAATCACATCATTGAAAAAAAGGATATGCAGAGCAGAAATCACGCCCCTTTTCAAAATTGCTTTCTATTCTCACTCCGACTAGAAGTCTTAAAACTTGACTGGAAATGTATGCCAAGCTAGAGATCTTTCAAGAAGATGAGATTGCCCATCTGTAGACAGCTTTGTAACAGTAACAGTTTTGTTGCATATTCTTTTTTTTCCAGAATTCCAGTGGAGCATGAATGGATTGTAAGTCTCCATACTTTATTACTTTAAAGGGAATCAGTCAGCACGATGGTGCTGATATGGTTCCCAGCAGCAGAGTATAGAGCTACAGTGCTTCTCGTGGAACATATTAGCTGCGGCTGCAGCAGTAACTGTACCAAGCCGTAAAAGATGTTTTATTATGCTGTGTAAGGCAGGGAGAGGGACGATTCACAGCTCTCTGCATGTCAGCGCGCAGTATGGGGATGATTGACAGGCAGAGAGGCCACTAATGGGTCTTTCTGCCTGTCAACCATCCCCGGCACTGCTCTGTACTTACAAGGGGCAATAGCCCTTAAACAACTATCGACAATGGATAATCTCTTCTTTTGGAGAACTCCCTGGCTTGATATATGTTCCCAGTCATGCTTTAAAGAGAATGTACCACCCGGGAAATCCTCTTTAACTTGAACCGACGGATCGATCGGCGCCAGCACAGGGAAGCCGGTGCCGCGGTCCGTTTTTCGGACCGCCGCCCGATTCCTGTGCACGGCGCCATTTCATCCAGCGGTACTGGATTAAGCACTGGAGGTCGGCAGGCCCGCCCCCAGTGGGAGGGAATTCCCTCCCCTGTATGACGCGGCTCGCTTAGAATGAATGGAGCTGCATCATACAGGGGAGGGAATTCCCTCCCACTGGGGGCGGCCCAGCCGACCTCCAGTGCATCAGCATCGGCAAGTACCCCTGGATCGAACGGCGCCGTGCACGAGAACCGGACGGCGGTCCAAAAAATGGACCGCGGCACCGGCTTCCCCGTGTAGGCGCCGATCGATCCGTGGGTTCAGGTTAAAGAGGATGTACCGGGTGGTACATCCTCTTTAAGACTAGAGATGAGCAAATTGAACTTCACAAACCAAGATTTGCTAAGAACTTTGCAAAAAGTTTTATTAGTTACCAAATAAAACTCTAAGCAAAATTTCTAAAAAACCCAGTCCAAGATGTTGGTCGCAAAATTTAATACAAATAGAAAACAAAATAAAATTGTGCTCACCTCTCTGTTCTTCCCTGGTGTCCTCCTATGGGTCTCCAGTATCTCACTCTGATCGCAGTTGCCTCCAGTCCACTCAGCCAATCACTGACTAAGAAGGGACAGCGCCACTGCCAGAGATGGACTGAGCAGGCTGTCATTTTCTTCATTGGAGTGACAGCCCACTCAGCTAATCACTGGCTATGGCACTGTCCCATCTCAGTCAGTAATTGTCTGAGCAGGCTGTCAGTCCTGAAACAAGAGTGACCATTTCAGACATCCCTACACTACAAGTGATCACTACCGCTTTATATGGAGCATCAGGTGTAATGGTAGTATAATGGTAGTATGAGCATGAATAAGTATTCACAATGCATTGACTCTTGTATAAGTCAGGAAGCAATAGATCGAATAATTGTACACATTGGTGGGATTGGAAACATTGAAACTTTTTCAGTCTTGTCATCACCAAGGATGGAAGGGAGTGCTGGAACAGGGTGATTTATGGTGCATATGTATGCACCTATTGTAAGCTGCAGGTTTTATGCTTGCACGCATTGCTTAATTCTGATTTTCACTAGGCTTGGGGGGGGGGGGGCATGTGGGGACCGGGGGAGGGGTGCCATTTCAGGTTTCGCCTCAGGCAGCAGAAAACCTAGCATCGGCCCTGAGAGTGACAGCCTATTCAGCCAATTACTGATTGACTTAGATGAGACGGGACCATGGCCAATTATTGGCTGAGCGGGCTGTCACTCTTTTCTCAATCAGGAAGTGGAGGCAGCTGCGATCAGCAGAGGACACCGCTGATCACACTAAAACATCTAAATGTCTACCCATTTCAGATGAACTTGAACTTTTTTTTGCGGGCAGACAGTGGGAATCAGAAGCCGAGAGTTCAGGTTCATATGAACCCAAACCTCGTCCGGTTTGCTCATCTCTACTGATAAACTAAACTTTTAAAAATCCTCTTATTTCTATTTAAGACTCTATTAAAGACTATTTAAGATTTCAGTTGGAATAAGACACTGACTGTAAAGAAAATCTACCTTGAAAAGGTGATGTGAGAGCTGCGTTGCATATACTTATGCAACTCTCCAGTAGAAAAAAGACCTGTTTTCTATTTATAGTCTGTTCCTGGCGTTGACTTCAAAAATCTGCCAGATATATCTTTTTGTGGTAAGGCACACCTACACATAGAACTGAGTTTTTCACAATAAAGTAAGAAGAAGAATCATCTGGGTGATTGCCACAACTATTATTATTATTATTATTATTACATTTATTTTTTTATTGTATCAATTATCATTTTTATCAAAAATAGAGCATTTAGAGATTTTTGTACAATCCCTTTGACAGGCGTAGGTTCGGCCAGCTTAAGAGGCTTGTACAAGGTGATGTGGTCAATATGCTGCCATAAAAAATAAAGTGCCATACACATTCTGTTACTGTAGATATTGTATTGCATATAGTGTAATATACAGCAAATGGCAAGAAGTATTTCATGTGATCATAGTGAGTGGGTCCATACAGACATGTATTTCTTGTGCTAGGGAACATTTTCAATGCATAAAAAAACTTTTTAAAACATTATGTAAGAGAGAGAGAGAGAGAGAGCAATTTAGGAAGATCTTGATTTTTTAAGACTGCTAATGTAGTCAGCGTAATGACACCAACACAAACGTTTCTCAAGCTGACTGGCACTAACATATGACCTTATCGACTCAGACTGCTTAATAAGAAAAGCTAGTAAGATGATCCTTCTTGCTCAGTATGCAATACAGGAAACACAACTGCATTAAAAACATACATTGACCACTGTTCTGAATATGATAAACATTTGCTCAACCTAGAGGAAAACGTAAAAAAAAAAGATAAAATAAAATCAAAAAACATTTGCTTTCTGTCACAACCATAGGTAGAGTAGGTAAAGCCAGGGATGGGGCGGGGTGGACACAGACAGTGAACCCTGAACTTTCCTTGTCCTCTGTCCTTGCCTCAATAAATGACTGTCGATAACCATGGCGATGGTCTCTCACCTGTAAAAATTTGAAACATAAAACAAGGACAAGACAAACAAACAAAAAGAAAGTCAAACAGGACAAGGTCAAAACCAAACTAGCAACGTGGTACAAAATCAGAATCCAACTAGGGAGGTTAAAGGTACAAAAAGCCAAAGTCATATAATCAGGTAAAGCAGACAGAGAGCAAAGACAGACAGGAAAGCTTTAAAATAAAGATTAATAGCTAGTGAGGAGTTAATAGACCAAAGTAGTATTAAGAGGAGGTCAGGAGTTTGGTTCAGCACATGATTGGATCAGAGACCCAGAACCCAGGCTGACAAAATCAAGGATGCATGAAAAGGCAGTGTCAATCAAAAGCAAAACAAAGGTTAGCTGCTATGTGGCCGGAGGAGACGAAGAGGGAAGAGATGGGTGTAGTAAGAAAATCAATTACTGAGGTAGAAGGAATAGAGCAGTATTCAGACAGAATTCAGATAAGTGAAAATAAAATATTACTAAGGGTGTAGTCTCAGCGATATACCTCGAGACTAGGACCATATCAAGTTTCAAACATCCACATGCAGGACACATACCGTCCTCCTATTGCCCATTGCTGGTCTCCCAGGGCCACTCAAGTTGTACATCATTTCTTGTGTTTGGAGTTGGAGGTGTTTGAGGGCTTGAGCAGGGAATATAGGTTTTGTTGGGCAAATTTTTAAATAAAAAAAATCTAACTAATAAAAGCTTGTGAAGTTTAACCCCTTAAGGACAGAGCCTGAAATGGCCTTAAAGGGGTTGTCCGGCGATAAAAAATTATTCACAGAATAACCCACATTACAAAGTTATACAACTTTGTAATGTATGTTATGTCTGTGAATGGCCCCCTTCCCCGTGTTTCCACCCACCCACGCTAGACCCGGAAGTGTGGTGCATTATACTCACCGCATCTCGTGTCGTCCACGGTCTCCGATCGTCAGCAGTGACGTCTTCTTCGGGAGGCCAGCGGATCTTCCCGAGTGCCGGCCGCCCTCTGCAGCGTCATCCGAAGCTCAGCCGCGATTGGCTGAGCATAACTGAGCTCAGCCAATCGCGGCTGAGCGGCTGATGACGCGGCCATGTCATCAGCTGCTCAGCCGCGATTGGCTGAGCACAGTTATGCTCAGCCAATCGCGGCTGAGCTTCGGATGACGCTGCAGAGGGCGGCCGGCACTCGGGAAGATCCGCTGGCCTCCCGAAGAAGACGTCACTGCTGACGATCGGAGACCGTGGTCGGCACGTGACAGGTAATGTACAGCGCACCACACTTCCGGGTACACGGGTGGGGGTGGTGGGACACGGGGAAGGGGGCCATTCACAGACATAACATACATTACAAAGTTGTATAACTTTGTAATGTGTGTTATTCTGTGAATAATTTTTTATCGCCGGACAACCCCTTTAAGGACAGAGACAAATTTTATGAATATGACCTGTTTCACTTTAGTCATTAATAACTTCGGGATGCTTTTACCTATCCGGCTGATTCTGAGACTGTTTTCTCGTGACATATTGTACTTCACATTTCTGGTAAAATGGAGTCGATACTCATAACGAATCTTTATGAAAAACACCAAAATAACGTGAAAAATGTGAAAAAATGCATTTTTCCAACTTTGAAACCTTCCTGCTTATACAGAAAATGGTTATGCCACATAAATTATATATTAAATAGCATTAGCAACATGTCTACTTTATGGTGGCGGCATTTATTAAACTATATTTCATTTTTTTTAGACAATAGAAAGCTTAAATCATTAGCAGCAATTTTCCAAATTTTCTGTAAAATTTCAAAATCAGATATTTTCAGGGACCTGTTCAGGTTGAAAGTGTATTTGAGGGGCCTGTATGTTAGAAAGCCCCACAAAGCAACCCATTTCAGAAACTGCACCCCCAAACTCTGCAAAAGCACATCCAGAAAGTGTTTTAACCCTTTAGGGGAGTCACAGAAATAAAAGCCAAGTGTGTAAGAAATTTGAAAATTTTTATTTTCTGTGCAGAGATTTTATTGTAATCCAATATCTTTCATAATGATAAACCTATTACCAGAGAAATGCACCCCAATATTGATTGCCCCGTTTCTGCAGTTTATAGAAATACCCCATATGTGGCCGTATTGCGCTATTTGACGCAACCACAAGCCTCAGATATAAAGGAGCGCCCAGTGAATTTCAACGCCTCCGTTATATTTGGTTATTTTTGACCGTACCACTTCAGGTTGGCAGAGGCTCTGGAGTGCCAAAACATTAAAAACACCCCTAAAGGGATACCATTTAGAAAACTACACCCCTCAAGGAATGTAACAAGGGGTGCGGTGAGCATTTGGACCCCAAAGGGGCTTCACAGATTTTCAGAACAATGTGATGTAAAAAAGGAAAAATTCTATTTTTTTACACTAAAATGTTGTTCTAGCCTTCATTTTTAATTTTTACAAGGGGATAAAAGAAAAAAAAAACACCAAACGTGTAGCGCAGTTTCTCCCGAGTACAGAAATACCCCACATGTGGACATAAAGTGCCAAGCGGGCGCAGGACGAGCCTCCAAAGGGAAGGAGCGCCAATTGTCCTTTGCAAGCTGGATTTTACTGGAATGGATTTCAAGGGTCATGTCGCATTTACAGACCCCTCGTGCTGCCAAGACACTGGAAACCCCCCACAAGTGACCCCATTTTGGAAACTACACCCCTCAAGGAATCTAACAAGGGGTTCAGTGAGTATATAAACCCCACTGGTCACGGGCACAAATGTGGAACAATGTGACGTGAAAGGGAAAATTTTTATTTTTTCACTTTCTCGGCACAAATGTGGCCGTCATCAAGGGGTCCATATCCTCACTGCACCCCTTGATAGATTCCTTGAGGGGTTTAGTTTCCAGAATGGGGTCACTTGTGGGGGGTTTCCAGTGTTTTGGCAGCACGAGGGCTCTGTAAATGCGACATGGCATTCATCATCCATTCTGGCCAAATCCAGCCTCCAAAATCCAAATGGCGCTCCTTCCCTTCGGAGGCTTGCCCTGCACCCACACGGCGCTTTATGTCCACATGTGGGGTATTTACGGACTCAGGGGGAATTGCTCTACACATTTTGTGTGTTTTTTTTTCTCTTTTAACCCCTTGTGAAAATGAAAAATTTAAGGCTAAACCAACATTATAGTGTAAAAAATGTAATATTTAATTTTCACGCCATATTGTTCCACATTTGTGCCCGTCACTAGTGGGGTCCATATGCTCACAACACCCCTTGTTACATTCCCTGAGGGGTGTAGTTTCCATAATGGAGTCAATTGTGGGGGGCTTCAACTGTCTTGGCAACACAGGGGCCTTTTAAATGCAACAAGGCCCTTGGAATCCATTCCAGCCAAATCCAGCCTTCAAAAACCAAATGGCGCTCCTTCCCTTTGGAGGCTTACCCTGCACCCACATGGCGCTTTATGTCCACATGTCGGGTATTTCCGTACTCAGGGGAAATTGCGCTACACATTTAGTGTTTTTTTTATCTTTTAACCCCTTGTGAAAATGAAAAAATCAAGACAAGATCAATGATTTAGTGTAAAAATTAAACATTTTTTACACTAAATGTTGGTCTACCCTTGATTTTTTTCCTTTTCCGCAAGGGGTTAAAAAAGAAAGTGAACACAAAACGTGTAGGGTAGTTTCCCTTGAGTACGAAAATACCCCACATGTGGGCATAATGTGCCATATTGGCACAGGGCAAGCCACCAAAGGGACAGAGCGCCATTTAGAGGCTGGAATGGAGGATGGAGGCCATGTCGCATTTACAAAGCTCCTGTGCTGCCAGAACAGTAGAAACCCCCCACAAGTGACCCCATTATGGAAATTACACCCCATAAGGAATCCAACAAGGGGTGCAGTGAGCATATAGACCCCACTGGTGATGGGCACTTACGTAGAACATGTGCCGAGAAAATAAAAAATACCATTTTTTTCATTTTCACGTCCCAAATGTGGCCGTCACCAGGGGGCCATATCCCCGCTGCCCCCCTTGTTATATTCCTTATGGGGTGTAGTTTCTAGAATGGGGTCACTTGTGGGGGGTTTCTACTGTCCTGGCCGCACAGAGGCTTTGTAATTGCATCATGGCATCCTCTAATGGGAATGGCAGCCATACCTACTTAGCTGGGGAAAAGGGACAATTCTAATTTATTTGGGGGTATTAGGCCAATTATTAGTTTATAAGGTTGGAAATGACAGGTGTCCATCAAATTCAACCTGTGTTGATCCAGAGGAAGGCAAAAAACCCTCGTGAGGCAGACGACAGTAGCCTCATCACTGGGGAAAAATTCCTTCCCGACTCCATAATGGCGATCAGAATAATCCCTGGACTAACGTGACCCCTGAAATAGGAATAAGGGACAGAATTTAGATAATGTAGAACCCCAGTGACGTGTGTTGCACCTTGAAGCGATCCAGTATGCAGAGGCCGGGGTGATCTGGACAGGTGTCACACTGGAAAATGGTGTCCTTCCTGATCCCCCTGTTACGCCACACTCTGTACTTCTTCTGGGGTCTCCTGTTTTCCAGTGTGGGGGACGTCACCTGGAAAATGTTGTCCTGGTGCGATCCTTGGTCCTTCATATCCAGAAGCGCTGGGGCCGCTCCATGGCTGCTAAATATTAGGGCTTTATTACGGCTTCTGATATTTTTGGATTGTGCCGCAAGCTACAGTAGCTCGGGCAGCGAGGGACCAGAAGAGGGGGGCGCTGGTATAAATATTATCCCCGTACAGATGGTGACCTTTATCCAGCAGTGGGAAGATCAGTTCCTGGACGATCTCCCCACTAACTCCGAGGATGGGGGGGGAGGGGGCATCTGGGGGCAGGATTCGGGTGTCCCTTCCTTCATACACTGTAATGGTACATGTACACTGCGGAATGGCGAAGGATAACCCTTTGTGCATTCCGCAGCTGGCACCCGCCGGCGGACTGATGCAGGCGTGCGTCTCCGCTCGTGTCACACTCCATTCTATGCACGGGCGGATTCCGCCCTCTGTCCAAAGAATGAACGTGTTCATTCTTTGGACGGACAACGGAATCCGCCCGTGCATAGAATAGAGTCTATGACACGGGCGGAGACGCGCGCCTGCATTAGTCCGCCGGCGGGTGCCAGCTGCGGAATGCACAAAGGGTTATCCTTCGCCATTCCGCAGTGTGCACGTACTCTAAATCTGTAAGTGTACCCTGAGGTACGCTCACAGAGTTTGTAGAATTTCACGCCATACCGTGATCTCTTATTGGGACGGTACTGGCGGAAAAGACGTGTCTGGGGGGCAGCGTACGCTACGCTACCCCCAGACACGTCACTTGATGATGATGATGATGAGGATGAGGATGAATGGAGGAAAGAAGGATCCCCCCCATTTATTCTCACTGGCTGTTTCGGTGTTGGAGGCAATAATAGCATATGCGTCCGACGCCGAAAACACCCTGGGGGCCATCTTTATAAGGGGACTAGTATATGGGGTATGTAAATGTTTATTGTAAAACTTTATTTCATGTAGTGTAGTGTAATGTGGTGTTTTTTAAGTTTTTTTGACAGTAAGAAAATAATATCCCTGCGCCAAGAAAGGAGCTGCTGATAAATGCCGCACTTACGTGCGGCAGTTATCAGCATACAGTGGCAGTAGGATATAGGGGGGAAAAAACGCTCCTACGCCAAAAAAAGAGGAGTTGCTGATCAGTGGCGCACTTACGTGCGATGCTGATCAGTACTCAGCGGCGTTAGGGCGCAAAAAAAGTAAAAAAAAAAAATTGGGGGAAAAAAAAAAAAATCTTTTTAACCCAAAGCAACTGATCAGTGAATGATATTCACTGATCAGCCGCTAGGGGGCAGTAGAGAGAAGATTGCCGGAGATTACCGAGGCCCGCCGAAAACGAAGACCCGAGTGTTTCCGAAGATTTCCGACGCTGGACGAACGAACCCGGAAGCGACGCGAAGAAGACGCGAGGACGGCGCGGACCGCAGATCTTCGCTCCGGACGGCCAGATCAGGTGAGTATGGTACACCTGCACCACACACACCTGTTCTGCACCTCTCAGCTACCTAGCTGAGGGGTGCAGAACTCGGCAACACTGTTTTTTACAGTATGATCGCTGTGATGGGCCGGCCGGTACTGGCCGGCCTATCACGGCGATCGTGGGGGTGGCATCGGCGCCATCTTTGGTGGGGACACTTATGGCGATTGGTGCTATCTCGGACAGCACCAATCGCCATTGCTTTCCGGGCCACCGGGTCACCGATGACCCGGAAAGCTGCTTTCAGCTGCTATATGCTGATCTGTATTGATCAGCATATAGCAGCGATCGTCGGCACGGGAGGGGTTAATCACCCCCCCCCCCCCGTGCCGACGAGCAGAGATGGCCTGCTATGCATTATAGCAGGCCATCTTCCCCGACCGCTGTGTGTGAACACACAGCGATCGGGGAAACATCGGGCGTACCTATACGCCCGTTTGCGTTAAAGCCCACCCTGCGGGGGCGTATAGGTACGCCCGATGTCGTTAAGGGGTTAAGTATATAAAAAGATCCAAGTGAAACAAACTAGTCAAAATGTTTGACTTGGCTTATTTTTTTATTGAGGAAAAAGCTGCTAATGTTTGTCAAGAAAATTGTTTAACACTTTTTTAACAATTTATAGCTCAATTGTATAAATCTAATAATTTGAAGCAAAATATATATATGTTGGTTAATGTCGTATACAGCAGTTTAAAGAGGCTGTAAATTTTGGACAATACCCTTGTTCAAACGGTATAGGGAGAAATCTTTCAGTCAAGGTTGGTGTGGTGAGGTTAAGCTGTTAGGTTTGCTGACTTGTGGTTTAGCTATCATAAAAGCGATAACAGGTTACCTTTATAAATACAAAGAAGTACATGTCTGTATATCAGGTAATCCCAAATTTTAAAATTTTTGTGGGCATGTTTAGTTTCTGGTTGCCTATGATATATGTAATAATTATACCTGTGTTTAATTGCAAAGCATCTTCTGTCAGGTTGGTCATAAACTATGCAGCCAAAAAAGTTGACACACGATGACTTTTAGCATTTTAGTAGCAACAAGTGTACCTTTTATCATTAACTGCAACTTTAGGAAAGTGAAAAAAAAAAATGGGCATTGTCTCCATATAGACATATATTAGATAAAAGTAATTAAGTTTATATATATAGGTGTAAGTGGCACAAAATTTTGGTGCAGATATGTGCCTGACCATAATAGGCATTGATTTCTTGTCCTGTTAGTTGAAAACGTGCCACATTTATTAAGAGTAGTGCAATCCCATCTACTTTCGTTAATTAAACTGGTAGAAAAATGCTCGTCTTAGTAATCTTGCCACTGACACCATCTTTTCAAGATTAGGACAGAACTAAGATTGGAGAAGCAGAAAATTTCAAAAACTTGACAGAAAAAGACAGGGACTAAGGGGGGGAGATCTCCAATATGGTTGATTAATTCTGTTACTGTTCTTTCACTTAAATTGCAGTTTTAAAGCTTTTATGTCCTATTAGTTATCATTCCAGTGCTGACCCAATTTACTTACTGGTTTGTGCTGATTTTGTTAATGCTTTCACTCCTGTACACCTCAAACTACAGAAGGGTTAAGTAACTAGGCAAACTCATTATACTAATGACTCTGATCTTTTCCTGTTGTGGTTCATTTCAACAGGTGCTGCATAAACTTTATTGATTTCATGAGCCACACAGCGATGCTAAAATATACTGCTAATAACCCAGAATTTCTCACTCTGGTACCCAGGGTGCTTTTCATTCTGTAATAATGAGCCAATGGGAAGGAAGCACAACTCACTGATGGCCTTTGGAAACCACAGATATAGGCAGTTATTTTTGGAAGGTAAAGTTCGGCAGTAATTAAAGGTACAGGCTGACCTATTATAAGCCATACGCTACACAAACTGCTTACCCGTCAATTATAAGTACAGTACTTTGGAAAACACCTCATTGTTTAAATACGTGTGCAGCTAAATTAGACTACTGTATATTCTCTGTGAAAGTCCGCAATTAGGCTGTAACTACTTCAGGGTTATATTCTGCCAGTTTGTTCTGCAATAGACACCAGTTTGCATATGCATAAAAAAACAACAACTTACATCATTAAAAGTAGAACACAATGTAGGGATGTGCAACCAATTCTCTTAATGCTTTCATGTACAGTAAATATATATCAGCACCTGTTATAAGGTTGGATGTATAGTCGGTTCTTAAAGTGACTCTGTACCCACAATCTGCCCCCCCCCCCCCCAACCGCTTGTACCTTCAGATAGCTGCTTTTAATCTAAGATCTGTCCTGGGGTCCGTTAAGCAGGTGATGCAGTTATTATCCTTAAAAAAAAACAAAAAAACTTTTAAACTTGCAGCCCTGTGTCAAATTGGCATGGCCTAGAGTGTCTGTGCCCTAGGCTTGTTGCACCACCTCTTCGTCCCTCCTCCCCGTCCTCTTTACCATTAGAAATGCCCCTAGCAGGATTTCTCCTATTCATCACTGGTCTCAACACTGCACATGTGCCTTAACGATCCAGCACTTGTGCAGTGTTCAGAAAAGTGAATAAAAGAAATCCTGCCTGGGACATTCCTAATGGTTAGGAGGGCGGGGAGGAGGAACAGAGAGGTGGTGCAAGCCTAGAGCACAGACACTCTAGGCTATGCCAATTTTACACAGGGCTGCAAGTTTAAAATTTGTTTTTCAGGACAATAACTGCATCACTTGCCGAACGGACCTCAGGACAGATCTTGGATTAAAAGCAGCTATCCGACAATACAAGCAGTCGATTTAAAGTTGATAAGTTGGAAACAATAAAAAAAAAACTAGCAGGTGTGAGCACCTGAGAAATAAATTGGGATAGACTGACACCTGAACTGCCTTTCCTCCCATGTAAAGGATGTCTCTGGTTGTTTGTACTGATCCTGGAATTAATTTATCATTTGCTAGTTCTTTGTGCTGACCTTGTATAGACCTGCCATTACCTTTTAAAGAGTCTTTTTTTCTAAGCAGATGTTTTCCAGCCTCACACTAAAAAGGCTACCAGAGGTGTAGCTAGACTTAACTTCACCTTGCAAAGATTAAGTTTGGTGACCCTTCCGCCATCTAAAGCTTAAAGCGTACTTGTCATTAGAAAAAATGTTTAACATGTCACAGAGACCTGTCAAAAGGTTTGATCGGTCGAAGTCGAGAGTGTTCAGACCGTGACCAATCGGGAGAAGCAGTGGGGAAACGACCAACCTGGACAGCTCCATAAACTTATATTATTTTAGATCACATTCTGATTCTCTGTCAGTGACATGTCAAGTTTTTTTTTCCCTAATGACTTGTACAGTATAACACTATTAAGAGTACACCTACAATTCAGGAAAACCCCAATAAAATACATCCTGTATGAGGGAAAAAGAAAATAAGAATGAACACCTACAACCCCCCCAAAAAGAAATACAAAATAAGAATGATATTAAATTAATAAATAATCTTTATTTGGCGCTTCCTCGAGAGGCCGGTGGGGCGAAATGTAAGTCAAGGTCTGAGGTGGGGTCTCCGGTATACATTAAGAGCCCATTTTCATCTATTTGGAGCTTACATGCTCATTACTCTCTGCAGTTTATGGGCATGTATTTTTTGCCGGTATCTGTAAATATATCTGTATGTTTACAAGAAGTTTCTCTATAATAGTTGCTATATATTTTTTTGTGAATTCATTGCTGCTTATACACCATATCTTATTATTGCACCTTATATTGATGAAGTTGATGCTGCTAACATGATGTACCCACTATCATGATGTGGAAATGGAAGGAACCCAACTTTTCTGTTTTTGTTTTTGGGGGTGTTTTTAATCATGTTTCAAGAAGTACACAATAAAGATTATTTATTTATTTATTTATTTATTTATTTAATATCACTCTTAGTTCATATATATATATATTTTTTTTTTTGGGGGGGAGGGGGGTGTAGGTGTTCATTAATATAACACTATTGACCGCAATCACCAACTATTTACATAACATTTATGGCAAATTGGAAGTACAGCATTGCTATTATTCCATGTCAGATAGGGAGGAAGGACGTATGGGTTCTTAAAGGAAACTAAATCCTTTATCAGTTTGCAAAAGTTTTCGTCACTTACAGAGTTGACCGTAAAAAGTTTCTACAAACATTCATTGTGAATTTAAGATACTTTGAAATGATTAATAACCTGGTAAAGCAATAATTTACTTAAAGGTCTGGCCATTTTGAAAATCCAGCAGGGCAGGGGGGGATTTGATAACACGTAAGAACCCACCTCTCACAGTTTCCGTCTTGAGCAGCAGGACCGGCATTAAGAGCCCCGCTGGGCTCTGTGATCTCCCTCGCTGACACGTCATGACCCGGCTGATGAACTAGACGCTCAGCCAATTAGTGATTGTGGTGGGACTCCACTTCAGTCACTGATTGTCTGAGCGGCCAGTCCATTAGCAGGGGCAGGCATTTCCCCCTGAGTCATGACATCATCACAAGTTGGGGGAAAATGCCTTCCGCCGGGGGTCCCGACACTTGTCCCACCACTCACCATGGACACGGGGAGAGGTAAGTTCCTACTTGTTATCAAATTCCCCCCTCCCCCTGCCGAATTTTCAAAACGGACGGACTCCTTCTTTAATTACAAAATATATTGTGTATGTACATTAAGTAAAGAAAGACCTTGAAGTCTTTTTTTTCTTTTTTCTATGAAATTCTAATATGATTTCTTAAATTATTATGACCTTTCTTGCAGCACTCTCAGTGAACTTAAGAATAAAAAATCCTTTTAACTTGCCACATTCTCCCTGCACAGTAAGCCAGGTGACCAGAAATCACAGCTGCTCGGTTTTTCTAAACAAAAAGGTATCTAGGGGCTAAGTAGAATCTTTAATAAATTAGATTTTTTTTCACACTGTTTTAAGGGAAAACAAACTATTTTAAGGGGACATGGTCTTATGTTAAAAAAAAAAAATAAATGGAAAGAAAAGAAACCTTTCCAGAAATGTGACAACAATGTATCAGCTATTATTTGTCAGTAGATGGCAGTATACACTAATTATTCCTCCAATTTTTCCTCTATCATTTTCCATCATCTATCCTCTACACTTAGGATGAACAAATTTGCTAGTAAAAAGCTAGAAAAGTGACAAACACTATGATGAAATTTGCACCTGCAAAAATCCTGGGAGGGTTAAAGCAATGAAGGTAACTGCTCATACTATTTTGGTTCATTGGCTGGTGTAACATAAAATGTGAAGTCTTGTGTGAAACATTAAGCACCTGTGAAAAGTTGTGTGCAGGTGCAGTGTAGTATCCACAAAAGCAAGTGCGTATGGAGCAGCGAAACTTCATAGAGATGTGAGAGGTGTTCTGCACTGCAAGACATGATGTTACATTTAGGTTCTTATGACCACTTGTAGGGAGAATTATACCGGATATCATTGTTAGGAGTAGCAACCAAAGAAATATAATGCAGAACAGTATAAATTAGTATTTTTATTTTAAACTGCTTTAAACAGAATGAAGTTTAATGAAAAACTCAGGCAATTTCTTTTCTTTCAAATCAACTGGTTTCAGAAAGTTATATAGATTTGTAAATTACTTCTATTTAAAAATCTGAAGCAAATCCCCATAGAAAACCTCTTCTGCTCTGGACAGTTCCTTGCTCTGACAGAGGTTACAGCAGAGAGCACTGTGTCAGACTGGAAAAAATCCATGACTTCCTACAGAACATACAGCAACTGATAAGTATGGGAAAACATGAGATTTTTAAATATAAGTAAATTACAAATGTATTTAACTTTCTGAAACCAGTTGATTTGAAAGAAGAATATTTTCGCCGGAGTACCCCATTAATGCAGTTGGACAGAAGTTTATAACATTAATGCAGTAACAGTATCAGCCTCATAAGTAAGAGACCACCTGGTCCCTTTAGTCTGTCCTTATATTTTTTGCTTTTTCTAGGATAAATATATGTTTATTCCAGACACGTTCATTTAGGCTATGTTCACACATGAAATTTAATTATAATTAGCATTATTATGCGGTTTTGCCACGATTTTGACACTATGTTGCCACAAATTGTGCAATCGCAGTAAAATAGCACTATTTTTGTTGCAAATTAGATGGGATTGCTGCAAAAATAAAGCTATTTTACACCATTTTAACAAAATAGCGCCAAAATCACAGCAAAAGTGCATAACTAATGCTAAAAAAAAACCTTGCCATGTGTAAACATAGGCTTAAGGCCTTATTACACAGCACAATATATAATGTAGGAGGAAGCAAGCACCTACCTGTCAGGTCAGTATTCACTTCCTTCTCTTTCCCCGGGGGGTGGCGGGGAGAAAGCAGCGAGCTACCCATTGTGGTCTGCGGCAACGTGCAGCAGACCATCGCTATCATGATCGTGATTTTCCATCATGTTGAAAGACCATGATGAGCCAACATCTTGCATGTCGGCTACCCGTGGTCTTCTAAGATGAGCTAATATGCCTAACGATTATTGGCCAGATTGGTCAGTTATCGGCGAAGTACGGCCAATAATCGTTTGGTGTAATAAGGTCCTTAGTGTGTTTTTACAAAGCACTGCTTTTCTTAAGCATTTCGTACTCTCTCAGTAAAATAATCTTCTAATTGTCCCGCTAATTGACCTCCAATTGTGCCCCTTGTTCTTGTGTTCAAATCATAAAAAAAAAAAAAAAAAAAAATGCCTTGCTGCACCTTCTACATCCCATTAACAAATTCAAAATATTTAGGGGTTTAATCATGTCCCCCTTTCTCTGCTTTCCTCCACACTAAAATCACATTGGCTGCAAAGTCCAGTTACTCTCTGTCACATTTCTGCCATGTGAATCTGTATCTGTAGACTCTGCGGCCCATACAAGTGATTGAAGTGATAATCAGACACAGTCAGAGGCAAAATAAACATTGGCCTTCAGTGACTCACAGGTGGCTTCTCCTCTGATTAGAGTCATTATCCTTCCTTTTCTTCTCCTTCTTGTCCATCTTGTCCAGACCTTCATGACATCTTCTTGCTATGACTCATCTCTGCGGAGTTTGCTGCCCAGGTGCCTTTGGTTTCTTGCTGGGAGACACAAAGAATAATGAGGTTAAAAACTTACCATGGTCAGTAAATGTGCAAGACTAGATAAAAAAAGGTTGCAAAGAAAGTCGGTGAGCCATAGTCATTCCGTACTAGTTATACATTACTGTAGGTGCTTCATGAACATACAGTACACCACTATAGCTTACAATGAGGGAAAATCATATGCTGTTTTGAATCGAGCAATCCCTTTCTTAATTTACTTGGCAGTGGTATACAGGGCATATGTGCCACTGGACATCCATGCAGGTATATCACAAAGATCCAATTGCTGGCTGCTGAACTAAGTATATTATAGTAAAGTTTATGAAGGCATTGGAATGTAGGAGTTTTATATCTGCTACATCTTTGCAACTCTTTTATTGTCTATATAGGGCAGCCTAGTAAGTATAATAGTGTCGGGACTAGGACCCAGGACAGATGAAGCCCTAACGCTGGCACCCGCCACGCTATCCCTTCCTATTGGAGTGATTGGCTCTTTACTAGAGATGATCGAACAGCGTTGATGTTCAGGTTCGTACGAACTCGAACCATCGGTATTTGACATCAACGCTGTTCGATCATCTCTACTCCTTAGCAGGCCACCTGAACCTGAAGACTGGTCCTACGTTGTTACAAATGAAACACTAAACAGAGACAAAACGAACAAACACAACATAAGCAAGGTTAACTAGCGAGGTGAGAATCTATAGGTCGTTGCGGTACAAAATCAGTAGTCAGGGACAATGTTTACAAAGTCAAGCCAAAAATATCAGGAAACCAGGAAATACGAAATCAGGATACAACGCTAGTTTAGTTACAATCTAAAGAGGCTGTATCACAGACATGGAAACAATATAGGGGCGATAGTTTTATGAAGGCTTGAGTCGCAGCCCCAGGCGTTATGGGGCAGAAACTCCAGCCACCAACAATACACAGATCTGACTGGCGGTGCCTGCCGCCAGTCAGCATAATGTTACACTGGACATTTCTGCCGACCAGCCACAGAAGCCTTGGCCGTGGCATAAGCAAAGGACCCTTTGCCGTCACACACCTAGCAATCAGTTGCCAGGAGTGCCATCGGCACCTGCGGGAGGCTGTCCGTATGCTCTGGCGCCACCTGCAGGAGACAGAACGTATGTTCTGGGATCACCAGGGGCTGAGCAAGGCGGCCGGCTCCTGACAAAAAGGGTTTATTTAACAGTCCAGGACCCTCTAGTTATATAGCTGGAAGTATACACATTATTATATTCAAGCCAAAACTTTCAGACATGCTTAGTAAAATAAATAGCAACATGAAGCCAAGCAGGTGGTTTTACATACAGTGTCAGCATTCTAATGGCCTCTAATGAGACATATTCTATACTTGCTGAACCAACATTTTGGTTGTCCTAATTAGAGATGAATGTCACATATTAAGCGGACAGCGCTGACCTTCATTAATAGAATCTGGTCAAGGACTTTGGCCAATCTTTTTCTGATCAGGCTCCAATATTCATTCATTTTACAGGCCCCAGTTGAAGGGGTACTCTGGAGAGAATGAAATTGTGTTTTTTTTTTTTTTAAGTGAACTTGGTGTCAGAAAGCTATACAAATGTCTAAATTAGTTGTATTAAGAAAAGTAAGACTTCCAGTACTTATCAGCTCATGTATGTCCTGTAGGAAGTGGTGTATTTTTTCAGTCTGGCTCTCTGCTGCCACCTCTGTCCATTACAGGAACTGTCCAGAGCTGTAACAAATAATCATAGAAAACCTCTCCTACTCTGAACAAATCCTGATAGGGATAAGAAGTAATTTAGAAATCTAAATAACTTTTTTTTTTTTTATTCAAACTTTTATTAAAGGGCATGTTAGGGTACAAACCAGTTCCAAAGCGACATTTGCATGTCAACATTAAACAGGCATCAATAACATCAGAGAGCGCGTCTATATAAAGTCCCTGAACCGCAGTAGGGTAAATATGGAGGCAAGCGTGAGTCACATTGAGCTCATCAATTGAGAACGGTCTATAAGTTTGCTGCTGATATCAGCTAGTATCACCTGCTCTCTGTTCACGTACCCGGATTGAGCAACCATATCAGCACTAGATAACAATCAACATCAATGTAAACTGGAAATTAAACTGGGAAGGGAGGAAAAGAAAGGGAAAGAAAGGAGAGACCAGCACAGTCCCACAAATAGGAGAGAGAGCGTTAGTCCTCAGGGTTGTGACCAATAGAGACTCCGCACCCGTGTGGCACACACAGTAGGGAGCATTGTAGTCTAGGGTGTTGAGTAGGAGCGATACACAGAAGTTTCCATAAACGCTACCCATTGCGACCACATAGCCGTAGCCGCTGGGGGGGGCACCTATATGTTCCGCTCTAAGTTCCTCCATGCGATGAAGGTATTGAATCTCTGAAAACCATTCAGTGATAGAGGGTGGAGTTTCCGACTTCCATTTGCGAGGGATCACGGTCCTGGCTGCTAATAAGAGGAATCGAACTATACTTTTCTTACAATGTGATAGTGTGCCTGGGATCATAGATAATAGTAAAGTAGAGGGTTGGTCGGTTAACTTCACACCTGCGATCTGCTGAATTAAGTCCACCACCGCTACCCAGAAGCCTCTCAGCTTTGCACAGTCCCATCAAATATGGCTCATGGTCCCCCGACTATTCCCACATCTCCAGCAAAGCTCCGAAACTGTTGGGTAAAAGCTGTGCAGTAAGGACGGGACCCTGTACCACCTAGATAACACCTTATAGTTAGTCTCCTGTGCCTTAGTGGCAACTGATGATTTGTGAAACAGAAAAAAGGATTTATCCCAGTCTAGTCGAGTAAAAGTTCGGTTCAGTTCTGTTTCCCACCCAGCCTGGTACGGGAGTTTGACATTGGAGGGTGGCTGTGTTAGGATATCATAGACTAGCGACACTACATGGGTAGGCGCTTCGTTCAACACACAGAGCTCTTCAAAGGGCAGCAGCTGTCTATGAATTTTAAGTGATCGGACCGATACTTGGTAATAGTGCTGCGATTGCAAGTATTGCCAGTGGTATCTTTGTTGACGATTTGCTTCTGGGACCAGTGCCTCATAAGACACTAGTGCCGAAGCCGTTCTGGCTTGTCGGAGTAGAAATCTGCTGTCCCCTGAGTGTGTTAGAAAGTCTGTATCAAGTAGGCCGGGTGGGAAATCCGGGTTATTCGTGAGAGGTGTTAGGGGTCCGTCAGGGGTAAACAAGAGCTTCCGCACCTGCGTCTTGCGCATTATAGAGAGTGAAGTGCGTGTGATCAAGGGCAGTCGCCTAAGGATAGTGCCCTGCCAGGCCCCGGGTCTGACCCACAGGGCTGCAGGGAGGGCGTATCTTGAGACAGAGCTTTCCAGTTGGACCCACAGTCTGTCCGAGGAGTGGTGGAAAGCATCCAGTATGCGGGCAGCAACTGCCGCTAGATAGTACTTGTACGGCTCAGGAAGCGCCAGACCGCCGTGCACCTTAGCCAGAGCGAGAGTACCCCTGGCAACCCTAGGTCGAGCCCTCCCCCAAACAAAGCGTGAGAACAACTTAGTGATTGTAAGGAAAAATGGTCTGGGGAGGACAATCGGTATTGTCTGGAATAGATACAGGAGGCACGGCAGAATGTTCATCTTAATAATATTTATTCGCCCCAGCCATGAGAAATCCCTGCGATTCCACTTGGTAAGGTCCCCTTTAAAACTATTTAAGAGAGGGGTAAAATTAAGGTCATAAGTGCGGGAGAGGTTGGCTGGCACTTGGAACCCCAGGTATTTAAAGGAGGTCTCCGACCACACAAAAGGGAAATGACGGCGCAGCGCTGGAATCTCACCGGGTGGGAGAGTCACGTTCAGGGCAACACTTTTAGTGAGGTTGATCTTATGGTTGCTTACCAAGCTATACTCCTGCAGGACTGACATAAGGGCTGGCAGGGATTTATTGGGTTGGGTAACGTACAATAAAAGGTCATCAGCAAACGCTGAGCACTTAAGATGTAGGTTACGCAGGCGTACACCAGTAATATCCGTGTCCCGCCATATAGCCTGCATGAGGTGTTCGATTGTTAGGACATAAAGCAGTGGGGATAGTGGGCACCCCTGACTAGTGCCATTCTTTATCCTAAACGGGTCTGACATAGAACCATTAATTCTAAGTCGTGCTGAAGGGTTGTCATACAGAGCTAGGATCATGTGTAAGGCCAGCGGCCCCAGTCCCAGAGCTCGCAGTACTCCCTCGAAGAACGCCCAGCCCACCCGGTCAAATGCCTTCTCTGCATCTAATGAGAGCATCACACAGGGGAGCCCAACAGAGCGAACATGATGTATCAAGGAGAAGGTCTTCAACGTGTTCTCTCGGGCTTCCCGTAAGGGGACAAACCCCACCTGATCCGGGTGGACTGCGCTTCCCAGGAGGGGCGCCAGTCTGTTGGCCAATAGCTTTGCATATAATTTCGCGTCCATGTTAATAAGGGAGATGGGCCTATAACTGGGGCAAAGATTAGGGTCCTTCCCTTCTTTTGGTATGACCACTACATGTGCGCATAGAAAGGACGGGGGTAAGGGGGACGTAGCAGATACGTTATTAAAGGCAGCCAGTAGGCATGGGTTTATGGTCTTTTGCATTACTCTAAAAAATTTTGCAGTATAGCCATCAGGGCCTGGACTTTTCCCGGATGGCATATTCTTTATTGCGTAAGCTAATTCCTCCGCAGTGAAGGAGTCCTCCAGTGCGGCGAGCGAATCAGGGTCTAGGTTGGGCAGCCTGGTGATCTTTATATAGTCCCGTATCCTGTCTGCTGTAGCCTCGGGGGGTGGTTCTATGTTGTATAGAGTCTCATAGTAGTTTCCAAAGGAAGCCAAAATGTCAGAGGTATAGCGCTGTATTACACCCTCCCTGTTCTTAATGGATTGTACATATAACGCAGCTCTTTTGTCCCGCAAGGCGCGTGCTAGCATACTGTCCCGCCTTATTGCCTTCCGCATAGAATCTACTAGAGCAGACATGCCGAAATCTCTGCTGTTTTTTATTCAAAAGGGAGGTGATTTCGTGGCGTACTCGCAGCAAATCTCTATATGTCTCCTCCCGCAGTGTGACCTTGTGTGAGACCTCAAGAGTATGCAAGTCCGATAGAAGCTAATTCCGCTGCCGCCTCCCTCTTGAGACGTGCCCCATGTCTAATCAACACCCCCCTCAACACACACTTTAGCGCGTCCCATTTTAGTTGGGGTGTAGTGGGGTCATTTGCGTGATCTAGTTGGAAGTTTGCTACAGCGGTTCGTAAGTCGGTCATGCAGAGAGGGTCCTGCAGAAGAGTTTCGTTCAGCCTCCAATTAAACGTCCCCTTATGTACATATTGCATTGCCAGAGTACAGCTTATCGGAGCGTTATCAGAGTAAAGAATATGCCCAATGGAGGAGGAAGAAACCCTAGGCAGGAGATAATGATGGACAAAGATATAATCAACACAAAATCCAAAAACAAAAGAACTGGAATGCAAGACCAATATAAATATGAATGTTTTTTATTATTATATCAAAAAAAGATTATTAAAAAGTACATAATGGGGGGGCTAGAGCTAATACAAATCCCCATAAAAACGGTGGATCAAAGAATTTTTATACATAAAATGCTATATCATAAGGTAGGAGATAAATAAATAACCTACATATACAAACATATATACTGGGCACTGGGTTGGTACTACATACAGAGAATAAATAAATAAATAAATAATCCCCACATTGGTATATGGCAGAAAAACATAAAGACACCATCAACAAACAATAAATATTACCCATACATGTCCTTAGTATATAGGTCCACCTCACCGTACACCCGACGCGCGTTTCGCGTGTTGCTTTATCGACCCTCGATAAAGCAACACGCGAAACGCGCGTCGGGTGTACGGTGAGGTGGACCTATATACTAAGGACATGTATGGGTAATATTTATTGTTTGTTGATGGTGTCTTTATGTTTTTCTGCCATATACCCACTGTGGGGATTATTTATTTATTTATTTATTCTCTGTATGTAGTACCAACCCAGTGCCCAGTATATATGTTTGTATATGTAGGTTATTTATTTATCTCCTACCTTATGATATAGCATTTTATGTATAAAAATTCTTTGATCCACCGTTTTTATGGGGATTTGTATTAGCTCTAGCCCCCCCATTATGTACTTTTTAATAATCTTTTTTTGATATAATAATAAAAAACATTCATATTTATATTGGTCTTGCATTCCAGTTCTTTTGTTTTTGGATTTTGTGTTGGATAGTTTTGGGTGCGCATAGACCGCACTATCTAGGCCTCTTTGGTAGGATTAAAGATATAATCAAGTCTACTGTACCTATCATGTGGGCAGGAATAATAAGAATAGTCTCTATCAGTCGGGTGCTGCAGTCGCCAGACGTCACACAGCTGCATATTATGAAGGGCTCTGTGAATCTTATTCAATTTTGTGTGTGAGAGGGAAGAGGAGCCTGAAGAAGTGTCCATACCCGGGTCCAGGGCCACATTTAGGTCGCCACACAAGATAATAGCACCCTGTGCATATATTGCCAGCTCATCTAACACCCTGACCAAGAAACTCTGTTCATCTTATGAATATATACAGCGCTGCGGGGTCTATTTTGGTATCTAAAATTTGGCAGGGCAGAGATTTATGGAAAAAGACTGCTACACCCTTGGTCTTGCTGTCAGGGTTACTGCTGTGGTGCCAGGTGGGATAATAACGATTAGAGATCTTAGGCATACTGGCCTGACTGAAGTGCGTCTCCTGAAGGCATAGGATCTGCGCTCTCTGTTTGTGCATAGAGTAGAAGACCTTCACTCTCTTCTCCGGAACATTGAAGCCCTGAATATTCAGGGACACAATATTCGTCAATGCCATGGACGTGTGGTAATGCAGACTCTTAAGATCCCCAGAGGGATTGTGGGACTGTGCTGGTGGAAATAAGGCAGAAAATAAGAAAGGAAAAAGAACATCAACAGTAACAAGTAGACAAGACAGCACCTTAAGAAAGGTAGCAAATCAACTAACAATAGCAGCATTAAGTCTGCATTTAACAGGCAGTAAGAACCCGCCGGAGTACCAATTGGGGGTCTATGTTGTGGTAGCAGGCCTGCTATAGAGCAACACACACACGTAATGTAGAAGCAGAATACATTAGGGAGGGGGGGGGGGGGGGGGAATATACAACGTCTGCTGAGAACCGTGGGGCAACTGGGGAGAGCCTCAGAGATGTAGAGACAACAGATAACACTTCAGGAAATCGTGAGTCTACTCGCAAGCAGAGCAAACTCAAACTTCAGAGTCCGTTCTAGAGCCACTATGTCTTCTCCGCCTTGCTCGTTGTGGGCGTGGAGGGGACCATCTAGGAGCAGTCCTGGGGTTGGCAAAGTCTCCCTGCCAAGCAAAGGTATTGGGGTCCTTCAGTAGACTTTCCCATTCAGGGAGGGTAATAGCCGGTAAGTCGAACGCTGTAAGAAACGGGCCCAAGTCTTCTGGGGCACGCAGCATGGCCACGGTGGAGTCTTGTCAAACAGATAATGCTAATGGGAAGCCCCATCTATATGGGATGTTGTGTGCTTGCAGCAAGCTAAGAAGTGGCCATAATGCAGCGCGCAGTCTGAGAGTGTGTCTTGACAAATCTGGGAACAACTGTATTTTAGCTCCATCAAAGTCAATTTCTGGCAGTTGTTGAGCCCGCCTCATTATCTCTTCTTTCACTGCATAGTAGTGAACTCTGCAGATCACGTCCCGCGGTTTGTTGGGGTCAGAACTTTGCGGTCTCAGCGCCCTGTGCGCACGGTCAATTTCCAACGGAGCATCCGGAGGTTTCTCCAGCAAAGTATTGAAGATACCAGTGAGTGTGGCGTGAAGATCTGGTGGGCGAGTGGCTTCCGGCAGACCTTTGATCCTAATATTATTCCGCCGATTGCGGTTCTCTAGATCGTCTATTTGAGAGCATAATTGGCGTTGTTGAGTAGCTTGAGACGTCACTGTCTCTTGTAAAGCTGATAGGGACTGGTGAACCGAAGCTTTAAAAGATTCCAGGTCCCGTACTTTAGCTTGCAAGACAGTGATGTCCGATTTAACTGCGCCCAGATCCTGGCGCCATGCCGCCTTTAAATCCGATGCCATTGATTCTAGATCCATCTTAGAGGGCAGCAGGGTGAGCAGGGCTTGTAGTTCTGGGTGCGCCCTTAAGGTGGCAGCAGCCTCTTTATGTTGCAGTGAGACAGTGTTCATAGTGGGTGCTGTATCAACAGTTCCCATAGATGGCGCCGAGGCACCGCTGGGTCCAGGTGAGGCATTGGGAAGGTGCTGGGAAAGGGGGACCAGAGTCTCATGTGGGGTATTGGAGGCAGATAACCCAAGCTGAGGCAATGGAGGAAGTGTCTCGTGTCTGTAATGCTGACAGCAGGAGTCAGCAGGCTGTAGAGGGCCAGACATAAGGGCTAATGCAGATAGTGCGTTGTCTTCTATGTCTCCAGCCAGAGGAGGGTGGGAGGGGAGGCAGGGGGACTGCGGGCTGTGTGTGGTGCTGCACACCTTATCAGGGGCTGACAGACTTTGGCACCTACTGTCACTTTGGGTCATCCTGCCTCATCCTGTACACCCGATCCGTCTCCTTCCTGACAAGACAGGTGCCGTTGTCCAGGGAGGCTCCGGGTGAGGGGGAATGGCGTGCGGGAAGCTGATTGGGAGCGGCGCAGCTGTTTCTCCGTTGCCGACGGAGAGCCGGGTTCAGATGATGCACAGCTGCCAGCCCTGGAGGCTCCGATTCTGTCTCCTCCCGGCTCTCTCAGGTCCCTGCGCTGCCGCGTGGTGACTGCCGCCCAAGATGGCGCCGGCTCCTCCGGCTCACTGGCCAACTCGTCCTGTTGTGCCGCAAGCGGCGAGAAGAAGTTTGAGATTGGGGTCACTGGCATTGGGGGGGCCCCCAGTTTCTTCTTGGCCGATTTGGCTCTCTTTAGCCCCATTAAAGTGCGGTAGATCCCCCGTTTTCCACCGGCAAGCACAGGAGCTCCTAGTGAGCACGTCCTTCCACCTCCATGTCAGGCTCCGCCCCCGTCCTAAATAACTTTATGACACCAGCTGATTTAAAAAAATAAAATAAAAATTTTTCCCCCCTCTGTAGTACTCCTCTAATATGTTGGCTGGGAAAGGCTGTAGGCCCATGGGCCAATTCATATATTGAAACAAATTTGGAATAATCTAAGAGTGGATACATTTGTATATTCTGACAAATAAAAATCACAACATATAGTATATTTAATTATTTCCTAAAATATTTTAGGAAATAGTTTATTATACTGTTATACACAAGCAACTACTCTATATAGTAATGCATCTCCAATAGTTTGTAAATCTACATAAACATCATTTGCTTGAATTTTTTGTTATATTGATCTTTGATTTCTACCTCATCTCTGGTTGTATAATCTTCTCACACTTATTTTTTAGATTCCCAACATTCATTGTGAAAACATGAAATATGACCACGGTTGCACTAGCAATGTTACAATGTTTGACCTTGCCTATTCATCATAGTGTACGGTACACCTCAACTACTGAGAGATGTGAAAGCTGAAAGGAGTTTTAAGAAATTGGTGTAATAGACTTGGCAGGTGCAACAAATAGGAGTCAGGATGTATGGACAGTGATATGTCATAAATATATACATATAGCTGACTGACACTTATCAAATTTACCAAACATGAATATGTTAAATGTATAATTGGTTGCATATTTTATAATTATTGTTGATCAATTTAACTTTGGGGACTAGTGTACAAGAAAAAATTAAACATGTGAATTATGCCCATGGTCTAGAGAAATGGTGTAAAGGATGCACAAATGTAAGGATGCACTGAGAAAATGAAGTGAAAGTGCTAATGTAAGGTTAAGTAATAAAAAAATTAAGATCTTTAAATATATATGGCAACATGGTTTGATCCAATTATATACCAACATCCTGGCGTTGGTTTTTAAATGTAGCCGAGTGGCATTAGTGTCAGCCATAGGTGTAAGGTGCAGCAGCTCCTTTCTCTCCATGTCGTGTTTTATCTTTCTCCCTTTTCTGAGCAGTTGTCACTCCTCTTCGTAAGACCCACATGACCCAAATTAGCAGGATACACCTGTGCTCACATGTCAGTACCTCCTATCTTTCCCATTCTATCTGCAGCAGTAATGGTGAGTACAAGAGCATGTTCAAACTTGTGTTGTTTGGCGGCAGCTTTCTCGGCCGGTGGTGCCAACTAGGTTTTGGGGGCCACTTTGGGTTTGGTCCTGTGTAGGGATGGTCCGAACCGAGTTCGGTTCGGGTTCATACGAACCCGAACCCTCGGTAATGTTTCCTGCTGTCTGCCCGCTCCGTGCAGCGGGCGGATCCAGCGGGAGGACCGCATGGAAAACTGGGATACAGCCATAGCCATAGGCTGTATCCCAGTTTTCCAGGCGTTCCCCCCCCGCTGTATCCGCCCGCTCCACAGAGCGGGCAGACAGCGGGAATCTACTGCCGAGCATTCGGGTTCATACGTACCCGAACCTCGGCAGGTTCGGACCATCCCTAGTCCTGTGACATTGGGTTTGCAGGGCCATTCCATGACCTTCCTTCCCCGTTTGTGCACGCTTTGCGGGGTTAGCGGTCGCTTACCGACAAAGTGTGGAGTTAGTGTAGGGACCCATGTGAACCAGGAGACCGGCACATGGTACATGGGGCAATATGTTTGATCAAATTATATACCAACATCCTGGCGTTGGTTTTTAAATGTAGCTGAGTGGCATTAGTGTCATAGGTGTGATGTGCAGCAGCTCCTCTCTCTCCATGTCGTGCTTTAAATATATATCTTATCAGAAAGATTTCCCTCTTTTTCCTCTTATAAAGCTTCCCTTGTTACATTTTATTTAGCTTAATTCCATCCAGTATTTACAGGACAAACTAACAACTAACTGAGAGATCAGTTTACATGCTGTGTATACAAGTCTATGAAGGTGGAAAAATGAGGAGTGAGATGAGAGTCTGAATTCAGAGAACAAGGGCAGACAGACATAGCGTGCGCAGAAACTACTTTAAGGGCAGCACCGAGGCTCAGTGGTTAGCGTTACAGTGCTGGGGTCCTAGGTTCACATCCCAGCAAACACAACATCTGCACATTTGTACATACCAGGAGTTATATTTACTATAAGGAAATGAATGGTATTACTATAAGAATTCAATCTTATCCCATGGCTTGATTTACAGCGTAGACTGTTTACTACTGCACTATGGTAGGTGACCCCCCCCCAGGTCGCTACCCTTGGCTTGGCTAGCGGCAAGCGAGGTACAGCTGGAGACAGGTAGGCAGGCAGGAACACAGCAGGACTCATGGCTTGAACTGGGATAGTAGAAACAGGCAGAACCACAGGAAGCTGGAACCAGGAATCATGGATAGGAATCACGGAGAGCTGGGACCACACACTTTTGAGAAGCATGCAGAGGCTCTAACAGGGAATGTCTGGACAGGTGCTTTATGTATAGGGCAGGTGATTGGTGCACTAACCAATTAGGGACATACTGTCCCTTTAAATCTGTGACAGCCAGTGCGCATGCTCCCTAGGAGGCGGGCACGCACACCAGCCAGGGGGGCAGGAGCATGGAGCTGTGAGGCACCCCCAGGGGCTGAAGCAACATCACCAGCGGAGTACAGGACGCCACCACAGCCCTAACAATTTTCCTTTGAGGTAAGCCACCTTCCCTTACAAATAGCCAAGCACTATTTAATAGACTGCACCAATTGCTTTGGTCTAGCAGAGAGATACAACCCACACACCAGAGATTCACAGGATATACATGGCTTCCATACTATTGGTTAGGAACCCTATTGCTGGATTTGTCTGCACTTCTCAATAAAATATTTTGTATTACATTTCATTTTTCTCTTGCTTTATTGTGTAATGTAAGTAACACAGCTATGCATTCACATAAAGCTATAAATATTTTTTTTACACGGTCTCATAAACGTTGCAGAGCTGTGTTCAGGCTTTTTATCTAATTGATTAATACATTCTTTTGCGCATGATATACCTAGGCTGTTTTTTTTTTTTTTATTCTCATATCTAATTTATACAACTCTATACACATGCCCCAACAGACCTCAGCATTTTACAATTCCTGCTCTCGAACTTCTCTTGGGGCGATGATCTGGATAGAACTATGTACGACAGATGGAATGGTAAAAGATCTGTTGCAGTGTTTTTAATGTTTGTGTGATGTGAACTTTTTCATTATGACACCACATTTCCGCATGGTTTAATAAATCATTAATTATAGTTTTCCATCTGGATTTTAGATTGTAGCTTGATCTGATTTGACGCTACATAATATGCCAGGCTATCATTTTTTAATTAAGTTTCTAATAGCAATAATTATCACAAATAAATATAATAGTCCATATACAATACAAATGATACAAATAAAAGTCAGTTATTATAACCTCTAACAACTTTGCCGTTTCATTAAACTTTTGACATGTAATAGTGATATGCCAGAAGTTTTGATTGGCAAGGTTCACATGACAAATCCTGAGCTGTATACTAGAATGAAGAGCAGCAATGATAAAAAAAAAAAAAAAAAAATCCTGAACAAAACATATTTCTGCATTGCACCACTGAAGTATTAAAACATATTCTGGGTTATTCTGCAGCATTGCTTGCAGGAGAATAGTCTTCAGAAAAACAGAAACATTGAATATGTTGTCAGTAGAAAAATACCACTTGGTACATCTAGTCTACCCTTTTAGTATTTCCTTTCTTATTATTTTAATAAGAAAATGTCTATGTTTATCCCAGGCAGGTTTACATTCAGTTACTGTGGATTTACGAACCACGTCTGCTGGAAGTTTGTTCCAAGCATCTACTACTCTTTCAATAAAGTAATATTTTCTCTGGTTGTTTATGATCTTTCCCCCAACCAACCTCAGACTGTGCCCCCTTGTTCTTTTTATTTTTTTTATTTTTATTTCAAAAATTCCCCACCAAACCCTATTTAGTCATTTACCATAGTTGAAGGTTTTGATAATGTCTCTCCTTTTCCTCCATTCCTGCAGACAATGCAGATTTAGATCCTTAAGTCTTTCCTGATTTATCTTATTCTTCAGACTGTCCACCATTTTGTAGCCTGTCTTTGGACCCGTTCTATTTTTGTTTTACATCTTGTTGTGGATGAAGTCTCCAGAACTGGACACAAAATTCCAAATATGGTCTCACTAAAACTCTATACAACGGGCTTACAATCTACCTCTTACTACTAGTTATACTTCAAGCTATACAGCATATGTTTAGCTTTCCTTACTGCCTGGTTGCACTGATGACTCATTTTAAGGCTGTCAGAAATTGCTACCCCTAAATCCTTCTCTTCTTAAGTCTTTGCTAATAAATAACTACTGATATGATACTCAGAGAGAGGATGACTTCTCCCCAAGTGTTTTTTTTTTTTTTTTTTTTCACATTTGGAGACCTTGCAGTTGCTGCAGTTGCTGCAGTTTCCATTGTTTTGACCACTTATTTAGTAAGGCTCAATCATTTTTAGTATTACAGACAACTCCTACTATTGCACACTCTTGTGTCATTAGCAAACAGACAAACCTTGCCTACCAAACCTTCTCCTATGTCCTATACGAATATATTTAAAAAATAAAAAGGACCCAGAACAGACCCTTGTGGCCACCACTTGTAACTATTTTATTATGGAGAACTGTATCAAAGGCTTTACTGAAGTCCAGATAGGCGATATCCATGACACCACCTTCATCCAGAACTTTTGTGACATAGTCAAGGAAATCAGTGAGATTAATCTGACATGATCTGCCCTCAGTAAAGTTATGCTAGTTTAGATCCATCAAGTTGTTGATTTTTAGCTGTAGATTTTTATGAATTATCTTTTTTTTAGAAGTATTTTCATCATTTTTACTCTTCTCTACTACCCTACTTGTGGAGTATAACATTGTCCATTCTCCAACCATCAGGAATATCTCCTGATAGGAGGGATTGCTTATATAGATTTGTCATAGGGGGGAAGCAATCACAGATCAGAGTTCTTTAAAAATCCTGGCGTGGACACTATCTGGATCCATCACCTTATTTCAACTTTTAACAGGCAAGTTCCTCTGTAACATTAGCCTCTGAAAACACTAAAATTGAACCGTTACAACTGGAGGTTACGCTATGTCCAACCATATTATGATTGTGAAAGCCTCTCTCTGAAAACACGGAGCAGAAGGAACCACTCACAGAGCCACCATGAAGTGGCACTTGGTAAGCTCATGAGACCTTGTTAAACGTGATCCCATATGAGCATAATATCAATGGATGAGAGCTGTTCTCTTTCCATTTAGCATGAAATTGTAAACTAAGTAACTATGTTTTATACTGATTCTAGTGGGCAATAGCACATAAAGTGTAGGGTGTCAACACACTAGTATGACTGCTATGAAATGGTTCATTTATCCCTTGTTTGTTATGGTCTTTTTCAATTCCAACTACATGAAGATAAGGAAGTGTGCTACTTTTTCCTCTTCATTTTATTACCTTTACAAATATTCATTTACTATGATACCGAAATCTAGACTGGTTGCCCTCTACCCAAGGGATTGGTTGTTTCTCTGTTGCATTTCAACTCTTCTTGCTCTCTATCTCACTGAACTGACAGGTATACTGTTTGATATGTATTATACGGCCTGTGTGCTGTCCTTTGTATATCTCCCTCCTTGATACTCACTTGTAATTCTTATAAGATCACTTTTTTTGTTTAATAAACAAAGAATTCCAAGAAACCATGCTTGCCTAAAGGGAATTCTAGAATACTTTTGGAATTTTGAAAAGGTAACTTGAACTGTAACTGCATTCAGCTTGTATTACTTCCATCTTGTATTCTAACTCAGGCGCCTGTTCTCATGGATACAGAGGGTCCCTGTTATAGGACCACCTGCAATCAGATATTTATTTCCTATCCTGTGGTGCAGCCTTCATGGATCAAACTTATTTTCCACAACATGCCTGAAATTGAATGGATTGAGATCTGGAGAATTTGGATACCAAGTTGATGTTCCTCAAATTATTTCTCAATTATTTTGGCAGTGTGGCCAGGGCATCATCCTGCTGAAAGAGATCACTGACATTAGACAATACCATTGCCGTATATATGTGTATGTAGCCTATACAATTTTTAAGTAGGTGATATATATCAATCAGTAAGTGCTCTTTATATCAGGGGGTGCTCTTCCCCCTCTTGGTCCCTTACCTTATTTCCAGACTTTTATAAATTTTTGGATACCACATTATTTTCCATTATATATACTATCACCAGCTATTTATAAAGGATTCATGTTGTGTGTTTACTGGGGCTAGTTGTATGTTAAGGGGTACCCTTGCCTGAACCCAAGCAGGGTAGATGACTTTATAAGGTTTTAATTGTTTGTTGATGGTTTTTTCCAGGAGGCTTGTCTACCTTCCACATGATCCTTTTTACTATTTGGTATAGAATGACTCTCAATAAAGTTTCTTTTTGATGTGCAGCTTATGGCTATGTTCGCACATTGTAATATCAACATCCGTTCCATGGGAATGGCCTATGTTAAATGCTATTATCAGCTGCAAATAATGAACAAGTTTATTAATTGTTACCTAGTAAACATTAAACAATAGTCATTCCCATGGAATGGAAGTTATTTTTACAATATGGGAACAAGGCCTATATGTTCATATGCTTTTTTTTTTGTTTAGTGATGTTTTCCATTTATTGCATAGGCTTGCCTTCTAAGGCTATGTTCACACAACATATTTTTTCATTTAATAATGGTCATTGTTGCACATTACAACAGCGCCGTTGCTAAAAAAAAAAAAATACATTGCATTGATTTCAATGGAATCCCAGCCGGAGTGTATACAGAGTAATTCCTTGTGGCCACACAAATAACTGACATGTCAGTCTTAGTGAATAGCGGCCGCACAAAACTGAAACCAGTTCCAAAGAAATGAAGTTCATCTGGCCGATACTGCAGTACCAGCGGGGATGAACTTCACTAACAGTGGCCGTTCTGTGACACGGCCATGTCAAAGAACGGCCGCTGTCATACATAGTGCCCACCCTTATTTTTCTATACTTATATGTCAGTAAGTAACATTTACATGAATACCAGGACCTAAAATAATTAAGTAGAACATTACCTAAAGCTTTGTGCATCCAAGTTTCATTTCTTCTGCAGGTCACAATGTGCACAAAAGCAGCCATCCCCATTATATTTTTTTAACCAGGCCACCATCTTTCTTTGGTCCATGATCCAGCTCTGATGGTCACATGGCCATTTTAGGCACTCTGGGGGACATTTATCAATGCCCGATAGTGGACGGGAAGGGAGAACAGAGGGGGGGGGGGGGGATGCAAGGCGTGGAGGAGAAGTGGCTTGCAGGTGTAAATAATGATCCAAATCTACAAGGGTGTGGGACCTAATTTAAGACCTTCGACATACGAGTCAAACTTTTTGTAGGTACTAATCACTGCACACCAGGGATATCCTATGAGACTTTTGTTTGGAGCTGTTCTGACCCAGTCATCTAGTAATCACAATATGACCTTTATCAAAGTTGTTTAAATCCTTATGCGTGCCTATCCTGCTTACAATACATTACCTTCATGAACTGACTGTTTTCTTGCTATCTATATACAGCACATTGAAAAGAAAACCATTATTACAAGACAATCAGTGTTATTCACTCCAATGTTTTTCATGTTTCTCCCGACTTTAATGTTGCGGTTGATCAGTGAATATCAATAGGAATTCCTATATTAAACCTTGTACATCTCCCAGTTCCCATGCAGTAGTCACATATATAGTTTGGGTAATGATGCTTGCCTGGGGTTTTTAGGTGATTGTAATGTTTTCGAGCAGATGTTTTCAGTAATTTAGCAGTCAAATATAATTGTAATTGTGCTTATATGAAATTGCAGAAAGAAAACACATTGTAAAAGCCATTAACACAAGTACAATTATACAGCAGATTGACTGGGATCTACAAATACTGACAAGCTCGGTGCACTCAGTGAGAAAACTGATACAGTGCATTGATACACCGACCACAAATGCTTACATCTTCGTGAACAAAAGAGGTCTAATATCATAAATGGAAGGATAAAATCTGTGAGTACCTGAAATGTGGGTCAAACAACACGCAGGCTGAGGTCACGAATGACACAAGAACATTTGAAGACAAAAGATGATGTATGCCACAGGTAAAGTGTTCACACTCTAAGCAGAGTTTTACTGAGATTGAAATGGTACCTGCTGAGCTCACATTAAAGAACTCTACACAAGAATCAATTCAATTGCTCGGTAAAGCCTCGGTGAATGTCACAACACAAGGGCCTAACTAACGCACTTTCAAGACCTTCACAAAGAACTCCTGCTCCTGATCTCTACGTCTTGAAGCAATTTTCTCAAGATAGTAAAGACCTTCAAATACAATAGTACTTAAGTAATGCTAGTTTTTCCAAGGACCACACACAAAAAATAATAAAAAATAAAATCATTGCTCAATTATTATTTAGTAAGAAAGACGTTCCTTTTTAACTGAAAGTGAATTTATCAATAGTAGGGTTAGGAGGGCTGGTGTGAAGGTCTATCTCTTCATACCATTAGAATGTTTCTATTGCCACATATGTTTTATAACAAGTTTTACAAAAAGACAGCACATAAAAGGATCCTAAACCCTACATTCCTCCCTCTCACTCATCGTCCTTGAAGAGGTCCTTCAGGCTAATACTTTAGGATACAGTGCCTCTCCCTGTGCAGTAAAGAAATATAAGCAGGTTTACTTAGTACCCTTGCTGCTTCCATTGTCAGATCTTTCGATCCCCACTCTGGTCCCTTTTTCGCTCTTAGGGTATGTTCACACTGAGGAAATGCGGCAAAATTCTGTCACAGAAGCCCAACTGCCTCAGTGTGTCAATGGGATGCCACACGCGCCTCATCTCTCTGCGACTCTCCAGTCAAAGAATTGACACACTGGGGCAAGTGGTATACCATGGGAGGGGCTCCGCCCTGGAATTCCTTCGCTTCTGCTCAGTGTGAAAATACCCTTACAGGAACTGCCTGATCGACCCAGTGAGGGGAGGGGGGGGGGGTACGGGGGCTAGGGAAAAGGCTGCAGCAGTATGTGTTTCCCGGCTATTATTACTCTACAGTAATTATTGGATATTATTGGATATTATTGCAACATTGTGTCTGCATTGGTCACTGCATACAAGCCTAGAGTTGCTCTCATGCAGTGACAGTGGTACCCTCCATTAAAGGAGGGTATGTTCGGGAGCACCATTAGATGGAGGCTGCAAAAGTTGGACACAGCTCTAGGAAATCCTGGAAAACGTAGACACAGCCTATGGTTATATCCATGTTTTCCAGGAAGCCCTAGGACTGCATCCAACTTTTAAAGCCAATAATAATCAAATGCCTCACACTCGGGTTTGGACGAACCTGAGCATGCTTGATGTTTGCTCATCTATAATCATTACTTTTAAACCTTTAACAGGGTTATCTAAGTTTTTTTGGGGGGGGAATGAAAAAAGTAGCAACTGTAATAAAACTATAAAAGGCTTTACTTACTTCTTTAATCCCACAGTGAATCAATGTAGAAGCTCTAACGTGCATCTTGATCTTGCTGCTGGCACATGACCACCAGAGCTAGCCAGTGTCCTTAGCAGTCACATGCTTTTCCTTTGGCATCACAATGGATTGATGAAGCCATGATGCCAATACTAAGCCACGTGACTATTTAGGACACTCTATGGCAGACACTTATAAAGAAAGATCACAGCGTCCACTAGTGGAGATGATTTTTATTTAGTTTTTCAAAACATGGATAACCCATGGCTCATTGCACCATCATTTTAATAGCTTTACTTTATTATGTTTTTATTTATATTGTTTGTTACACAACTTCTTCATTTTTGCATTACAATGCTGGTTCTGAAGGTGGAAGCACAAAGGGTTCCTCCTGCTTTTTTTATGCCCTTATTAAACGGCTAGGCTATGTTATTTTTCTAAATATATGGGCAGCTTTTCATGGGTTGGTGGCTGTCAATCACAGTGCCATGTGCCCAGGTAATAATAGTGCCATGAAAGCATGCGCTGGCAGCTGTCAGCACTGTACATTTATAGTGCAGAGAAGGAAGAGATTAATAGCTGGTTTGGCCATTTCAGATACACTCATTTGCTACAAGGAATAAAATGTAAACTAGACTTGTGAGTACAATTTATGATATAGTTTAAATTATTTTTAACAATCTGACTAGAGAACAAATGACTGAAACATGTAAATCTATGTCATGTTGTCAACAGCTGGCTTAAGACGAGTAAGTAATTTGCTATTAATAACCAGCCAGATAATATCACCATGATTGGTAGGATATATTAACCTGTTTAATGACTATGGTTTGATGACTCGTCATTACCCTTCTGCAGTGTTGTCAGCTCCACTGTGTAATATAGCTCTGGAACTGTCCAAGGTCCTGATATTGTCAAAGTCATGTTTCTTCTATTAGACAATGTCGAAATGTGATATCAGAGTTAGAACAGCATAACCGCCATTCATTTCCCATCAATAATGCTGATATATGTGTTAACCCTTTTGTAAGCGACGCATTACTCGCTCCTGACTGATTTTATGACAGTTTAACCGTTTTATAAATTATAAAGTCTCTAATAAATAAGAGATACAGACCGCCTAGGAAATAGACTGTGGTGATTCAGAAGACATTGAAAATAGATATATATTATTTATTTTCAGTTCAACCTTCTCAAGATAAAAAGTAAAGGTCCTGATGAGAGTTTGTGCAGTTTACATATAGGAGAAAATCTCCTTCCATACCCTTAAAGCAGTGTTCCTCAATTCAAGTTCTCAAGGACCACCAAGAGGTCTGGATTTGAGGCTATCCCATATAAATCTGTGATGATACCTGATGCACTAATGATAATTATATCACCTGTGAAATACAAAAAAAACTTCTTAAAACATGACCTGTTGGTGGTCATGAGGACTGGAGTTGGGGAACATGGCCTTATCAGGGTTTTCAAGCCAAAACATACTGATCAGTGGGTAGTGGTGGTGACCTGTGACTGCAGCTCTGCTCCTGTTCAAGTGAACGACTGCTGAGCTTCAGTAACCAGATCCGGCCACTACACAGTGAACAGAAACAATTCTTTCTAGCCCCATTTACTGTGTGATAATAATAATAATAATAATAATAATAATAATAATAATAATAATAATATTTTTTATTTATATAGTGCCAGCAGATTCTGCAGCACTTTTCAATTCTGGAGGTACATACATAGACATAAAACAGACATTACAGGGATCTACATATAATTGTGGGTACAGAGTTGCTTTAAACATCATTTATTAGAACTAGACTATGTTCCCACTACGGGAATGTGCCATAATTTAACGGCAAAAGCCAGCCATTTATTGATAATGATGGCTGCAAATAATGATCATGATCATTGTTTTGCGGCCATCATTATCAACAGATGGCCACCCTTTCCTGATAATATCCCGCAGTGGGAACATAGCCTTAAAGTGTAAAGTTATTTTTAAAAAAAATAAAAAAAATGCTGTATAGGATTTCTTTTTTTAAAGTAGATAAGAACCAAACCAAAAGCACACTGCTCAGTTTATTACAAATTACTATAGAAAGTTTAGAGCCACCACACAGTTTTGAGTTCACAGAGAGAGAGCAGAAAATATATATTATATATATTACCACATTTTGCGAAATAAATCTCCAGTTATTGCTACCACTTTTCTTACACCAGATACATTCAAGTTCAAATGTAACAGAGAGCACTGCATCACTAGGCAATAAATTACTGCTGCATTCAATAGATCGCTTTGACCGCCATTTTCATTTGGTATACAAACTAAGAAGCAATAGTCAAGAAGTTTTTTAGTGGTACGGGAACTTTAGATTTTCTTCTTGATCTTCTATCGACAAAATGTCAGGCACCACATGTGCAACATTTGTGTAAAAAAATAAATAAATAAATAAAATAAAATAATGACGCTTTGGCACGATATTGCTTGTGCTGCACATTGCATTTCCCCCAATTCTCATGGCTCCTGTTACAGCTGACCGTGTAGAGAATGGGACTGCTTGTTAACAGGGAGAGAAAAAGGAGGCTACTGTATTGCAATGTTGTATTGCAATACAACATTTGCTAGCAGTAGAAGTAGTCTAAAAAAGGCAGGGCAGACTTTGTATACTGTGTGCACAATTATTAGGCAAAAACTCAGAATTTACAAAGGGGGAAAGATTTGGTGCGTCTTATAAAGCGAACATGCTGATCTGGCAGCCGCCGGTGCAGTGATCAATCTACCATTGCTCTTGATTTTCCCTGCCACAGGGAACCTCACCACTATTCTCCCTAAGCTCAGATGACCCCTCTCCAGGCTGATACCCGCTAATACAGAGGTATCGGCTACAGGAACGTGGTAAATGCAGCCTGGCCTTGCAACGGATGCTGTTAAATGCTGTGTGAACATAGCCTAATTGTGCATTTTGCACATAAATAGTGCCACCCCACAGTAACAGTGCCCCTTTAATGCCTCTACACAGCAAAAGTCTTATCTTACGGTCCCTAACATAATAATAGTACCATTTATTGTCCTCTTCTGATTAATAATGCCCCTTTACAGTTCTTACACAGTGATTGTGCCCCTCTACAATCCTTACTTAAAAAAAGGAAGTGTATGAAGGAAGTGTAAAATCATATAGATTTCAGTATAGATAAAATTATATATTTTTCTATGGGTCAATACAATAATGGCAATATCACATTTATAATGTTGTTGTTATTATTATTATATTATTATTATTATTATTATCATCATCATCATCATCATCATCATCATCACTGCAGTCTGTATTCTCTTTTTCGGAGACACGATGAACAAACAGCATTTTTATGTATTTATTTTTTTATGATGTTGTAAAAGAAATATAATCAGACAGTTTTATAGTTTGGTTTTATCTTTATTTTATTTCCATGGTAACATTTCTTCCATAGGAAAACATTTTTTGTTATTTATTTTCTGTTTATTTATTTTCTTATTTACTTAGTTCTAATATTCTCCTATTTGATTTTGTGTGTGATGACTGAATTTTTTCCCAAATCATAGTCTTTTATGTCATTGATTTTAAGCCTAGTAGTTCAGGCCCTAATAGATTCATATCCATTACAGATCTTTAGATCTGTCATGACAACCTATTGGCCTCTGGTGCTTTCTTTAGAGGGGGGCTAATGACCTTATAGGGGGGCTTCCTAATTCTATAAACCACTTAGTTGCCATAATTGCTCCTGACTAGGGCATCTAAGGGGTTAAATCGTTTGTATTTGTGATTCCTTTAGTTTCAACTGGTAAAGCAGGGGATCAGCTGTCAACACAAGAAAATAAACAAATAAAACCTCACCTTCTTTTATTAGCCTGATCTACGATCATGCTGTATCTAAAACTCCAGCTGATATCTGCTGCAAAATGATAAAGAGATGACTCTGCTGACCCTTTTCCAGGCTATATAACAAAGCTAAAAACTGAGTAGCAAAAACAGAAATTTGTTTGTGCTTCTGTGACTACTGCAAACTAGATATACTGTATGTTACAATCTCTTTTGACTGGACAGTGACATTGAAAATATAAACCAAACAACCAAAACTAAAATGTTTAATTACAACTTAAAGACAGTGCCGTTCTCTAATGATGCATTGTCTTTAGGAGGTAAAAAGCAACTTTCCAAAAAAATGTCCTTTTCATAACCAACATTTTCCAGACAGCCAAATACTTTTATTGGATAAATAAACAGAATCACGCTAAGGAAGCTCTTGTAGCCTGAAATTGTGTGTATAACATCATTCCCAGATGAGTCAGGGCAATAAAACCTTTCCATCTTTAAAGAATACAATCTTAGCAAGAGAAAGCAAGTGGTGATTTATTTTACCTGACTATAAATGAAATGTAGGAAAGTTCTAGATAGACCTGACTTTCTCTATTAGTTTCTTTAGAATACCGGACTACAAATTTGTATTCACTTTTCTTTAGATTTACCAGGACTGCTTTTTTAAATTATTATTATTATTATTATTATTATTATTATTATTATTATTATTATTATTATTATTATTATTATTATTATTTTTACCTTATACAATTGTTTACAATTGAATATACCTTTAAATAGCAACATAAACCATTTGGAATATGTGTTGGGTCTCTAAATAGGAGTGTGTTTTGAAATTTCATGTGCACAGATGTTCTTGAATGATTGAATCTGACTTTGTGGCGTTATTTCTTTCTGAAAATTGAGTCTTGAACCAAAGGTCCTAATAACTTAAAAAATACATTTTGAGTCGAGCAGTTATTGAATTCAGTAGAAACCTTGGCAGGCAAAAGAACGTCAACTAATGACCAACCTTTGTAACAAAACACTGGGGCATGGTAACCCCCCCATCCCCCGCAACCAACATCAATCTTTGCGTCTGTTCCTGGTAACCACTGTTGCATTACACAATCTTACTTTGTTATTGTACTTTCTGTGACCATTATAAATCTAATAAGACAGCCATGCAACTTACATAACAATATATTAGATATGTTCATAAGTGCTCACTTGCATTATGGGTTTTTAACATCTGTAGTATCTGAATGAATATAAAGTCCCACTGTGTATTGTTCCTACATTATTACACAGTTACATGGAGTTACTGTGTGAAGGTTTTACACAGTTATTTATACAGACTATACAGAGCTACTACAGTGCTAAATTATATTACTACTGTAGTATGTAATTCTCTATTGGCGTCAAATGTGATCTACAGGAGCGCTTTTGTCTATCCATGAGGCATATTATTACTATATATGATATATATATATATATATATATATATATATATATGTCACAAATAAAGTGATTCCCTGCAGCCTTTTCACGGCAGTCACTAATGGGCTTTATTCCGATACACACGCCTTTTTACAGCATATATATACCGGAATAAACTGCCACCCACCTGCTGCGGCGGAAGAGCGGGGGATCCGCTGTATAACGTTAGGGAGGTCCCGCGGCACCATCTGGTACCCCGATGATGTTGATGTTGAAGGCCCCCAGGATTACCCATGGAGATGCCTCATGCTGAGAGGCATGACTGTGGCGATTGCCTGTCAGCATGATGCATAATACAATACACTGCACTACAGTAGTAGTGCAGTGTATTGTATCAGTGATCAAAGATCACTATTTAGTATAACACTAGTGTACAGTAATGTACACTAGTGTAAAAATAAAAGAAGTGCACCAAAAAAACAGAACCCCCCCCCATAATAAAAATGCATTAAATTCCCTACACACAATAAAACATTACATAAAACAGATCAAAAACACAAATCCTATACCTATTTGGTATCACCATGTCTGTAACAACCCAATCTATAAAAGTATATCTATAGTTATATTGCACGACACACGCTGTACAAAAAAACAACAAACAAACAAAAAACAGTACCTGAATAAATGTATTTTATCAATCTGTTTTAGAAAATACGTCATAAAAGAGATTAAAAAGTCATATATATGTAAAACTTTGTATCATTAGAAACTATAGATCTTCCCGCAAAAAATAAGCCCAAAACCAGCTCTGTCGTGCAAAAGATAAGAACGCTATGGATCTTGCAATGTGGCGACAGTTTTTGTGGGTTTTTGCTAGGAAGATAGTTTATATTGCGCCAAAGTGGTAAAACTTAAAAAAAAATAAAATACAAATTTGGTAGTGACCCAGAGAATACATTTATTATGTTATTAGTGACCGCCAATACAGATTTTTACAGCGGTCACAAATGGGCTCTATTCTGCTGCCATCAGCTTTTCATGGCGATGGCACAGAATAGTGCAGCAGTGTCGGTAAGGCCCGCAGCCCCCTTTTCTCGGCTACAGTTTACCTGTAACTGCTCAGATTACCCATCGACACCGCAGATCACCTGTCACCACCCAAGATTGCCCGTTACCATCCCAGAGTGTCCATCACCACTCCAGATAGCCAGTGAACACCCCCGATTGCCTGTGACCACCCCGGATAGCCAGTGAACACCCCCAGATTGCCCATCATCACACCAGATAGCCAGTAAACACCCCTAAATTGCCCATAACCATCCCAGTAAATACCCAATATTGTCCGTAACCATCTCAGATTGCACATAACCACCCAGATTTCCACAGACTACCCGTAACCGCCCCTGATTTCCTGTAAACACCCCAGATTACCCGTATCACCTCAGATTGGCCATAACCACCCCAGATTGCCACAGACTGCCCGTAACCACCCCAGATTGCCGGTCAACTCCCCTGATTGTCCATCACCTCCCCAGATTGCCCGTCACCTCCCCAGATTGCCCGTCGCCTTCCCTGATTGTCCGTCACCATCCCAGATTGCCCGTCACCACCCCAGATTGCCCGTCACCACCCCAGATAGCCAGTGAACACCCCCAGATTGACCATAACCCCCCCAGATAGCCAGTAAACACCCTAAGATTGCCCGTAACCACCCTATATAGCCAGTAAACACCCCCACATTGCCCGTAACCACACCAGATTGCCTGTAACCACCCCAGATTGCCCATAACCACACCGGATTGCACCACCAAGGATTGCCAGTAAACGTCCTGAGAATGTCCATTACCACCCCGCATAGCCAGTAAACACCCCGAGATTGCCTGTAACAACCCCAGGTAGCCAGTAAACACCCACTGATTGCCTGTAACCAAAATGACACTCCTTCCCTTTTGATCCAAGTTGTGTGCCCATACAGTGGTTTATGCGCACATGTGAGGTACTATTTTGGGGTGCATTTTCTCCCTTGTTCCTTGTGAAATTGAAAAAATTCAAACTTAACATACATACTGTAGGAAAAACATTTTTTTTTTTTTCATTTTTACGGTCTAGTTTTGAATACTTTCCTCTAATACCTGTGGGGTCAAAATGCTCACCACACCCCAAGATGCATTCTTTGAGGGGTGTACTTTCCAAAAAGGGGTGACTTTTGGGGGGATTCTATTCTGCTCACATTACAGGGGCACTGCAAACGCACCTGGCGCTCAGAAACTTCTTCAGCAAAATCTGACCTGGAAATGCTAATTGGCGCTCCTTCCCTTCTGAGCCCCGCTGTGTGCCCATGCAGGGGTTTATGCCCACATATGGGGTACCATTGTACTCAGGAGAACTTGTGTTACAGACTTTGTGGTGCGTTTTTTCTCATGTTTAGTGTAAAAATTAGATACTTTAATCTAAACAAATATTTTATTGGCAATTTTTGTTTCCATTTTATTACGGCCTAATTGTGAATATTTTTCTCAAGCCCCTGTAATTCTTAATTCTTTAAGGTGTTTAGTTTCTAATATGGGTCCAATTATGGGGGTTTCCTGTATACAAGCCTCCTAAATAGACTTAAAAAAAAGAACTGGTCCCTAAAAATAAATCAGTTTTGGAAATTGTATGAAATTTGATAATTTGCTGATACATTTCTAAGCCCCGTAACACCCTACAAAAGTAAAATATGTTTACGAGGATATATTGAAATTGTGAATTAGTCACTAATTTATGTCATGTAACTTTTTTAGAAGCAAAGTATTTCAAAGTTCGGAAAGTTCAAATTTTTCATGATATTTTGATGTTTTTCACAAAAAACACACAAAAAACACACAAATTTTGCCACTAACATAAAGTGCCATATGTTATGGAAAAACAATCTCAGAATCGCTAGCATATGTTAAAGCATCACTGAGCTGTAAGGTCAGATTTTGAAAAATGAACCTGGTCATGAAGACCCAAATAGGCTTGGTCCCTAAGGGGTTAATAGAACGCTGTGACTTCAATGCAATGCCGCCCCTGCAGTAAAGAAAGGACGCTGATTCCATTGCAATCAGCATTCGTTCTTTACTGAAAAAGAACGTTGTGTGAACATAGTCTAAATGTAAAATGAAGCAAATTTCTAATCTTTATTTCCTACTATTTCTCTGCTACTAAATCTATGCAAATCGCCCACTTGCTGTAGCTGTTGATGTTTCTAATATATCATTGCACTGCTTCTGATTCTGAGGCCATCTCTGCTCCTGCTACTTTTCCTTTTTTTTTTATGTTAGACATAAAAAGAAGAAGCTGCACATGCGCATTTTATAGTAAGGAAATTGAGAAAGCATCTGAGTTATCAGAGAGGGAAGACAAACGGTTCCACACCCCAAAATAATGATTTTCTTTCTGAACAACATGTAAAACAAATGAAATAAACATTTAGAAACAGTTGAATATGTCATATTATAAGCTACTGTAAAGCAATCAACATGTGGTGTATTATGTGTAGTAAGGGCATAAACCTAAAAAAACAAAAGCAAGTCGTAGATATAGAAAGGGGCTGTAGATACCGATAAACAGGCTAGAATGGAGAAGCAGGGCTGCTGTCAGAGGTCTGTGTTGTCACATGACAGCAATGGCAAAGGAGGGTGTGTTCAGCATGGACCAATCAGAAAGTGATAATCACAGAGCTGTGCAGGAGGACAGTGCCAGAAACTTTTCTATACAGCAGTGTGAATGGCTGAGTGTAAGTGCAGGCTCATTATAGCAGGAATGGAGAGGAGGGGAAACACAAAGACTGACAGACTGTAGGGAGCATGAAGGAATGAGCAGGGCACATGTGGGCACATAAGTGCAGCGCTCTCTGTCCGGGGAGAGAGGGGTTACAGCTATGGAGAGATTACCTCCACAGTCCTGCCCCTGATGTAATTCCCAGCCTGAATTAGATCTGATTTGATTTGGAAGGTGAGGGAGACTTCCTGGTTCAGAGTACAGTGCTGTAGACCCTGCTATGCAGACCATGCCCCTCCCCCACTCCAGCTCCCACCCAGTACAGGGAGCTCTTAAACCAAAGCAATGCTCTTAAACCAAGTTACAATTATGAAAAACTGTAATCTCTTCTCGCAAAACACTCTCAATCCAAGTTACTCTTAAACCAAGGTACCACTGTATACTCTTGGGATGATGTTACAGTATTGTGTATCAATATTTAGAGGCTGCTCTCTCACTTGTGTACATGTATTCATAGGCTGTGTTTTATTATGCTAAGATTTTCTGTTTATTTATAAGTTAACTTTATAGTATATTAAATTACTGGTCTGTAATAACATACTTCGGCTTTTATTTGCTTATGTGAATTATAGTTTCATAAACATCACCTAAAGACAAAAGAACAGGTGTATAGTACATTTGTTATATACTGTGCTTTCCTATTCGATATTTTGCATTGCTGGTGACACTGAACTTGTGTACAACTTTAAGGAAAAAAAAAAAATGCAAGAACTTACATGTATAATGATTAGACAACCCACAGTTATAATGTTTGCAGATACCGGCATATTCCATGAGGTACCTTTTACACCGTAAGAAAAATAAGAGCGGATACTGTATGTTGGTGCACAGCGACTGGTTGGTAAAGTGAACTGAGAGATGTCTGCCTTATTAGAGATAATATGGCAGACATTAAGTAGCTTTTTCTTTTCTTTTACTACATTAACCTTTTGAGGATAGAACACATTTTCAGTCAAGGATTAAATAAATGTTTTTACACCTACAATATGGTGAAATTTTGTCTTGGGAATATAAATTCTTTCTTTTTTAAGTGGATATAATATAACTAGCATATTATAGAAAAAATAAAGTTATAAACTAATAAAGTGATACAATGTAAAAAAAAAACCAAGTCAAACAATTCCATCGAGTTCACTTTATCCTTCACTCCAATTGCCTTATTATTAGGGGTATATGGTAATCAAACTGCACCCTGGACCCTCTTGGACTTAATTCACTGTTACTACATTGTGTTGAAGAGTTCCATAGTCTCACTGCTCTAAAAGTTGAGAATTCTTGTAGTGCAACCTTAGGGCTCACCTTCTGAAACCTTCCTGTCACAGTGGGGTCCAAGGGTGCTGGGGCCCTTATCTTCTTTAGCATACACGCCGGGACTTACCATTTTTAATAAAAGTCTTCACACAATAGCGGTGAAAGTATATCAAGACTTTACTTGAAGGATAACTATATACAATACAATACAGGGGTATCTGATGATGACAAACTGTTGGCTTGATCAGAGTCCTTTGCTTTAGGGGGATGGTTACCTTGGCTACTATAGCTTAGACTAGGTGGATAAATAGGATTTCAAAGAGACAGACCTGTTCTAGAGACTTTATAGCTTTCCGCCTTTATAAGGTACGTGTGAATAGGTACTTGAAGTTACTGAAGAAATTTGACGCTGTTGATGCTCACTATCATGTGGGAGGAAGACGCATGGACACACTGATTTGGAAGCTAGATAAATGTGGACGGTGAATGGGAGACCCTCTATCACTTCGCCAATCAGACAGCAGGCACTAATAAATACAGAGGATGTCCTGATGAGACTTTGAAGACATGTATTAGTCCTTATGGCTGACTGGAAACACTTTAGGGGGTTGAAGATGGAGTCTGACAGGATTACTGAGGTGATGCAGGGAGGTTAGATGTGACTCTGGCAATGCCAGACTACCAACTGTCCACTGAACAGACCGCACAGCCCTTCTGGGTAAAAGGTGGGCGGAGCTAGCTTTCCCCTGGCCAATCACTAGAGTGTGATAGGTTGCAGGGGAGGAGCACTGATCAAGCTCAACACTTGTATTATTAGCGATTAATACATAACAACATATTAAATAAATACATAGCAGAAAACAATACCACTACAAGAGAGCTAAGGAAGAGCAGCAAATACATAGGCCCATATACAGACTGTCTAAGCTTGCCAATAGCAACAATACGTTTCCAGACGCCTGACAGTAAATACCGTTCTGGGCCATTACAAATGTAAACCTGCCTGGGATAAACATACACATTTTAATAAGAAAGGGAATATTAAAAGGGCAAACTAGATGTATCACCTGAGATATACATCTATCTATCCTAAGATAATAAGAAAGGAAACGATATAAGGGCAGACTAGATGGACCAGGTGGTGTTTTTCTGCCAACAGTCTTTTAGGTTTTTTTCCTCCTCTGCTCCAATTTATCCTTCTCGTACACAGGTGGCCACAACCATACACACATATCTCTGTACTAGGGATTTGTTTTAGACTCGAAATCTATCATCCTCAAGTTTTTCATTACCGTATTGCAAAGTGAGACTGTCATGAAAGTTGACGTTTTATTCACAAAACTACTACAAACTAGTCATTAAAAATATTTTTTAAAGTAGAAAGAAATCCCAGATTTTAATATACAGAATTGAGGCGGCTTATTAAATTAACAGGGGGAAGCGAACCCAGGAAATGTAAATAATACCCATTAGAAAGATGAGAACTGTCAAAGGGAGAAAAAAGGAAATGAAAATGAGAAGAAGAAAGGAATAGGAATCGTGTAAAAACAGAGGGAGCACTGGGAGCGTTTGAAAAGTATTTCACACTTCAAAATACATTTAAGACCTAGAGACTTCAAGGCTACATGGAAATCTTTAAAAGATGCTGTTTAAAGATGCCAGTGTAAATAAATATTAAAAAGGTTCTATTTTTGTTGAAGCCTAAAGCAGAGTTTCTGACACCTCTTATCCGTTTATCCTCATTTAGAACTGAAATGACAGCTGTGATAGGTCCTGACCTAAAACACTCATTCAGATACCGTAGATACAAAAGGGTCATCTTGTGGTTTGGAGGTGTTGAGAGCAGGGGGTAGAGCTAATGCATTATGTTTAGAGTCTAAAACGGTATGCAAGGTGACATTGGTAAAATGTCAAGACTGGTTCTGTGGATACACTTTGTATCAGCTTAGTCTGATCCTGTCCTCACTTTTTAAAGTGCAAGAAATTTTAGCCTTAGGAAGGTATCACATAAAACTCTGTGTTGTGCAAATCTGCTTTTAGTGCATTGAAATTCCCGAACGACGGAGGTAGCAGATAGTAGAAGGAAACGGTACAAGATTCTACAACAATAATTACGTTTTTTTTTTACCTTTTTCTTTTTTGAAAGCTGAAATTGTACAGAAGTTGGTAGACAATGTATTTCCACCATATATTTTTCCCTTCACAATAATTCGTATCTAGCTGCTAGCGTATACTGTACAATATGGGATGTATTGTAATACTCAGTAGTGGATTATATAGTAGTAGATTATTATAGTAATTAGTAGAATTGTTTGTAGTAATTTTATTATACATGAGTGGTGTAGACAATAGCAAGAAGGTTTTATAATAACACAATTATATTAATTAAAGGGGATCTCCACTTTGGGCAATGGCTTTTAAGAGTCTCCTGATGTTAAGCTGCTTGGACCCCCACCAATCAGCTGGAGTACCTGACAGCAGCACCACTACAGGAAAAAGGAAGCGTTACTCAGTTATGATTAAAGTAACAAACAATTAATTCACAAATTAATTCACCTCCCCAGACAATTAACCCACACAATATTGTCTGCATTTAGGCTTTATTTCATACTTGCTCTAATCTTTATAACTGGAACATTTTATGTATAAATTAAACATTTCCCTGTTTTTTTCTGAAATATTAGCCCTGTGCTTGTTTTTTTCATACATTTTAACAGGAAATTACTAAGGAATAACTAGAATTCTTACATTGCTTGTGGACACTAGTATGGTTGTCATGTGCAACGAGAGAATGTAAAACATCAATGTTTCAGCTTGAAGTGCACCTTATTAATGTTTATAATTACCAGTACAAATGCAATGCTTGGTATAAATATTTTCACTTAAATTCTATTGGAAGGGCAGAACTGTAGGAATCCCCATGTTGCAAGTGTAATGTGGTCTTACGCTGACTATAGCCTTTAACCATTGGCAAAACCTATCATTATTACAAGGATAAGCCAATCAGCTGTGTATGGCCATAGCCTGCAGTTTTCTGATGTTTGTTGTTTGTGGAAACAAGTATGGATTGGAAAAAAAACCTCCAAAATTTCCCTAGTTTAGTTTTTTTTTCTCCTTTAAAATTTTCAATTGTTGTCACAGATGCCACAGATAATTTTCAATTGTTGTCATGGTCATGGCAGCCGTCCATTCTCTTGGCCGCCGTCAATGCATTTTTTTTTTTTAATTTATAATTTCTTTATTTATTTTTCCCCCATTAAAAAAATAGTTTTTACAGCTTAACAAAATTTTCATAAACAAACATATGTTACAATGAAAAATACCACCATAGGCCCCTTCCCCAATTTCCCTCCCTACCTCCACCCCCCCCCCCCCCCCGGCCTGCCAGTGTACCCTCTATAGCCCTACTGTCTACCCCCCTTTTCCTTCAGACTTTTCATAACACCTTTCCCACTTCTCGCTACTTGGTGTGGCGGGAGCCATCCATTGTCTGATTATAATTAATCTGTCATAGAAAAGCATTCTCTGTGCCAGTTTCTTACTCTTTTTTCTTGCATTAATATTTGTAGTGTCACCCAGCATTGCAGTAAGTGGGTCCAGCTCGAATTTCACCTTGATTTTTCCTTCAATTTTTCTATGTACCTAACCCCAGTATTCCTGTAGAGAGCTACATGCCAAAAGCCGTCAGTGCATTTTTTACGGTCACAGGCTACGGCACCATTGCCTCTTCAGCCCTGCCGGCGCCTCACGTGTCCGTGCTCCTGCTCTCTGTCCTGTGTCCCCTGTGTCCATGCCCGCCTCCCTAGGGGGGGGCCATCTCTGCTAAAATTAAAGAGTCAGTATCCCTCTGACTGGTTGATACACCCAAACACTCCCCTATAAATCCCTGCACCTCCCTGACCCCTCTGTTGGAGCTTTTGCATGCTTCCTAGCATGTGGTCCCAGTTTGCCCGTGGTTCCTGCCGCTTGTGGTTCCTGCCAGCCTACAGGTCTCTAGATGCACCTCGCCCACTGCTGCTAGCAAGCCAAGCTAGGGGTAGTAACCTAGAGGGTTGTCTGCCACAGCAAGTCCATTCCGCCTTGCGGTCAGCACTGATGATAGCCAGTGACCCCTTAGACTTTGTTCCCTGGTGCATCTTACGCCATCTCTACTGGTGGTACAGTAGATTCACGACTTCAGTAGTGACATACACAGTATTAATAGTCAGATGACAAAAGCAAGTTGTACAAAAAGATCCATGTCCAAAATATATCAGAACCTTCTTACGCCCCTAGAAAACACTAAACCTCTTTGTCTGTTGGAATTAGAGAAGGAACTACAGATAATATTTACAGATGAACAAGCTAAATTTATGTCACTGCATTCTCATGGTTTCTCTACTCATGTGCGCTTTCAAGAAGCATCTTTTAAACTTTTCACTAGGTGGTACAGAACCCCTGCCTTCCTTCACGATCACGGCATCACACCCACTGATCTTTTCTGGAGATGTGGGAAGGCTAGGGGTTCTTTATGGCATATTTGGTTTTATTGTTGTGCCATACGCCTGTTTTAGGATTAAATGTTTCAATGGATTTCTAATTTACCTGGATGGCCAACCTTGTGACCAGAACTAGTTCTTTTGTGGGCACCTTCACAAAAGTTCCCTGATTACACATCTGTTAGCTGCAGCAAAACTCATGATTCTGCTATATTGGAGGTTTATAGACCCTCCGCCTACCTCTCGCTGGACAGATAGAGTGGAAGATACTCGGAGATTGGAAGAAATCATTAGTTGGCAATCTCTATCCCATGATATGTACCTCAAGATTTAGGATCCTTGGATTGCTTTGCTTAAGGATAAAACTATACATAATAATGTGCAAAATAGTTAGTAAATTACTTTGCAATGAAATGTTACTTGGACACTAACGCTAGAGCCTCCCCCTCCTCCCCCTCCTCCCCCCTTCCCTTCCCTCCCCCACTCCCGTCTTCTTGTCCTTACCCTTGTCTTCCTCACCCAATTCCCTCCCCTGCTTATCCCCCCCCTCTGACCTTCTTCTCCTTTTTGATCTTACCTGCTTCCCTCCCCTGCCCTGTAGTTTTCTTTTGATATTGACTCTTAACCGACCCCAATACGGCTATTTTGTAATGGATTTTCTATACAGCTGTTGGGACTTTGTGTTGGGTTTAGCTACTGAGACCGTTTTTTTGCAATTGTGGGGGCTTACCTTCCTCACCCATGTTCCCTTCTTGATCCTTATGTTGCACAGTTTATATTGTTTATATGCAAAAAAAACTTTTCAATAAAAAGAGATTTGATATAAAAAAAGCAGGTTGTCCATGTTTATGCTTTTACATAATAATGATTAAGTTTATTTTATCCTAATAAATACAAATAATATGTCCTGGCCATCCTCATATTGTAGTTGACGGCTGCTGTTCTTTGTAAGTTTACCGAATTCCTAGCTATTCTGTCTCTGTACATGAGTAATCTTAGTAGTTCAGCAGTTCTTTGCTGTGAATAGTTAACTCAGATTTGACATAATGTATCCCACCGTCATTGAAAGCCTCAAGATATGATGTGGTAAATTAATTCAGACTGATATATACTAAGTATTTTTTGGCTATGTTCTTGGGGATTATCTTTGATTATGTTATTTTAGCATGTTGACTGTCTCAAGTTTACAGTAATGTTGAACATATGGTGAAGTTTACATTCAACATGGCGGCCTACACCTGTCCTGGGTGTAATGAACTGAGCCTAGTAATATATATCGTAGCATAGGGGGTTGCATTCAGTGAATAAGCATGCCCACTGAAAATGATGTTATCTTATTCTTTTTAACATGTCATGAGAGGCATGATGAGATAACAAGCTCCGCATTGTGGCTAGAAGTGTATACACTGGACCCATTCGCTATGTCTGATGTGCCAGAATTTGGGCTCCACGTGTGGCTTTGGATGATTGAAAAATCTTGCATAGACTTATGTCAGCCGATGTGGAGTGGAGTTCCTAACTAAGCTAAAGAAAAAGTATGATTGGCTAAGTCTACTAAAATAAGAATGATATCAGTAGTTTTGTTAAAGGGGTTGGCCACTTTTTAGTAAAACAGGTCAGTACAAAGTATTAGTAAGTGTACTCACTGTATATACTGACAGCAGCTCCCAGTGTATCTCATAGAGCTAAAATCAGACTCCCCTTCACCAGGCTGTGCTGCCCTGCTCTGTTTTGTTTCAGTCCACAAAATGGCTGACATGGAAGAGCATGTGACCATGCCCTGTCCACTGTGTTCTCCATAGACATATACAGGCTCAGTGGTGGACACTGGGGGGCGGGGCATGGTCACATGCTCCTCCATGTCAGCAATCTTATGGACCAAAACACCACAGAGCAGGGCAGCCCAGCCTGGAGGAGGGGAGTCTGATATTAGCTGTATGAGGTACACAGGGAGCTACTGTCAGTACAGACAGTGAGTATATACTTACTAATACTGTACACTGAGCAATTTTACTATAAAGTGGCCAACCCCTTTAATTTTCACATTTCTTAAATAGTGTATCCAGTTAGGTAGAATCTGACAGCTTACTGCCGATGTTTGATATCCAACGATCTGATCCTTCTTTCCCCTGACATTTACCATTGAAGAGAGTCAGGAGGTCCCCTTAAATACTTGTTATGTTCACATTAACAGGTTTGGGCAACAAAAAACTTTTGTGTATAACAGTTTTATAGTATGTCTATTGTTGAATGGCTGTGATCCATAAATTGATGATAAGATTTATTATGTCACTTGAGCCTTAACAACAGTCATACTTATACTTGTTTCCAGGCTCTTTGTTTATACAGGCTTTAATATTTCTGGGTTATTGGGTTTAGGATTTACCCCTTGTTTGTGAAGAAGTTGCCCTTGTTTGTGAAAAGGAGAAGTCTCTAGATAAGAAGGATGAAGGACATGGCTTTTTGTCACCCTGCTGGATAAATCAATCTAATCCGCTTCTTAATTAGTCAGAAGACTGGTTAACCCCTGTAGAGAAGAGGCCATCCTCTCACCGTTATCTCTAATGGATGTTTGTTCTACTGATCAATGGCTCAAAATCATTTCACCCAATGTCCACACATTAGAAACATTTACACTGCCGCGAAAAACGTGAAGAAGGAGATACATAGAAAATCTGTTTATACAGCATAAAATATTAACAATATTATGAACATAAGAACAGATATTGTATATAAAAACTAAGTACTTTATTTTTCACTTTATAAGATGCAACTTTTAGCAAAAAAATATGTTGCTAAAAAGTGCCTATGACTTATATTACACAGACAGGGCAGCCCAACACTGTCAGACCACCTGACTGATTCCCTAATGATCAGGCACAGCGCTTATTCAGCATCTGACTGCTGGGTAGCTGCATAGTCTTCTCTTTTCCTGCCACACAATGATTCCGGCAGGAGAGAAATCACATCCAGATTCTTACCTGAAAATTTCCATAAAAACTTACCGACAACAAAGGTGGAAGAATAAACATAACTAAATCAAACTTTCCTTTTAGGGTGCCTTCATACATATCGGATCTGCAGCGGATTTGATGCTGCAGACTCGCAGCAAAACCTGCTGCGGATCCAGTGCCATTCATCGGTATGAGAGCACATACTCGCAGCGGGATTGATATCCCGCTGTGAGTATGTGGGTTAGCACCCCGCAGCCCCCTGCTGAGAGAATGCATTACCTGCTGTGCACTGATTGGCTGAGCGGGACCGGAGCCGGGAGTAGGCATTCATTGATTTTGTACAACATCTTAATGTAAAAAATTCCATGAATATGTATTTTACATATAATGTGGGTGGATTATCTTTGGAATTTTTAGATGTTAAAATATTGGTGGAGGACGACGTGCTTGTTACTGAGGGGTACCGAAAACCCACAGCCACCTATGCTTAGCTCCACTACCAGAGTTTCCACCCAGATCATGTAAAATGAGGCGTTCCATTTGGACAATAAATGCGCTTAAAAAGGGTTGACAAACATCATAATACCTTAATTAAACAAGTGGATGATCTAGATGTGAGATTAAGGCAGAGGGGATACCAGTGGAGTTTTTTAAAAGAAGCCAAAAAAGCCAGTGAATCTAGTTTACAAACAGTGCCCAAAAGTAATAAAAAGAGATTTAATTTTTTTTTTGGATACCAGAATAAAAGCAGCCATAAATAGGCATTGGTATCTGATTAAATCAGATAAGGATTTAAGAGATGTTGCCATTCAAATGCCCCTATTATCATACCGAAGGGGTAGAACACTAGCGGATAATTTAACTAGTAGAGTGGTGGATTCCACATACCCTAATTGGTTAAAAAGGATGGTTCCGAATGGCAATCATAGGTGTGGGCATTGTATCATCTGCAGTTATAATATGTGCTCTAAATTTTTATAGATAGGAGGACATGAACATAGAGTTAAGCAATTTATAACATGCAGAAGTAAGTACGTTGCGTATGTCATAATGTGCCCGTGTGGCATGTTCTATATTGGAAAGACCATTAGATGCCTATATATTAGGTTTAAAGAGCCCCATAGATCTATCCTGATGGGTGCAGGATCTCCTAGACCTATAGAGCATGTGAATAGAGATGAGCGAACATTCGGTATTTGATTAGCGGGGGCTGCTGAACTTGGATAAAGCTCTAAGGTTGTCTGGAAAACATGTATATAGCCAATGACTATATCCATGTTTTCCACATAGCCTTAGGGCTTTATCCAAGTTCAGCAGCCACCGCTAATCAAATGCCGAAAGTTCGGGTTCGGATCGACTCGAGCATGCTCGAGGTTCGCTCATCTCTACATGTGAACAATGCCCACAATGGTAATGCCGATGTATTGCGCTTCACAGGACTGAAACAGGTTGAGCTACCCAGACGAGGGGGGAACCGCCAGTGTCTTCCCTACAGAGGGAAGCTCGCTGGATTATCCAGACTGATGCATTTGGTTTACTCGGTTTAAACAATCGTAATGACCTTAACATCTTTTTATGATTTTTTTTCTTTTCATGTTCTATAAAAATGTTTTTAACATTGTATGTTTTTTGGTGTATTGTCACTTTAAGAGGTTGCAACATGATGGCAGCTTTGTTCACGTCTTAGAGTATATAATGAGCACGTATGAACGTAATGGCGTACCACTAAGCCTGTAAATGTGTAGGATCGCAAAACGGCCATTGCTCTAGTGAAATACACCTGCGCCTGCCATGTAACCTGTACAGCACTTGGGGTTACTGTTCTGTTATTATGCTTTAAATAAAAGGATTTGCACAAAGTACTGGTGAGTGCTGCATGATCATCCTTTCTACATTTTTGCTATATATGGACTGTACCCTATTGCATGCAGAGCACCACAACAATTGCCGTGCATACAAAAGACCTGAAGGTGAGCTATCCTAATGTTTGCACACGGATAGTGAATGATTGGACTAGTGCCAAGTGACTTTTTTTTCCACGATTTAGTCAGTCAGTGTCTGTGTCAGTCAGTCAGTCAGTCAGTGTCAGATAGTGTCTTTGTCAGTCAGTGTCAGCCACACAGTATCAGTGAATCAGTCAGTCAGTATCTGTGTCAATAATGTGTGTTTGTATATGTTAGTGGTGTCTCAAGCGATTGTGCAAAGTGTGTGGATGATGGGTGCATAGTGGATGGATAAGGGGCCTGCTGAGCCTCTGTCACCCGAGGACCCACAAAAACCTGGAGCTGGTCCTGTGTGTAATGGAACTCCCGGCATCATGCATAGTTGCCAACATTAGAAATTTTTTTCCAGGGACACTTTAGTGTTGGCAACAAGGGGTGTGGCTTATAGTAGGTGTGGTTTCATTGGGTGTGGCCTATTGTGGGTGTGGTTTACGGGGTATGGCGTGTCACCAGTATTTTTTTCCCAAAATTTTCCAGTTAGAACTTTACAGTGAGAACAACACAAAAGGATGAGCGGTGTAGTAGTAGTAGTTCATGAATAGATGAGGGGTGTAGTAGTAGTACAGGAACACATGAGGGATGTAGTAGTACAGGAACACATGAGGGGCAGGGGTGTCACTAGGAGTCATGGGGCAACTGCATGGGGCCCCACAAAACCTTGAAAACTTGGTAGATGGGGGAGACTGGTGGTTACTGAAGCAGACTGGTGGTGACTGGAGCAGACTGGGGGTGACTGGAGCAGATTGGGGGTGTCTGGAGCAGACTGGGGGACACTTGGGCAGACAGCGTGACTGGAGCAGACTGATGGTGACTGAAGCAGACTGAGGGTGACTGAAGCAGACTGGGGGAAATGGGGGCAGACTGGGGGTTACTGGATAAGACTGGGAGAGACTAAGAGCAGACTGAGGGTGACTGGAGCAGACTGAGGGTTACTGGGGGTGGCTGTACAGGCTGGGGGAGACTGGGAGTAAATGGAGCAGACTGGGGGAGACTGGGAGTAAATGGAGCAGACTGGGGGTGACTGGAGCACACTGATGGTGACTGCAGCAGACTGACAGTGACTAGAGCAGAATGACGGTGACTGGGAGTAAATGGAGCAGAATGGGGGAGACTGGGAGTAAATGGAGCAGACTGAGGGTGACTGAGGGTGACTGGGGGTGACTGGAGCAGACTGGGGAAGACTGGGAGTAAATGGAGCAGACTGATGGTGACTGAAGCCGACCGAGGGTGACTGAAGCAGACTGAGGGTCACTGGGGGTGGCTGGAGCAGACTGGGGGAGACTGGAGCACACAGACTGTGACTGGAGCAGACTGAGGGTGACTGGAGCACACTGACGGTGACTGGAGCAGTCTGAGGGTGACTGGAGCACACTGACGGTGACAGGAGCAGACTGCGGATGACTAGAGCAGACTGAGGGAGACTGGGAGTAAATGGAACATACTGGGGGTGACTGGAGCAAACTGAGGGTGACTGGGGGTGGCGGGAGCAGACTGAAGGTGACTGGGGCAGACTGAGGGTGACTAAGGGTGACTGGAGCAGACTAGGGGAAACTTGGGCAGACTGGGAAAGACTGGGGGAGACTGGGGGTAGCTGGGGCAGACTGGGAAAGACTTGGGGTAGCTGGGGCAGACTGGGGATAGCTGGGGCAGACTGGTGGTAGCTGGAGCAGACTGGGAGGTGACTGGGGCAGACTGGGGGATGGCTGGGGCACACTGTGGGGTGGCTGGGGCAGACTGGAAGTAGCTGGTGCAGACTGGGAGGTGGCTGGGGCAGACTGGGGGTAGCTGGGGGAAAGTGGGGCAGACTGGGGGGTGGCTGGAGCAGACTGGGGGGTGAATGAGAGAGACTGGGGGTAGCTTGGGCAGACTTGGGGGTGACTGGGAGAGACTGGGGGTAGCTGGCAGACTTGGGGGTGAATGTGAGAGACTGGGGGTAGCTGAAGCAGACTGGAGCTTTATTACCTTCAGGATTATAAACTATTGGTGTGAGAGGCTAGTATACTGTAAGACTGGTAAATCAGAGCTGTGACTGGTATGCAGTGTATACCAGTCACTGATATACACTGTATACCAGTACTTCAGCATAATCCCCCTCATGTGGTTACCTTATTACCTGGATCCCTGCTGCATACAGCCATCTTGTTCCTTAGGGCTCTTCTATCCCAGAGGCAGGAGTGAGTGACCTCACTGTCAGGCCCTGTAGCTGGGAGGAGAGAGCGGCCTCTGGTGGCTGGAGGCAGAATATACAGCCTCCAGCCAAAAAGCCTATGCTTAGGTTTCAACTTTCAATGCATTGGGGGCCGTTACGGGGGCGGGGCATGACGGCACGGGGGGGGGGGGAGCTTACCGGGACGAACCCGGGACATTACTTAGTCTGTTTCTATCATATCTACTCACATACTGGATATCTCTTCATACCTGTATCCCCGATAGACTTCTATTCATCCTACAGTGCAAAATAATTATAAGTGAAAAAACACCGAACCCAGTTTCTAAGCCTGATTTGGAAAAAAAGCTGCGGGTGAAAAAATAAAAAAATCTCCCCGCGGTTTGGCTTCAGACACACATCTCCCCTCAGAATGCAAATGTTTTGCTTGGTTGGAATGAGCGTGCCTGTGAGAGGAGATGTTAGCATGCAGCTCCCATCTCTCTGTCTGCTCCTTGAGTCAACGGGTTTAATTTGTCCTGCTCAGACTGGGCTGGCAGATTGTGAGCACACAGGATTCAATCAGACAGGCGTTCACACAGACACAGCGTCATCCTTCACAAGAGAGCAGCCGTCATCACATCCCGCATTCACTTTATCAAGGAAGAAGAGGAATTAACATGCAACGGATGAGGTCTCCTCTATAAACAGGCTGTTACTCTCTCTGGGAACAGCTAACAGCACTGTTTTACTAGGAACAACGTACAGGGCAGGAAAATGCTTTATTACAGCACAAGCAGATTCTATTTCAGCAAAGAATTAGGCTTGTACGGCAAAGGATATGGAGAGTGAGGAGTTTAGGGAGCTGAGATGAACTAAAATTGTAGCATTTATTAGTAGTTATACCAAATGTCATAGCGAGTCCAGCGGCCAGCTCAGAACGTGATGGATGATATATGATTACATATGCTTATGTATGATTATTTTCATCTCTCCAATGCCTGGTGATAATTCACAGTGGTGTCACTGTACAGGAATAAAGCACACTGGCCCATAGTTAGAGCTCGAGCGCTCTGACTGAATAGACTGACTATGTCAAATAAGGATGATTCTTCATGCATTGGCTTTTTTCAATGCAGATCTATCACAAATACACTGCAAAAATGTACTAACCCAGGGGAATTAGGTGTTACTTGCAAGGGCAGGTGTTGCGGTACAGGCTGCAGCACTTTTTACAGGCTAGGAGTGGTATATGACCTCCCTGGGTCCCGACACATGCCCGTTAAAGTAGTAGTCTGTGTTGTGGTGTGTGTGGTCTGCCGCTGGATGATGTTGTAGTGGTAGGACGGCCGGTAACTTGCTAGATGGAAGTTTGACACCACTCCTTGTAGTGGATGACCAAGATACAGCCGGACCTTAAGGGTTTTGTCACGTGAGGCCAGTGCCTGGTGGGCAGACAGATGTGATGTCACGCCTGCTTTTTTAAGTAATAAGACCGGTCGTACCCTTCTCCCCTGTGGTCAGTGTCCTGTCGGGTTCCTGCAGGGTCCCTTGGGATTATGTCACAGGTGGTCAGAGTGGTATAGTAACCCTCCCTAATATTGGTAGGACCCTCCACCCAGAGATAGGGGAAATGTCCCAAGGTTACGGTGTAGTGCTGTGCAGGTGGTAGTCAGTAATCACAGACTCGGTAATAACATTGACTTGGTTTACTCCTTGTAAATGTGCAGCAGGGAATACAACGAATCTTCAGGTACACTTGATACAGTTCCAATAAATACACATACAAAACACAACCAAATCTGTAGAATAAGTGCTGAGTAGGATGTAGTAGGGCTGATAAGGTTGTACTGAGGTAGTAGAGAGGATGATGCCGTGAGAGTCTCAACCAAATTAGAAATGTGCTCTGCCGGGAGGTTAGAGTGCTTAGAAGAATAGTTGTAGAAGAAAAAGAAGAAACAACCTGTGCCTGCGGCTTGACCTTTAATATAGTCTTCACACCATCTTCTGCCCACTAGCTTTGGCTGACCCGTACTGATGGGTGACACAGGCCCCAGACCCTGTTAACTGGGTTGAGTGGAATGGTTAGGATTTTCTAAGTACACCCTTGTTGCGAGATGGAGTTCATCGACTTTACGTAACTTTGCTCCACCCGGATCTGTTCCCAGCTCTTTGGCTTTTCTGCGGAGACTGTTTTGCACTGTACTAAATCTTATTCCTCAGGGTGGGTTGAGGTAATCTTTAGGCTGGTCCTCTCCAGAAGGGCTTAGAAGCGCATCATACATGCGTGTCTGATGCTTCAAGAAAAAGGGTTGTGAGAGCTGGGTGTTCTACGTCCTTCCCATGCGGGGTACTGACTAAGAACTATGTTTTAGAGGGGACCTGGCAGTGGGCAAGGGCCCAGGTAGAACCACTGAGAAAAGCTATCTGAGCTGCAAGGTGCAAGAGTGGTAGCTTGAGAGCTGGCTTGTCAGGATCCCTGAGGACACTACTTTCAGCGTGATTATTGGAGACAGAGTTTTAGATAGAGTTTTGATTAAGGGCCCGTTCCCACTATGGAAAACAGGTAGAAACTCCACGCGGACTCCACTCGGAATCCCGCCTGCTAGCTCTTCCAGCAGGATGCCATGTGTGCCATGTCAATTCTTTAAGCGAAGAGGTGAGGATAGTGGAGTCACGCAAAGGCATCCTATTCAATCAGATAGCAGGTGGGATTTTGAGCGAAGCCGCAGGAGGGGGTCTCGCTTGGAATTTCCACCTGTTTTCCGTTGTGTGAACGGGCCCAAAGTCATTTTGTGGGTAGTTACTTGTTAGGTTGGCTTGATTAAGTTATAGACTTAAGTCGGTGGACTACCTTAAGGGAGTCCTTTTTCAATTAGTACTGTGCTCTGCAGATGGGGACTCTAACCACTTTGGAGTCAGTGGCGACTCACTTGAAGAACAACCTGTACTCACAGCTATAAGGATCCACCCATTTTTGGTCAAGGGCACATCCAGTAGTACACATCCAGTAGTACAGACTATGGGTGAGACACTGGTTTGGGTTCTCTGTTAGTTCCTGGCAAGTTGCAGCAGGAGAAATCGGCTCTAAATCCGCTGTTTAGACTAAATCTCCTTGTAAAGTTGCAGGGCTTGAAAAGAAGTAGTTCATAATAGCCCCGCAAGAGCCCCGCAAGAGCAGCATACATAGGCGAAAGGACGCAAACATGGTTTGTGCAAAATTGTTCACATTTCGGATCTACATAGGCTTAATAAATTCTTGCCATTGTTTTTGGGCATTGCAAAGCACATTTTCAAACTAAAGTCTATAGGGGAAACTTTTAATTCCCTGCAGCAGCAAAGAGTGACCTAATTGTGCACATTTTGTTATGATGGAGCTTTTTTTGAATGGCCTTATTCTGCCTGAAAGCACTGGTGCAGGGACACAGTGCCAAGAAAAGTTACTGCCCTCTCCCACCATAGCATTGTTGGGCCCCATTGCTTTAAAACAAAGCTATGCTAACTTGTATCCAGGCCCAATCTCTTTAAGGCAGCTATATAACAGCTATACTGACTGTATCCAGGTCCAGTCTCCTGAAGGCAGCTATATAACAGCTATACTGACTGTATCCAGGTCCAGTCTCCTGAAGGCAGCTATATTACAGCTATACTTATTGTATCCAGGCCCAGTCTCCTGAAGATAGCTATTTAACTTACTTGTGTCCAGGTCCAGTCTTCTAAAGGCAGCTATATAACAGCTATACTTACTTATATCCAGGCCCAGTCTCCTGAAGGCAGGAAGTCACAGCAGGACAGTGTCACAGTTTAATGTGTCCTTCAATCAAATGACTTCTTTCTCTGTGAGCAGATGACCAGGACTTCCTGTGTTTAGTCTCTTTATTTGTCAACCAGCACAAGACTAAAAAGCTGCCTTCAGGAGACTGGACCTGGATACGAGTAAGTATAGCTTTGTTTTAAAGCATGATTACTTAAAAAAAAAAAGTGTGTAAATTGCAAACATGCTTTACATCACATGTACTGTTTATTTAAATTTTGAAATATATAATTGAAGTGCCCATTTAAATAAATATAATAACAGTGCCCATTCAAATAAAAAGATGTTACATACTTTTGCATTTTTGCACTTTACCTTTAAAAAAAAACAAAAACAAAAAAAAAACCTTTTTTTCTTTTTTTTTAGCCTCAACCTTGTGGTTTATTCTAAGTATTATTTGTATTATGGACATATTTTACAATATGTGTCATATCAGAACATGCCAAAAGTCTACTAATAGTATCCTATGGGGTTTTATTTCTGGTTTAGTAGAACTGTGGTGGTGCAGATGTTGTGGTTGCGATACACATGCTAAAATGACCAATATGGCAGCTGCCTGACAGTAGCCCAAGGCTGGGTTCAATTTTTTATTTTATTTTAAAATACATTTAAAATTACATAAAGCCTTCTTTTCACAGGGGCTTTATGTTGTTTATGGTGTTTTTGTGTCTTTTTTGAATAGGCATTTTTCCCATTATTGACGTTCAGGCAGAAAAGGAAAAAGCAAAATTCATGACTGTACTTTGAAAAAAGCCATTGCTGACTGTAAATATGTAATAAAAATCCATAAACTAATATCCTGTGAGTAGACCGTATCATAAATTCTTATAGAATCCCAGGAAATATCTGTCTAACCAAAAATAATTGTGGCATAATTTGCTAAACATGTAATGCACCATCATGGCCACTGTTGGATAAATATTTGCTCATGTGTAACCCGCGTTGACCAATTATCAATGGGTTATATAGGTCCACATCAATGTCTATATTGTAAATTGTGTAATAAAATATTGTGTCAGGAACTGGCAAGGGCAGTAGAGGCTTTCTAAGTGGATTTACTACAGCTCATTGACAGTTCATGACATGGACACAGGTGGCAATATGAAGCATCAGGTCAGAGTGGAAAAAATACATCACTTTCTGCATGAAACATATCAGCTGCTACGGTAAGTATTGGAAGTCAAGATTTTTTTTTTTTAATAAAAATAATTTACAAGTTTGTAAAACTTTCTGCCACCAGTTTTTTTTTTTTCTGTCAGTAGTATCCCTTTAAATTAGAACCATTCCCTTTAAGGAAGACACCTGTAAGCCCCACAGGGGTTCTTGGTCATATCTCACTGACACATTTGCTTACTATCCTTACACAGATATTTATGCGGATTGCATTCAGCTTAAAGACTCTTGATGACACAAATTATGTGGAAACACACTGAGACGAGAAATAATGCTTAGAAATTACAGATAATAAAGCTGACATGAGTTAGGAGCCGTGGTACAGCAAAAATATTTACCTTCTGCCGCTATTAGGGCTGTATATCTTCACAGGGACAGTATTTTTTTTTCCATTTTCTTTTCTCCTATACTGTTTGGTACCAGAATCCTTGATACAGAGGACTAAAAAGATTAGAGAGAGTGTTTTTGAAGTGAATCGATTAACTTCTGCCTGCATATACAGTAGGCGTAATTGTATGTCCATTTTTGCAGTGCGTTCATTCAAATGGGTATACAGGTAAGTCCACAGGATGACACAGACACAGAAGCAGTGCTGGTGTATTCCTAGGTGGAACCCAGCTGTCACATATTGCCAGAATCCCACCACAACTATAAGAACTGGAGCCACTCTCTGATCCTGACTGTTAACCCTGCTGTCATTGCCACCGCTGCATCTAGCATGGCTACAGGGGAGCAATCTACCTCTCTCCACTCTGCAAAGGGACTACAGAGTACCAATGGCAGCTACCAACACAATATGCCTCTCTGAGACCTCTGATGCTCTGACTATGTTTAGCTGGCTCTGCCCTGAGGCAAAGTCTGATCTGCTATGCCGTCAGTATGAAGGCTTTATTACATGTCCCGACCAGTGGGTTAAGCAAGTGCCGATCTGCTAGATTGGTGCTCACTTACCAAACCTATTACTCGATAATTTTGCAGGTGTGCAGACATTGTTAGCGATGTTCGTGCAGCCCTTAAAGTGTCACTGTCGTGAATTTTTTTTTTTTGCAGAAATCAATAGTCCAGGCGATTTTAAGAAACTTTGTAATTGGGTTTATTATCTGAAAAATGCATTTTTATCATGAAAAAGCAGTTTGAAGCTCTCCCCCCTGTCTTCATTGTTCTCCTATGGAGAGAGCTAAAGAAAAGACCAAAACAGGACAACAAAGAGTTAATCTACAAATCCCTCACCCGTTATCTCTTCTGACCATCACCACTGACCTGTCTGAGCTCTGATTACAGCTGTCACCCAGCTCGGTGCCTGTAATCCTCTGTTATCTGCTTTCTGCTGCCGGCTAACTCCCTCCTTCCTCCTCCCCCCTCCCCTTTCCCTAGAACAGACAGGGGACGTCTCCTGCAACATGTCACAATTTTCAGATTTTTCAGAGTGGATGAAAAAGAGGAAGGAGGGGGGGACCTGGGAAAAGGCTTTTTACATGCAGATAATGGCAGATTTGGCTAATAAACCCAATTACAAAGTTTCTTAAAATCGCCTGGACTATTGATTTCTGCAAAAAAAAAATATACGACAGTGACTCTTTAAGAACCAAACCTTAATAAACAGCACTAAAACAGCTAAACAATTGTTTAGCTGTTTTAGTGCAATTTTAGTGCACAATTTACCTGTCCGCGCCCCCTGGTCTCCTCTTCTGTATCTCCAGTTTCTTTTGAGTATTCGCTGTCTTCTTCTATGCTGCCTCCAGCCCACTCACCCAATTACCGACTGAGATGGGACAGCAGCAGCCAGTGATTGGCTGAGAGGGCTGTCACTCTCTAGGCAATAGTGACAATCCGCTTAGCCAATTACTTGTTGCGGCGCTGTCCCTTCTCAGTCAGTCACTAATTGGCTGAGTGGACTGTCACTCCAAAAAGTTACTGAATGACAGAGGACACCATCAGAAAGATAACAGCCATTATCGGCTGTTAAATAACGCTTCATCAGACCCCACTTATTGTATGACATCACTGATTTATAACATTCTAATTCTATGACATGTTCCAATATGTGTTACAAATAAAAACAAGTTAAAACACTTACAATGTATTTCCCCACTGCCCTTCCTCAGTGTTCCTTCCTGAACAAAAACAATTAAAATATCATCATCATATCACAAACCGTAGGTACCTCTTAATATGTTTTGGAAAGGGGCTACCTGGGCAATGCATAAAACATTTTTCCAACATAGCAAGAAATGAATTGGTAAAAGTACAAGGGGCTTAAGCGTTCAGCCCCTCTTTGGCATTGTGGTTTGTTCCCTGAGAATTAGTAAAAGTTTCAAGCCCTCCAATAAGTATGACATTTAGAATCTTTTTTGACTTCATGGTTTCCTATTCGTTAAATGAAAACCAATCTGGTAAATCTAACAAGGCATCACATAATCTTTATTTCAATTTTGAAGATTGAAACCTAGCTTTCGCTCTGCTATTTGACCCTCCTGTATCGCTTGCCTGGCTGTATCACCTTTGTGCTTGACTTCATAATTTATTATTTCTAGGCATTTGCTTTTTTTTTTTAAGAAATGCAATGAATATGCCAGGAACAGAACTGCCACGAATGTGTCGTGCTGGAAAATTAATGAGGCATTAAACACAAAGTGATGATGACAGTGTCCCCGGTGCATAGTGACTGTATTTCTCAGAACCCTATCTGTTACAGAGAGTAGGAATCTCTAGTATAACAGGAGTAGTGATTAATGCTAGAAATAAGGAGCTGTTTAAATTGGGGACTTAATTATATCTTGTCAGGACAATGGGAAAAGAACAGTGCTTTGCTCCACCACTTTACTGCGTTAACAGCACCTATAGCTCTTTATTTGCATGTCTTTTTGCTCTTTGTTTAAATTGTAAAAAAAATCTTTAAAAAGTTCCAATGTATTGTAACGGAGTCGGTCAAGAGCATTACCAGCACTGCTTGGTGTAGGACGGATGATTTTGTAGTCCTGTTTAGAATTTGGATATAAACTACACATCATTTTCTCACTCAAAAAAAATCACTTTAATCCTTTATATACAAGTCAATTAGATTAAGGCTTTTTTTTTTTTTAAATAGCAAATTAGAGCTTATTTTAAAATATTATTTATTCGCATAATAATGGCCATTGTTCTAAAAAAAAAAAACGGCTGTCCTTTTAATGGCGTGTGAACATAGCCTCAAAGTTAACGCATATAGCAGAGAAAATTTGGGTACAGTTTGCGATATTAACCTGTAGGGAAATCTGCATTATAAATTTGCATTAAGGCTAGGTTCACACACAGTAGTTGATCAACTAAGTCGATCTAATTAAACTAGTTGATCAAGAAAAAAAAGAAAAATTACAAAAGAATGGCTATTTTAGTCTCCTCCAATTGGAGTCTTGCCTTAGCTTCTCTTATATAACACTAGCTAGTTCTTAGACTAGGTACAACATACTCCAAACCTTTCACACACACATGAAGTTTGTTCCAGAAGCTTTCTCACTAATGACAGACAAATCCCAGAAGTCATATTAAAGCTCCCTGAAGGTCGTTAGGTGGTAGGATGATGAGTAGTAGTCAATGTACTGTACGTCAGAGAGTGTACAAAGAGAATTGGTTTCTGCAGAAGTTTACTCCTGTGCCATGGCCTGAAGAACAGGTCTTTCTTAACAGGAACTCTATGCTGCTGATTTCTTCCAAGCAGCCTTACAATAGATATGCAATGCTAAAGCAAAACTACCCAAAGAGACAACCTTGTCTATGTCAAGGGTGACTGTTCCTTATCTAGTCATGATGTTCCGAAGCAGGTAAAGGTTCGTCTGCAGTGGAGCAAAGTGCGACTAAGCTGACGTACTTCATTGGTATTCGCTCGGCCATCTAGGGAAACCTTGGGTGGTTATGCAACTCTGAGCTCGTGCTACATGGTATTCTGTGATCTCTTCTGGCAGAAGGTGGTATCTTCTAAACTGTGAGCACGGGTATCTTATATCAAGATCCCTACAAGTCAAATCATCCCTACAAGTCAATTACCCCCCGCTGAGCTTCTTTGATATGAATACAGCCCCGGTATAGCATGTGACCATTTATTAATTCCTATGGAGCCGCTGGAAAGAGCCAAGTAAGTACTTTCCATATTCGTAACCTGATGGGCATCATATGGAGATCGACCCCCCGTAATTTCTTACTTGTCCCCTATCCTGTGGATAGCTTTGCAGAATAAGTTAGTGCTATATATAATAATTTAGTTATGCAATTACTTGGTTTTTAGAATATCCAGTAAAACAGACCACTGAGGTAGCTGTTATATAAATGGACTATTGTCATTGTTTTTAGAAATAAAACATAGAAACAAACATAGAGCAAACATAAGCACAAAATCCAAGGCTGTTTGCTGCTTGAAGTTTGCATTATCTAAGCATTGAATTGCCTCCCCATCTAACCCTGCAGAGATTTAATGCTTGAAATAGTGTGTAGGTTGCTGTCATAAGATGACATTATTAATCAGAACTTTTGCTGTGAAGACAGATTGTAAATTCCCATTTGAGTAAAAAATTTTACACCATTTTATTCTATCTATCTATCTATCTATCTAATGAAGAAAATCACTGTGGCACTCCGAAAATAGTGAAAAAACTTGTGGTTTATTTGCTCACCAACCGCAACGTTTCGAACTCACAATGAGTCCTTTCTCAAGCAGTGTTCAAGCACATATGGCATAGCGTGAGTTTAAATACATACTGAATAGTTATTAGCAACAGTGGTAGCAAATTAGCAATCAGTGTCAAAAAAATCAAAACATACAACATCACGTGTCACAAAAAGCAGTGAAAATCATTAACAGTGAAATCTATGCAGTGTAAATCACAAGGTGTAATCACCAGCATCAGTGTTAAAGAAGTGTCCATAAATTCATATAGTCCATGAAAAAGTCCATATTTGTACAAAGTAACAGGAATCTCCGGGATCATCACTCACCATGATGTCAGTGTGGCTGCGGCCCCCAAGATAGTGGAGTTGGCGTTGTCCAAGACCAACTGCGCATGTCCGGAATGTCAGCCCATAGAATCACCTGTTTGCCCGCAATCCGTGTAGTGACGTATTTAACTGGATTAACTGCTTCATTGCTGACAGAAGCGGATATTCCACTGTAATATGTGGCAAGAGTGAATACACTGTAGATGGAGAAAGTCTTCACGGCAGGTGCACGCACCTGGTCTCGGTCTTATCTGGACACTCATCCTGTACTACCATGTAAAGGTACAGGAGATCGGGAACCAGCGATCCGGGCTGCTGTCAAACAGCAACACACGTGACCGCTCGGTGTTTAGAGATCCCGGACTCGCTAAGTGTCAAATCATGGATCCCCTACACTAAATCCACACACTCCATAACCTACAGATTCCAGGTAAGTATCCCAGCCGTACCTACTGACGTGTGTACTCCAACAGTAATAGCCAATGCCACAGGTGGAAAAGCGCACCCAATAAAACGCAGTACAAACATGTGGTCTGAATGATGGTGTAGGACATATTCGCCGATGGGAGGTCCGTTATCCGGATCATCATGTGGTGGTGTTCCCTTCAATTCCAGACATAAAAATGCTTGAATATCTAGATATAAAGAAGAGAAAATTAATATCAAGTAACATATATATAATGCCATATATGCAACAGGTCCACATAGGAGAAAAATGAGGGGAGCAACCTCTGCCAAAACCTCTAGCCAATCCTTATCCACATATTCTCGGGGTAATTTTAAAATCGACATTCAATCCAAAAGGTTTCATGGAATTAAGCTCAAAAATCCAGTATAATTCCCGTTTTTTTAATCTTGCCAGTCTATCATCACCCCTTATAGGAGAAGTGATATGTTCAATGAACATGATACGGAGATCGTGTTCTTGATGGTTCTTGTCACAGAAATGTTTAGATACAGGTAAGTCTAATCTCTTTTTCCTTATCGTGTATCTATGTTGAATGAGGCGTGTCTTGACATCCAATGATGTTTCTCCAACATATGTCAGGGGACATGGACAAATGATTACATAAATCACCCAATCCGTTTCACATGTAATGTGTTGTTTGATAGGGTATGTTTTTTGTGTAATAGGATGAATGAATGTATCACCTTTAATGACATACCTGCAGTTGATGCATCTCCTACAGGTATGACAGCCCGGTCTCAGGGGTCCCAGAAGAAATTGTTGTGTAGGTCCAGGAGAGCTATGTGTTGCGGCATGCACTAAACGGTCTCTTAAGTTGGGGGCTGATTTTTGCGATCTGGCCACTCAAGCCATTAAATTGGGTGACGAATGGGATTCTGGAATCAGTGTTACGGTCTGTACGTTTAATTAGAAGGTTTTCCCTAGGTATCACAGACACATCCTCCATGTACTTCTGGGTTATGTGTCTGGGATACCCCCTTCTATGAAAATTGGTGGCAAAGTTCGTCAGGGTATGTTGAAATTCGGACTCATCTGTGACTATGCGTCTAATGCGCATGAATTGGCTTTTTGGGAGGGAACGTATGGTGTTCCTAGGGTGGTTGGATTCGAATTTCAATAAGGTGTTTTTGTCTGTAGGTTTGGTATACAACTTAGTGATGAACCTGTTGTTACTACGATATACCAGTGTGTCCAGAAATTGTGTCTCTGTGTCTGAATAAGAGATGGTGAATTGTATGTCAGGATCCATACTATTCAGGAAATTGTGAAATGCAATCAAGCCTTCCTCATCGCCCCCCCACGCCAGGAACACATCGTCTATGTATCTCCACCATCCGGCGACATGCCGAGCATGGTGGGACACATAGACCTGTGACTCCTCCAGTGAGGCGACGTACAGGTTGGCGAAAGTGGGCGCGACATTTGACCCCATCGCGGTCCCCTTCTTCTGTAAAAAAATCTTATTGTCAAACATAAAAAAATTACATGACAACACAATGTCTAACAGCTGTACCAAAAAGGTCTGGCATGGTATGGAAAATTCAGATGTGTGAAGCACGTTTTCAATGGCCTTAATACCCTTCTCATGTCCTATGGACGTATACAAGCTGGCGATGTCCAAGGATGCTATAAAGGTGACTCTAGTTGCATCCAAATCTTTGAGTTTGAGGAGAAAATGGGTAGTATCTTGTAGGTATGACCGCATTTTTGTCACATGGGGCTGCAAGACTTTGTCCAAAAAGATGGATACCTTGTTCAATACTGACCCCACCCCCGACACAATAGGTCGACCTGGGGGATTGTCTAGTGACTTGTGAATTTTTGGTAATAAATAAAATAGCGGAATGACTGGGTATTCCACCCAAACAAACTCCCATACCTTCTTGTCTATACACCCCTCTGCTAGAGCTATATCCAGGACACTCTTCAATTTGGATTGTATTTCCCTAGTTGGATCTCTATGTAGGATTTCATACACATTAGCATCCATTAGTTGGCGATAAGCCTCCTCCATGTATTGGGTAGTATTCATGGCCACGACACCACCACCCTTATCCGCAGGTTTGATGGTGATGTGATGTGAGGAGAGGGACAAATTCACTTTTAGTGAACAGATCGAAGTCCTTAAGACAAAGTTCTGGAGAAACCAACCCTGGTGTGGCACTAGACACAGTATCATCAAGGGTGGTGCTCCAGACTTTGAGTTTAATACGAAGAATTTCCATAGATCAAGCTCCAATTCAAACCAGTTAACACAATTTCCTGGACAAAAGGTTAAACCTCTATTCAATATATCAATTTGTATATCGTTTAATTTGTAAGAAGAGATATTTACCATCAATTGTTCTCTACTATGACAATGTCCTTTCCCTTTTTCTTCTCCTTTGGTGGGCGCATCGGTTGAATTCGCGGTGTTTCGGTTGTAGAATTTTTCCCTGTAGCGGTTGCGCCTCCTGCCTCCCCGTCTCGTTTGTCTATGTTGGGGGTTTCTGGCATCTTCCGTGCACCTAAAAAACCTTGGCTGGTGAGTCCAAATTAGAGTTATCGCTTGTCATCCTGTTCCTTTTTCCCCGTCGTCCTACATTGGCATTGGTGGCTTCAGAGTTCCATGTGTAGACGTTACCCAGGTCATAATCTTTGGTGTCTCTTCTCCATTTCCTTTTCTTGACTTCCACAATGTCTTTTTCATGTTTGTCCAATTAATTTTTTACTCGCTGCAGCGCCGTAAGTTCTTCCTCTGACAATAACAACTTAAGATTTTCTTCTAGTTTATTAACTTTATTTTCCATAATAGATAAGTCCCTTTGGAGATATTTCATGTTTAACAACATTATGTCCCGTGCATATCTATTCGATATTTGCTCAAATTCTTGTTTGAAGTCTGTGTTTGTGGTATACATAATAGGCTTCAGCCGGGAACGCATACCACGGGGTATCATTCGATTCTTATAATATTCCCCAATAGTAGTGAGGTGTAGACTGAGTCCTATTTCCCGCTTACGTTCTTGTTCAAGCTTGCGTTTAAGGTCATTAATAGACGGTGTATGAAGAAACTTAGGATCACCTTTCAGTCCGGCAAGAATCGTGTTCTCCTCATCTTCCGTAAAGTTGGACCCCTGGGCAAACTTTTTCTCTGTTGTAGCTGAGTCCTTCATAGAATTGCTGGTGCCCGCGCTCCGGTCCATATAGAAAAAATATTCTGTGGCGCAGCACTCCTTTATATAAGACGTATTTGGTGCCAAACAGTAAACACCTTTGTGACCATAGGTGCTCAAGTATACAATGAAGAAAATCACTGTGGCACTCCGAAAATAGTGAAAAAACTCATGGTTTATTTGCTCACCAACCGCAATGTTTCAAACTCACAATGAGTCCTTTCTCAAGCAGTGTTCAAGCACATATGGCATAGCGTGAGTATAAATACATACTGAATAGTCATTAGCAACACAAATGACTGAATAGTATGGATCCTGACATACAATTCACCATCTCTTATTCAGACACAGAGACACAATTTCTGGACACACTGGTATATCGTAGTAACAACAGGTTCATCACTAAGTTGTATACCAAACCTACAGACAAAAACACCTTATTGAAATTCGAATCCAACCACCCTAGGAACACCATACGTTCCCTCCCAAAAAGCCAATTCATGCGCATTAGACGCATAGTCACAGATGAGTCCGAATTTCAACATACCCTGACGAACTTTGCCACCAATTTTCATAGAAGGGGGAATCCCAGACACATAACCCAGAAGTACATGGAGGATGTGTCTGTGATACCTAGGGAAAACCTTCTAATTAAACGTACAGACCGTAATACTGATTCCAGAATCCCATTCGTCACCCAATTTAATGGCTTGAGTGGCCGGATCGCAAAAATCATTCATAAACATTGGGGAGTCATACAACGGGGATATTGACAGCTTTCAGAATCGGCCTCTACTATCGTATAAGAGAGCCCCCAACTTAAGAGACCGTTTAGTGCATGCCGCAACACATAGCTCTCCTGGACCTACACAACAATTTCTTCTGGGACCCCTGAGACCGGGCTGTCATACCTGTAGGAAATGCATCAACTGCAGGTATGTCATTAAAGGTGATACATTCATTCATCCTATTACACAAAAAACATACCCTATCAAACAACACATTACATGTGAAACGGATTGGGTGATTTATGTAATCATTTGTCCATGTCCCCTGACATATGTTGGAGAAACATCGTTGGATGTCAAGACACGCCTCATTCAATATAGATACACGATAAGGAAAAAGAGATTAGACTTACCTGTATCTAAACATTTCTGTGACAAGAACCATCAAGAACACGATCTCCGTATCATGTTCATTGAACATATCACTTCTCCTATAAGGGGTGATGATAGACTGGCAAGATTAAAAAAACGGGAATTATACTGGATTTTTGAGCTTAATTCCATGAAACCTTTTGGATTGAATGTCGATTTTAAAATTACCCCGAGAATATGTGGATAAGGATTGGCTAGAGGTTTTGGCAGAGGTTGCTCCCCTCATTTTTCTCCTATGTGGACCTGTTGCATATATGGCATTATATATATGTTACTTGATATTAATTTTCTCTTCTTTATATCTAGATATTCAAGCATTTTTATCTCTGGAGTTGAATTGAACACCACCACATGATGATCCGGATAACGGACCTCCCATCGGCGAATATGTCCTACACCATCATTCAGACCACATGTTTGTACTGCGTTTTATTGGGTGCGCTTTTCCACCTGTGGCATTGGCTGTTACTGTTGGAGTACACACGTCAGTAGGTACGGCTGGGATACTTACCTGGAATCTGTAGGTTATGGAGTGTGTGGATTTAGTGTAGGGGATCCATGATTTGACACTTAGCGAGTCCGGGATCTCTAAACACCGAGCGGTCACGTGTGTTGCTGTTTGACAGCAGCCCGGATCGCTGGTTCCCGATCTCCTGTACCTTTACATGGTAGTACAGGATGAGTGTCCAGATAAGGCCGAGACCAGGTGCGTGCACCTGCCGTGAAGACGTTCTCCATCTACAAGGTATTCACTCTTGCCACATATTACAGTGGAATATCCGCTTCTGTCAGCAGAAGTTAAATACGTCACTACACGGATCGCGGGCAAACAGGCGATTCTATGGGTTGACATTCCGGACATGCGCAGTTGGTCTTGGACAACGCCGACTCCACCGTCTTGGGGGCCGCAGCCACACTGACATCATGGTGAGTGATGATCCCGGAGATTCCTGTTACTTTGTACAAATATGGACTTTTTCATGGACTATATGAATTTATGGACACTTCTTTAACACTGATGCTGGTGATTACACCTTGTGATTTACACTGCATAGATTTCACTGTTAATGATTTTCACTGCTTTTTGTGACACGTGATGTTGTATGTTTTGATTTTTTTGACACTGATTGCTAATTTGCTACCACTGTTGCTAATGACTATTCAGTATGTATTTATACTCACGCTATGCCATATGTGCTTGAACACTGCTTGAGAAAGGACTCATTGTGAGTTCGAAACGTTGCGGTTGGTGGGCAAATAAACCACAAGTTTTTTCACTATTTTCGGAGTGCCACAGTGATTTTCTTCATTGTATACTTGAGCACCTATTGTCACAAAGGTGTTTACTGTTTGGCACCAAATACGTCTTATATAAAGGAGTGCTGCGCCACAGAATATTTTATCTATCTATCTATCTATCTATCTATCTATCTATCTATCTATCTTTTTATTTTACAGTCTATCAGCTGCGGTATGCCCTAGAGGAAGTGGTGTATTATTTTTAGTTTTCAGAGAGCACAGTGTCAGACTGGAAAGAATACACCACTTCCTGCAGGACATACAGCAGCTGGTAAGTACTGGAAGACTTGAGTATTTTAAATATAAGTAATTTACAAATCTGTATAACTTTCTGACACTAGTTGATCTAAAAACATTTTTTTCCCCTCCGGAGTATCCCTTTAAATTTTAATCATCTATGTTGAAACAAATGAAGTAAATAATTCTAAGTTAGAAACTTACAATTTACACACCAAGGTGCATATCCTAAGAGGATTGAAACTGAACCACTAGCTGTACGCTAGAAGTACAAGATTGTTTCTGACAAGGGCAAGAAAAAAAAAAAGAAACATAACATCTAATAACTAATTTACAGCCATATCCCTTTTGTATGTTTCCTTAGTGATGGCCATGTGACTTTATTGTAAAGCCCTTAGTCGTGTTGGAAGGGCATCTTGCATTCATTTGATTCTCCTATGTACATTTTGAATAAGCTGTATTAACCTGTTCTGCATCTGCTATTATTGCGAGTTGAATGGTCGACGAAACAAATGATGTTTGAAAATCAGATTGAATTCCAAATAAGCTATTGATGAACAAGCCCTTTCATCCAAACAGGCAGAAAACCACAGACTGATTCTGTTCTTGACCCATTGTCCCCACTCTTTGCGCAAACTCATCTGAGAATCTAATTTGTTTGGAAAGCACCTATGGACTTTCGCAGCATGATTGGTTTTCTGCATTTGTTCTGTAATTAATTTTTTCCTGACAAGGCCCCACGATGAGAGCAGCAGATTACAGAATGGAAAGCAGTTTTATGTTTCATTTTACCAATAGGTTTACTATTATATATTGTGCAAAGTTCTTCACTCAATTAGTTCAGATCCTGTCTCAAAAATATTTTCCCAATATAATTTATATGGGGATATAATATAATTTACATGTATTGTCCATGTTCAGGGCAAATTTAGTAATTTCTTAATGTACCTGAACTAAAACTAAATCAACTTTGCATACGGTCGCAAATTTGCAGTAAAACTCGTTAAGATTTGCAAATCTAATTGTTATGGTCAGGTATTGCAAAGGCAGTCTGACAAGACACGGACAGTTAGCCCTAAGCTGACCCCACCCACTTTCCCTGCCTACTTGACACAAGACAGTCCTAGGTGACTGCGGACAACCACAAAGGCGTTCCCTATACTTAATACGTGGAACTTAAATTACGGACAGACAAACAAACACAATAAGAGGTGTCAGACAAACCAGGTCAGCAACAGTCAGGCGGCGTAGTACAAAAACAGTAAAAAGGAGAATAGTCGAGGTCAGATGCAGAAGGTCAGGAATACAGAGAACAGAGTAAATGGAGTAAACAGGGAGCTGAGCAGGCCAGTGAACTCTTATAGTCAGCAGGGAAGAAAGAAACTTGCTGCTATTTATCCAGAATCAGAGAATGGGTCCTGTGGTTGATTGGACCAGCCCTGATCCCAGCACCAAGTTCAGCTGAGTAGATCTAGCAGTGCAGTAACCCCTGTACTGCCAGAATTATGCTAGGAAAAGCGGGTGTGGCTGGTAAAATCTAACACAATTTAGACAATGCAAAAAAAAAGTTTCACTAAAACAGTCAAAACTATAGTAGCTACAGAATTTAGACTATTACAGAATGGCAAATTAGTTAAAGCATGTTGTTGTAAAAGTGTAAAAAATCACAATAATGAAAAAAAGTAAATCAGCCAGTTAATCATCCAATTTCCGCCATTCCTCTCCTCTCTGTCCCTATGTTGCTCTGTTAGTCTCTCCCTGCTCTGCTCTAACTGCCTTCTGCCATCCTGCTCTCTCCTCCACACACAGCCGACTGGCCCCCTCTTTTACCGAACCGCTTTATATAGAGGGTGAGGGTGCGATGTTGACATCACAGAGGGGCCTGCTCGATGTACGGGCGCTAGGGATAATACTTTTGTCCCACCCAATGAAACTCCAGACAGCATGTACAGCCACCATTTTTATGTTATTTTTTTTTTGTAAATTTTCATAACCAATTGGTGGGAATTCGTTTTGCAGAACAATGTGAACTGAAATCTTGATTCACCAGATTTGCTTTACTCATCTCTAGTAGGCATCATCGCCCTGTTTGGGCCACTGTTAGGGGGAAAGGAGGCAGGGACAGTGGACACGGTTCAGTGCAGGGTTTACTGCCTCCCTAAGGACATGACGTGGGGCACATGGGGAATACATACTATGTGGGTGTACTTAAGTGGGAATAAATACAATGTGAAGGCACATAGAAGAAAAATACCATATAGGGGCACATAGTGTGCAAAATACTATGTGGAAGAGCAAAGTGGGGGTTAAATGCTTTATGGAGGTACAAATTGGGCACATTCTGTCTTGCATCACAAATTGGGGTAAAATTCTATATAGGGACACTAAGGGCATTGTAACATTGTAGAGCAATATTCATATAAGATTTGTGTCGGTTGTCGAGTCTAATATATTTGTCTGGTAAACTTCATAGACACAAATAATGATCAGGAGAGGTCTTTATAGAGCTCTGAGCCAAATGTAAAAGAAAAAAGGGTTAACAGCTCTGATGAAATCATGAGAGATGACATCACCTGAAGTCACTAGATGTAACTGCACTGTAATCACTTATGTGGTCTAATAAGCCCATATGAGCCTATATTTATCACATTATGGATACTTTATGGTGGAATACTATGTCTCTATGTTTTTATGTTATACAGTTTTCTGGTAAAGGTTTTTTCCTGCTTTTTCTTGGCTTATCAGTGATTGAAAATCTTGCCATTATGTACGAACAGGGATAGCTGTCAATCAATGATTAGATGCACCCCATTGGATTTTAATAAATAATTACAAATTCTACTAAACAAAACAAAGCAAGTGTTATTTAGGATAATGTACAGTGTATTTTGTTGGAAAAAAAAAAAGGAAGATGAATAGGAAAAATATTGAAATGGGTTACAATAACATTTGACGGTATGGCATCATGGCAGTGATACAATAATTTACATGAGTATAACCATGTTGTATCTTATGAGTATAAAAGACATTCACTATAGAAAATACTTTGTGTTCAGAGTTTCTCACTTTATAAAAATCTCCAAGTGCTTTCCAGAGTGGTATTAAAAAGCTGTCTTACTGCATCTGATCTTTAGGAGAATCCTAATTTCAGTTTAATAGGAGCCATTTATATGCTACAACGTTCTCCTGAATAAAAATGAAACATTGTAATTAAAAGTATCGGCTTGTCCACACTTTGATTATCATTATAAACTGTGGAACATTTGTCTTTCTCTACTAAACTAAGAACAACTAGATGGTGATTGAGGTAATTGTGTTTTTCTTCCTCTTTAGTGTGTTTCAGGGTTTCATTACCCATCCTTCCAGAAAATGGGTACAGGATGTTCGTTATGGTTATAGTATAGAATAACATTATATTATATATCTTTCCATCAGTATTAATGCTTCTTTGCAAAGCTGTATATGCCACTTAGAAAGATATATTTGCAATTTTAAAAGATCACATCCTAAAACAATTTAATTCTTTTTAACACACTGATTGTTAACAAGTAGAGGAGAGAGGAAAAGATAGAAGTAGAGATAAGCCAACAGTAAGTTTGGTTTAGTGTGAAGCGGAACACCTAGGATTTCAACTGCATTGAGCGCTTTAACCAGCAGTTGGCAGTGGTATCTTTCGCTGGTCTCTCTAATATTAGTGATCTGTTTCTCTTATGGCTTTACTTTATGCTCCCACCTAACCAGAATCCTGCTCCACACTGATGAGGGACAACACCTCAAAACAGCTGTATGTGGATGGATACCTGGCCTTTGTTTTCCCTTGTCATTACACTGACTTATAGGGCCGCTTAACATGGTGGTTTTGGTAGTTTCCCAACAGAAGAGACCCCTTGACTGGGTTCTTCCCAGAGGGATATCTGGCTAGTCCTGTGTTTTGAGACTCTTAAATGAAGCTCTATGGGATCTTACTGTAAGTTTGATCATCTCTCTAGATAGAACAAGCATAGATCTTTCTTTGAGTCTACAGGCATATAATAACATGTAGCAAAGGAAGGGAAGGAAGGAAACCCACTTGGCAACCACTGCAATAGCAGCAACAGCTCATCAGCATCGCTGCTGCCAGACTAAGCACCCCTTCACTCTACAGACACATAATAACATGTAGCTGTGTGGCCATGTAGAGTTTGGTACCAATGCTTTCATTCATTCATTCTCTGGAGCACCATAAATGGTAAGCTTGTGCCATTCTCTATTGGTAATTGTACTGGGTGGCAAACCATTATCATGGTGGTGCGGTAGGAAGGAGGACTTACTCATACCTTTTTTATGTATTTTTTTGCCATGGATTCTGCAGCAGATTTTTGTCAGCCACAAAACCTTTTTTATGGAAAAGATGAGGGTAAAATTTGATTTAACCCCTAGACGACCCTGGGCGTACCTGTACGTCCTGGGCCGCCTAGGGGTGTTTAGAGCGGGGCCGCGCGCCAGCCCCACCCTGAAATGTTGCGGACCCAGGTGCCTCTTGTAGCCCGGGACTGCGGCTATTAGCAGGCACTGTCTGATCGCTGTGCCTGCTAATTAAGTAATCAGATGCAGCTGTCAAAGTTGACAGCTGCATCTGATTACTACTTGCAGCTTTATCCCCTCCCCCCCTGCAACGCGATCACAGAGGGGTGATCCCCGTGTCCTTAACTGGCAGGGGTCTGCGCCGTAATGGCACTGATCCCGGCTTGGCACTCGGTTGATCTCGGCTGCAGCAGCTGAAGCAATTGAGTGCCAATCTCATTGATCTATGCAGTATAATTATACTGCATAGATCTCAATGAGAGATCAGTGTGCTTATACTAGAAGTCCCCCAGGGGGACTTCTAGTATAAGTGTAAAAAAGTGCAAAATTGTGCATTTTTGGTGGTATCAAATCCAGAAATATTGTAATAACAAAAACTTACACTACCGTTCAAAAGTTTGGGGTCACATTGAAATGTCCTTATTTTTGAAGGAAAAGCACTGTAGTTTTCAATGAAGATAACTTTAAACTAGTCCTAACTTTAAACAAATACACTCTATACATTGCTAATGTGGTAAATGACTATTCTAGCTGCAAATGTCTGGTTTTTGGTGCAATATCTACATAGGTGTATAGAGGCCCATTTCCAGCAACTATCACTCCAGTGTTCTAATGGTACAATGTGTTTGCTCATTGGCTCAAAAGGCTAATTGATGTTTAGAAAAAACTTGTGCAATCATGTTCACACATCTGAAAACAGTCTAGCTCATTACAGAAGCTACAAAACTGACCTTCCTTTGAGCAGATTGTGTTTCTGGAGCATCACATTTGTGGGGTCAATTAAACGCTCAAAATGGCCAGAAACAGAGAACTTTCATCTGAAACTCGACAGTCTATTCTTGTTCTTAGAAATGAAGGCTATTCCATGCGAGAAATTGCTAAGAAATTGAAGATTTCCTACAACGGTGTGTACTACTCCCTTTAGAGGACAGCACAAACAGGCTCTAACCAGAGTAGAAAAAGAAGTGGGAGACCGTGTAGACCGTGCAAAAAATCAAAGGTTGTGACCAATCAGGAGTCTTACTCTCCCTATATCGCCCTTATTCTTGTATGCGTGTTTGGTCACTACCCCTTCTCTCTCAGGGAACTGTCGGGTCACTTGCCCTAAAAAGGGCGACCCCTACCCCGGTCTATCTCTTTGTACAGTCCCTGTTATACCCTGTATTTACTCCCAACATGTCACGTTTCCTCTGGGTAACCAAATTCATCAGGGGAAAACACCAAAATAGGGTATCAAAACAGATATCAACTGATAATATGATATCAAAAATTCAAATGTAAACTCAATGAGTTCTGGGACCGGAGAGCCAGTGCTGCAAGGAGGTGGGGGAAGGAGCGATCTCTGACGTGACCCCCCTCCTGCTGCAGCATGGACCTCTCTCTCTCCCCCCCCTGATGCCGGGCTCCCTCTGCCTCCAGTATGAAGCAATCCCCCCCCCCCCGGATCGCCGCCGCTGTTTCGGTACTCACCGGAGGGTCACAGCAGATGTCTCTCCTTCCCCCTCCTCCTGGCAGCACTGGCTCCCCGTATCCCGGAGCTCAGAGTTCCGGGACCCGGGAGCCAGTGCTGCCAGGAGGAGGGGGAAGGAGAGACATCTGCTGTGACCCCCTCCTGCTGCAGCAGCATGTACCAGCGTCTGTGTAGTGACGCTGGTACATGCTGCTATATACTGTGAGTGACAGCTCTGTGATCAGAGCTGTCAATCACAGTATCTGATTATGGATGCAGGCTCTGATCCCTCACTTTGTGAGGAGATCAGAGCCTGCATCCATATACTGTATAACACACACACAAACACACACACACATATAATAAAAAATGCCCCCTCCCAGTAATAAGGGAGATCTTAGTGTCTGTCAGTCAGCGTCAGTTAGTAAGCGTCAGTCAGTGTCCGTTAGTAAGCGTCAGTCAGCATCTGTTAGTAAGCGTCAGTCAGCGTCCGTTAGTAAGCGTCAGTCAGCGTCCGTTAGTAAGCGTCAGTCAGCATCTGTTAGTAAGTGTCAGTCAGCGTCCGTTAGTAAGCGTCAGTCAGCGTCCGTTAGTAAGCGTCAGTCAGCATCTGTTAGTAAGCGTCAGTCAGCGTCCGTTAGTAAGCGTCAGTCAGCGTCCGTTAGTAAGCGTCAGTCAGCGTCCGTTAGTAAGAGTCAGTCAGCGTCCGTTAGTAAGAGTGAGTAAGCATCAGTCAGTGTCCATTAGTAAGTGTCAGTAAACGTCTGTGCACACACAGACATAGGTGCTCCTTCTCTTCTGAGCCCTGTTGTGAGCCCATACAATACTTTATGTTCACAAATGGGGTATTTCTGTGCTCAGGAGAAATTGCTTTACAAATATCGGGGGGCTTTTACTCCTCCAAGCTTTTGGAAATTTGAAAAATTTGAGATTTTGCCAATGTATAAGTGTGAAAAATGCAATTTTTCATTTTCATGGCCCACTTTTGCAAAAAACTGTGAAAAACCCGTAGGGTCCAAATGCCCACTGTACCCCTTGTTACATTCCTTATGGGGTGTAGTTTTCAAAATGGAGTCACTAGTGGGGGGTTTCACTGTCTCGGCACTAGGGGGGCTCTGTAACTGTAACATGGTCTCCTACATTTATTCCAACCAAATCCATACTCCAAAATTTAAAGGGTGCTCCTTCTCTTCTGAGCCGTGCTGTGTGCCCACACAACACTTTACATCCACAAATGGGGTATTTGTAAAAACTGCAGATTCAGAGGAATAAATATTTTATTGCATTTCACTTTTTTTTAACTGTGCGGTATGAAAGAAATAGAATTGAATTGAAATGTCTACAAAGAAAATGGAAATTTTTACTTTTCACACTTATTTTGCAGTTATTCCTGTGAAATGCCTAAAGGGTTAAAAACAGTTTTAAATGTCAATTTACATACTTTAAAGGGTGAAGAGTTCAAAATGGGGTGAATTATGGGGGTTTCTAATATATGGGCCTCTAGAATATGCTCCAAAACTGAACTGGTCCCTAAAGAATTCTGAGTTTTAAATTTTTACAAAAATGTAGAAAATTGCTACTAAACAATAACCGCCTCTAAAATCCTAAAACAGTTCAGGCATGTTCACCAAATGCTGCCAATATAAAGTAGACATGTTCTAGATATGAATTAGTCAATAATTTATATGGTATAACTATCTTTCTTATTGGCAGAAACTTTCAAATTTAGAGAAATGCATTTTTTTTTCAATTTTTCACAACATTTTGGAGTTTTTTACAAAAAAACTTAAAGGTAGTGGCCCAAATGTACCACTAACATAAAGTGGAACATGTCACAAAAAAACAATCTTGGAACCACAAGGATCGGTAAAAGCATTCCTGAGTTATTAATATATAAAGTGAAACATGTCATATTTGAAAAATTTGGCCGTGTCATAAACACCAAAACTGGCTGTGTCCCCTAAGGGTTAAAATTACATAAATATATTCCGGGGTACCTTGTACATACACAGTGGTGCTATCTTATCAATACTGCTCAAATGTTCCGGCCTCACATAAAGTGTACAGTGCTCTACAGCTGATGATATAAAGTGCACTTGTCACTAGCAGCTTATTGGAACCTCCGTCCTCCACTAAAGTGCAAATGCATCCCGCAGCCTGTCAGAGTCATGGCCCTCTTGTGCAAACAGTGAGCTAAAGTGTCTGGTGCAGTGGCATCTACAGATCACGGCACCGTCACAACCTTTGATTTTTTGCACGGTCTACAGAAACGCAGAGACAGAACCGCAGGATTCCGGGACGACAGACTGGTGAGATACACCCGGTTTTATTTTCATATATCCCGGCTGGGACTGGGTAGATCGAATATACTTGTGGACTGGTGCAATTACAGATTCATTTGGACTTGGGTTTTGGTTGTGGGGTTGTGTGTTTTTTAGAGAATATTATTAAAAGTGAAGTTTTAATGGTGTACACCCCTTATATATATTGATTTACTCACCGTCAGGGTGTTATTTTGGTCCGTGGGTGTGAGACGGATTAGTGATTGTGTGTACATTAGGACAATGACCCAGTAGCGGATTATAATAGGTCCGTTTAGGGCTTTAGCCTGGGGCCCTGAGCTCCTGGGGGGCCCATGGCCACCCAAATAGACTTGTTCTTTACGGGTGTATTGTCTCCTAGCTACAATTCTGCCATGATTTGCAAAAAAATTGCTGCTTTTTTCTGTGATTTTGCACAAATTAGGGTATTATGACATTATTTATCCTGTACTAAGAACACCACGCTTGTGCCCCCATAGTTACAGTAGGGTGGGGGGCCCAGGCTTCTTGAACAGCCCGGGGCCTATAGTAAAGTTAATCCACCCCTGAAATGACAATAAACACACCTCCAAATTGTGCAAGAACTATTTACAGCAGAAGCAGCAGCTGGTATTCTCTCGGTAATTGAGTGGCCAGCGCAGTCACCAGATGAGAACCCCATTGAGCTTTTGTGGGAGCAGCTTGACTGTAAAGTACGCCAGAAGTGCCCATCCAACCAATCCAACTTGTGGGAGCTGCTTCTAGAAGCGTGGGGTGCAATTTCTCCAGCTTACCTCAACAGATTAATAGCTAGAATGCCAAAGGTGTGCAATGCTGGAATTGCTGCAAAAGGAGGGTTCTTTGACGAAAGCAAAGTTTGATGTAAAAACAATGTTATTTCAAATACAAATCATTATTTCTAACCTTGTCAATGTCTTGACTCTATTTTCTATTCATTTCACAACGTATGGTGGTGAAGAAGTGTGACTTTTCATGGAAAACACAAAATTGTTTGGGTGACCCCAAACTTTTGAACAGTAGTGTACATATGCACAATCAAGGTACCGATAGAAAGAATATTTCATGGCGAAAAAAATGACACCTCACACAGCCCCATAGACCAAAGGATAAAAGCGCTATAAGCATGGGAATGGAGCGATTTTAAGGAACATATATTTGTTAACAATGGTTTGAATTTTTTACAAGCCATCAGATAAAATAAAAGTTGTGCATGTTACATATCGTTGTAATCGTAACAACTTGAGGAACATATATAACAAGACAGTTTTACCCCAGGGCGGACAGTGTAAAAACAAAAACCCTGCAAATAAAAAATTTGTTTTTTTGTTTTTTTTCAATTTCACCACACATTTAATTTTTTTCCTGCTTTTGCAGTGTACTTTATGAACAAATTCAGCCTGTCATTGCAAAGTACAATTAGTGGAGCAAAAAATAAGGGCTCATGTGGGTTTCTAGGTGAAAAAATGCAAGTGCTATGGCCTTTTAAGCACAAAGAAGAAAAAACAAAAACGCACAAATAGAAATTGGCCCGGTGTGTGATGCCTCTTTAGCCAACAGTTACAATAAAAAAGGTATGTCAGAGAGGTGTCATATTTTGGCAGAGAGAGAGAGAGATTTGGTGCCCTGATAAAGTAAACTTAAATTGAAATGAAAAAGATCATCGTTCCAATAAGGGCATGGATAAAAACTCAACAGAATAAGCTATCATTATAAGCAGAATAACAGAATAAGCTATGATTAACGGAGAGTGGCAGTGGCACGTAGAAACCACAGCATCTTTTTAACTTCTGAGAGCCTTCTTTGTAAGCTTAATGGTTGCCCTTGTCCACAATTATCTTCTTCTTTGAGAGATAATTTTTATTATTATTTTTTTTTTTTATAAAAAAAAAAATCATGTTATATATTTAAATTGAACCAAAAAGTAAATCTTGAACTCTTCAGACTAATATTTTGCTTTAGGCGGGTTTACCTGCAGCATACAGTATGTCTTGTCTTTTATGATAACAGATTGTTACCGATGATTCTTTGCAGAAGCTAAACTCTTTAAGAAGCCACATAGGAAAACACTCTCTTCTTTTTGGTAAAATTTAAGATGAAAGAAATTACATTTTTATAAACACACAATGTGGAGTCTTTATCTGAACCTTCATGAAATATTGAGTGGTGGAAGATTCACCGGACAAGAAATATAACAAGCCTTTTTGTTCTTGAACATTCAGAAGTTACGTTAGCAAAATGCAAGAAAAAAATGTATGTCAAGTTATTACATGGCAGTAAGATGTTGTTTTGTACTGTTTTTCATCGTCTTCAGCAGTCAGATTTCATACTCCAATGCATTTTCTTGTAAATTTCCTACAAGACACTGAGATATGTATTTTTTTTTACAGTTCTCCACTCCATTGTCTACAGTTCTCTCAGTGTTATGTTGTAGTTTAACAATTATTCATATTGCATTTTTATCCTTACGTTCAGTGTTTCTAGTTTGTTTTTCTATTTGCAGTAAATTAAACACTACTATGAACAGACATATAGAACTATTTTGCTGTGTTAGGGTAGCTTTACAGGTACAGCTGATTTGACGCTGTGAGTTTCACAGCAAAATCCACTGCAATTCCTGGTACTGTCATTTTGAAAAGGTTTACATACTCGCAGCCGAATTTTCATACCTCTGCGAGTATGTAAAGCTACATCCCCCTTAACCCACCGTGGCCCGGTTAATACTTTACCTGCTCCGCACTCTGGCTTGCATGAGGAAGGAGGAATCTTACCTCCAAAACGCCCGCCAGGAGGTTGGATGGTCTGGACTGTGAGAGGTGAACACATCAGCTTGTGAGCATATTTTCTAGATCAGTATGTTTTGCCTAGAAAACCCCTTTAACACATTTAAATTAATCATCCTATAAAAGAATATTATATAACTGTTTTGGTGAAGAAGCTACATTCCAAGTGCCCTATATTGTTATGAGTCATTGGCAATAGAAATGGAAAACTGACATGGCATTCATTAGGAAGACATTAAATTACATATATCCAGCTGTTCTTCTAGAAGGTAGAAAAATAATTTTATTCTCTGATACAAGGATTCAATGGGGGAGATTTATCAAACTGGTGTAGCTCTAGCAACCAATCAGATTCCAGATTCTTTAAAAAATGAAAGGTGGAATCTGATTGGTTGCTAGGGGCAACTAAGACAATTCTACTTCACACCAGTGTGATAAATCTCCCCCAATGTGTATTTGAAAAGCCCTTCAATATTTGTCATGTTATTTCCATTTCCCACGCCAATCAGCTATTGGAAGAGTTCTTAACGCCACTGCAAGTGCCTTAGCCTCTTCATTGTTTACTGCTGCTCTTCCTTGCAGTCAGCGTACTTTTAGTAGAGGTGGCGCAAGGAACTGCAGTGTTTTCCCATTAATGTGAATGAAACAATGTAGCATTTGCTTGCAGCTACACTAATAAAAGTTACAAAAAGCCAGTCCCTTATACCACTTGAGTGGAAGCAGATCAACCCACCCTCCTTTGGGAAATGGATTGGGAAGGTGTATCATCTATGTAGATTTGAAGAATTATACAGTTGGTCTAGCAGATCCTATGACCCTTTCTGGAAGGTATGGCACCAATGGATCGAGTCGCAGTGCTTTCTGGCATGGCTGCCCCCTACTACAACCCCTCCCGGCAGTCCTGACCAGTCTACTAGTATGGAGGTTCCTAGTGATTCAGTTGAATAATATGATTAGTCAGTCTTGGCTCCAAATTTTGACCTAGCCCTCCCCCTTTTATTTCCCCCATCTTCCCCCTCTCTCATCTCACACACCCTCTCCCACACACATCTGCCTCCTGCTCTCCCCTTCTGTTTCCTTACTTCTCCCCTTTAAACTCTCTCCTACCCCCCCCCCCCCCCTTCTGTTCCCTCCCCCTCCTCCACTTACTGAAAGTTACTAAGTCACTAAGATGGTTACCTGGACTAAGCCGTCCATTATTACAGTAGTTGGACCTCCGCACCAGGTTGTTACTGTTATACTGAGTTCCTGTTACTATGCACCTACTTTGTTCGATATATACTGTAGTATGATTTACCTATTTAATGCAAGTCATGTTTATTTGTTTCCAAGCCCCATCTTGTTTTGTGGACCTGCTTATATGTTATTTTGCATGTCTTAAAATAAAGAAATAAAAATTACAAAAAGCCATGCCTAGAATGTCCACCCCCCAACTACTGCAGATGGGAATACCCCTTTAAGGTCTCAGTACAGATGAAAAATTTGGTTATATTATGCTCATTAGTAACAAGCCTCATGAGCAGAGTGCTTCTCCGTACGACGGGTGCAGGTGTTAGTCTTTTTGTATATTCATTGCTTGCCCTGATTATGAAGCACTGTGCTGTGCAGTGTCGGCAATACATAAATAAAGCATATTATTAGTATTGTTCACTGTTTTCTCGTGAAATCCTAGCAAAATATGTCAAGAATAATACAAGCATTTTGATTCTGTTAGTAGCATTATATCATGCCAAGCCATAAAGCAAGCAATCAATTGAAATTTCATTTTGTTTGCATCAGATCTCAGCCCTTTTATTTCCTGGTGATCATAAATAATCTTAATAACAGTTAACTACATCGTTAAGCAAAAGCTTTTTCCTGGGTTATAAATGTGTGTGATACTTACTGCAATTTTTTACAAGATAATTTCTCCGTAATTGGCTGTTCTATATAACGCTTTGGCTGAAATCTGCTATCCAATCAAATTATCCGTTCACTCATCATAACGAGGCAACCAGATGAAATCTTAAATGATACACCTCATATAATCTGAAGATGGGGTTGTCATAAATGCTAGGCTTATGCTAAAGAGGCTTTGAAAAAATCTATATGTCAGGCTTCATTTTATTATCAAACCCATCCTTTATAAATATGTAGTGGTAGTGGGGCTAGTGATATCACTTCCATATGTCCTGAATATGTGAATTATCGAGTAATGATGACTTTTTAAATGTGTGACCAAAGATGAGTAAAACTTCCAAGATTTGTTTCGGAAAGTATTAAAATGGGCTGTCAAACTTGTTTCAGAGTCATTGACTCTTTGCATTTGGCCCTACAGCCAGATGCAAAACCGTAAAATTTAAGGAGTTTTTGCTTCTTACTATAGAAAAGTAGGGACTCCTGTAAAAAATGAACAATGCAGCTTATTGTAGAAGCCACTAAGTGGACTAAGTGGTCACTGCAGATAAAAACACCGGCCTGGGCCTGCTAGCAGGGGCATAGAAGCTCAGACCCTTCCGTAGGACATAGCCCGATCACTCCTGTAAGCAGGTCCTCGGAGGCCTCAGTGAGACCTCCGGTTACCCTAGCTAACATCAGGACTCAGTAATTACTTCCCAGAGCACCAATGGTGAACAGAGAAAGATTTCTATAGGGTTCTTTTCCGAGATCATAATGCGGCTAAAGTCCTGACAGTTGCAACAGGTGTTATGACTGCCAAACAGACACTGCTATGGATTACACGGGCACTGCTTTTGTGCCTGCGTCATTTAATGGAGGTGCTGGCATGTCCATTTGGAGCAAAAGTTTAAACTGGATGTGCTTGCACATCCATATGCTTAAAGAAATTAACTCTGGATAGGAAGCATTTTTGGAGTATTGCTGAAGAGGGGCAAGATGAAGACACTGACAGCCACTTATCTCCCCTGCTCCAATGTTGTCAGGCATGCTCAGCCATTCAGCGGAAGAAGCAGGGTTCCTAACATTATGCCTCAAAGGGGTACTCCGGCGGGGTCGCTGCCCTTAGCCACCTCCTCCCCAGCCAGATCGGACCCCCCCTCCGGAGTACCCCTTTAAGTTCCCTTGATGATAGCAGGAGAAGTGGCACACTAGGGCATCGCTGAAGCAGGGAAGGTAAGTGGATGTAATTGTCTTTATCCACCCCCTTCTCAGCAATACTCAAAAAATGCCTCTTACTTGGAGTACCTCTTTAAAGGAGAACTCCAGGCTGATTTTTGGCAGAGTGCTGGAGAGGGGAAGGATAAAACAAATAACATGTTGTCTCCCTTCCCACTCCAGCACCGGTCCTGAATGTGGGGACCTGGCATGTGACATGCCAGGCTCACTCTGGCAGTCAGCGGCCGAGACCCCACTATGGCTGCAAACTGGCTGAGCAAGCCTGGCACGTCCCCACTCAGACCCAGAAGCGACCCGGATCAGGGGACCAGAGGTGCTGGATACTAGAATCAGTGCTGCAGCGGGGAGGTGAAAACATGTTACTTCTGTCATCCTCCCCATCACTCTGCCAAAAATCACTTCAGTCCAGAGTTTGGAGCCAAGCTTTGGTAAACTATGTGGCCAGACACATGTTGTTATGATGTCTCCCATTGCACACATGGAAAAGAGGGCATGCTGCTCCCCAACTCCCCAAATACAGAAGAAGAAGCACGTTGGTCATTATAGAAAGCAGTTGCTTTAAATCTATTACTTGGTCAACACAGTAAACTATACAGTAAAATATTTTTTAAAATGAAATATTTTAAAACATTGTTTTCTTTGTTTTTACATTTAATTTGTTGAAAAAAAGAACGACTTTTTAAGCAAATTCATGCTGAACTATTATTTCTATTAAACATCTTGGTAATGTCAGGACAGGGGAGGCAGGGACAAGATACGACATTGAGCCCTAATTTTGAACCCACCAACTGTCTCTACCTACTTGCCTCAACCGACCCTAGGCAGCCATGGACAACCAAGAAGACATTCACTGTGTAAGATACGTGAACACAGAACAAGACAGACAAACAAATGCAATATGGGATAATCAAACAGGTAAGGTTAGAACCAAACGGGCAGCGTAGAACAGAATCAAGTAACAATCGGATAGTCAAAGGTCAAGCCAGAGGTCAGGTAAAAAAGTCAAGCAAACAGAGGGAGTTAGGACGGGGATCGCAGGAATAGACAGGGGGAGCTGGGACCAGGGTATGAAACCTAACAGCCAGCGCTGAGAGACTGCCTCAAATTTCTTTTATGCTGACCAAGAGCCCGGCCCGGATACCCATTGGACCGGCGCTCTGATCTTCCAGGTTGCAGACAGGCAGAAAAACCAGTCAGTCACACAGACTACTCAGCTGTATAATCAAGTACAGCAGAACTCAGCCTAACTCGTGAATAGCCAAAAGCTGAGAAGCAATCGGGTGTGGAACACAAAAACAAACACCAGGCCCAGTTCACACCAGAAACTTCCAAAAAAACAAGAGAATAGAGAGGGCACTCACCATAAAACTCTTCTGATGATGCGCGCATGCGCGCGTGAAACGGCTGTCACACCCTTTCTGTGATTGTATGGCGTCCCCGCCGACTGCTACACACTCTGCCTGATTTTAATGTTTTGGACTGAATAAAGAAGTATTTTATGGTGAGTGCCCTCTCTATTCTCTTGTTTTTTTGGAAGTTTCTATTTGTGTTCCACATATCCCGAGAGGTGCACCCCTGTCTTCACGTGCTTAAAGGTGTTTTCCGTAGTATCCAATATTAGATGTCGTGCCGAAAGCATGGAGTAGTTGGTTGCCGGCCTGCTGTTTTCTTGTTTTGATCACCAGTTCACACCAGGCTACTGCACATTCCTGACAGGTAATGACAAAAAAAAATTGACAGAACCCAACTCACAATGGACAGATGCCAAAGCATGTACCAACAAGGGAGGCAAATTGATACGCAGAGATGTAGTTCTTCAGCAAGTGAAAGAAAAAGAAAGTGGTGGATTCCTATTGGCGCCAAACCCTCATTTGAAAAGCAGCCAAGTGTCTCCAACGTCCCAGAAAAATGTCTCACGGCTAATACTACTTCCATATATTTTTGTATATAAATTAAAAATAAATATAATGAAATATGATTAAAAATCATGTGGATGTACATATTCTCAACATGTGCATCATGTGCATCAGCTCTGTAATTTCATTGAGCCCTGAGGGCTGAAATATTTGTAGTCGATAGATCCAATACATTTCATGCTTGATTAACTGATCAAACCGATTGCTAACATGGGGGTCGATCTGATCGATGGGACAAACATTCAATGAAGTTGGATCGGAATTATGTGTTTCGTGATAGTGCCTGGAGACCCCATGCTTTAAAAAACTGCAGTTTGTCTCTGGCTGGGGAATTTAGCAATGATCTTCCTGCATCATGATAAATACAGCAGGGTAGGACTGATTGTATTTGATTTAATAATCGAAATACCAAATGTCTTTTAACTTAAACAACAGTCTTTTTTGTATGTGGATTTCTTGTATATTATGTTTTTTTAAGCATGTGTATGTAAGGGATTTCCCACCTGACAATCGGGTGATTCTGATGATGTCATCATGACACCCGTGGCAAGACTTCCTGTTCTGGGTCATTCATTGTCTTCTTGATATAAATATGTGCAGATCAGTAGCCATATCATGCCTGATGAAGAGGTGATTTCTTATCCTCAAAACGCGTAGCATACCAATAAAGTGTGACTTGACTTCAGAAGCTGTGAGCCATTTCTCTGGGATGTTGGAGACACCTGGCTGCTTTTTAAATGAGGGTTTGGCGCCAATAGGAATCCACCACATTTTTTTTTTCACTTGCTGAAGTTCTACACCGATTACTCATCTGGGAATTGGAAGGTGGCCGGCAGCAACCCTGCTATATATAACTACATGCACACATTAGAGTTGTGCCTAACTGTGTACGACCCCTCCAGGTGAGCGTGCATGAGCACAATTTTCATCTATATGTTATTGTTTTATTGACCTGCTCATGGAGCACCATTGTATCCTTCTTTTCTATTCGCATATCTCTACGCAGAGATGTAGGCAGAGTTCAGGATTAGCCAAGGTCAGGAAATATCCCTTTAACTGTCCAGTAGCCAATCAGAGTCATGTCCATACATTTTGGGTCACCAGTGGTGCGCTCTATCTTTTAAACCACTGCCAGGTTTCTGCCATCTGCGCTTGTTTATGATATACAAATTGGACTGCTGTATGCACTGGAGCCGGGCCCATTGTCCCCCTTTGTACCAATATACCCTCCCTCTGTGGCACGGCCAGACTTGATTTGGATGGCGCGTGTCACAGAAGGAAGGGGATACTGGTACACTGGGGGAACCAAGCCCATTTCCAGTGCATAGAGTGGCCTGATTTGCATATCACAAATTGGCACAGATGGCGAAAACCCAGCATCGTTATATAAAATGGAATGTGCCATCTGGATGAATGCATAGGCGCAGATAAGGTGGTATGATTCCCCCCCTCCCCTATTCTAAGTGGTACATCTGCTTTAAAGGGAAACTGACAGCGTGAATATGCATACAGTATATCCCTGCTGTCAGTTTCTAGACACAGATCACATCATCACTGCACACATATCTTTAGCAGTGCTCACCAGTGTGATCCAGCTTCCTTAAAAAAAAATCTTTATTCCTGGCTGACAATGCCAAAGAAGTGTATAATTTCTGCTGGCCCTGTGTTTATTTCTTCCCGCCTCCTCCAGAATGATTGACAGTGGGGGCTGGCCTGAAGATACCGCCACGGCTGGAACCATATATTTCCAGGCAGTCCGCGGGCTGCATCCACCTTCTCCTGGCAGTATGAGTCAAATGCTGATTGTTCGAGTTTAAGCAAACCTGAACTTTCAGCAAGTTTGCTCATCTCTAATCTTTTTTTTATGTCTTTTTACTTTTGTAGTAAACAGTTAAATTATTGCAATAAGTTATCTTGTCAACATATAGACCTTATCACTGGTAACAATAGGCAAGCCAGTTCTCCAGAATAAACATGGAAACCTTGAAATGTATTTTTCTGTTATGATTGACATTAGTATTATGCAGTAAGGTCAGTCATATAAAATGAGAACAAGCTGTGCTGTAGCCTGGAATATGACACTGTCCTTCCTCAGCTTCGCAAAATCATTATATTTTTATGTAAGACAACATTTGCATCCATTCATTTATCCGCTCTTCATTTATTGCAAACAACCCATTACGTTGTTACCTTGAACTCTTGAAGTGTTACAGTTACATTTTCCAGTTGTAAAAGTTTTTCAGACAACATTTTAAAAACCTTTTATTTTTTTTTATTATTTTCTGCTCAAAACATTCCCTTATTCAAAACTTAGTACAACAGCATTGGTAAGAGATTGTGTTGCTGACTGGCAGAGGGTAAAACAACAACAGCAACAACATGTATAGAGCTAAATATAAAATAAGTAATTATTTTGTTTCTATTTCCTGTATGTAATTTTTTATTTTATGTAATTTGAGAACAGTCGTATGGGGGCAGTAACATGAAAATAGGAGCAATTGATTGGGAGTTACCATATTGATGTTGGGGTGGTGGTGGGGGTACTCAAACATTGCTGCACAGCACTATACAAAGCAGGGTCCTGCTCCATCCCGTACATGGTACATTTTTATATGCAGTACCCAGGCTGTCTGACACTATGGGGAGGATTTATCAATATGCCCCCCCTGGCTTATGCCGCAAAAAAGGGGCAGATTCCTCCCTTTTCAGTGACGTACGCCTGCCATTCCCCTGCTATCCTGATAGGCAGGGGAGAGTAACAAAGCAGAGAGAAGGCGCGGCCTTCTCCTACTCCTGGTTTATAAAGGTTTACATCATGAAACTGGCATGAACCCGGCAAAAATCTACACCTGCTTCAGAGCAGGTGTAGATTTTCGCGCAGTGCCTGTTCAGGGTGCAGGATCAGCTGGCTATACTAAGAGACGTCCTCCTCTTAGTAAATCCGGCTGGGGTGAAGGGGTGGGCCTTAATTTAAGACTGGCATACTGGAGAAGTCTCTACACAGCAGGGGCGTAGCTACCACCATAGCAGCCATAGCGGCCGCTATGGGGCCCACCACATAAGGGGGTCCATCCCTGCAATACACTGGACCTCTTGAGCTGTCATTATTCTACCAAGGGAGTTGCCCACCATGTGAGACACTATGTACTGGGGGTAGGATAATAGGGGAGATGTCTTTTTTGGGTGACACTATATATGGGGGGATACGAGGTGAGATGCCTACCATGGGGGACACTAGGGGAGATGTCTAACATGGGGGCACTATCTACTGGGAGGGGTTCTCGGTTGAGATGCCTAACATATGCTTTCTACTGGGCGGAGGGATAACAAACAGGGGGATTACCTACAGTGGGATGGGGTCAAGGAGGGGGCCCCCAATCAAAAGTTTGCTATGGGGCCCAGACCTTTCTAGTTACGCCCCTGCTACACAGCAAGGGGTGATCTTAATCAACATTTGTTCTGTTAGTGGTTCTAGCTGAGTGAGCGGTGATGGCAATCATCACTAGTTGTACAGAATCCTTTACACACAGTGATTATGTCTGGGAGCCTCCCCCCAGGTACTGTATATAAGAATGTACAGTACACGGGGGATGGGCACTGTGTTCTGTATAACACTTTGCATCAGAGCTTGAGCAGTGCAAGGGATCTGGAACTACAGGGCATAGACAGTCCTGTAGTCCTCAACACAGGGCTTTGTTAGCCCTTATTGCTGCCAGTCAACAGAAGAGCATATGTAAATAAATAGATAAATAAATAAATAAATAAATATGCATCTTTGTTATATTATTTCATTTAACATTTATTTTTTATTTTTTTTTATAATATAAATTTTAGTCTCTGGATCACCACTGGACAAAAATTAAAACTGCAAGATTTCAGGATTATTTTCAAATTTAGAAAGTTAATGACTTTTTTGTGCATGTCTTACATTGATGTACTGGAAACATGCTGCACATGTATAACTCATACTAAGACTGTGCTGCACATGGTCTTGACACCACTAACATACTGGACATGTCCTACCCATGCACCACTTACAAGCTGTCATGTTAACACCAATCATTTTGACCAAAACTGACCTTTGTCAGAATCTCTGTATGTTGCGGAGAAACAACTCCAAAGGACACACACAGACAAGCACAAACAGTCAATCCCCAGTGATCACCATCCAGATCCTTTTCCCATTCCACGATGCCTTAGCATAAACCTTCCTATTGTCAGGAATGTGCAGTAAGCCTCCTGGCCTCCTTTTCAGCCTCCTGGCAATGCAGGAGTTACAGTACTCACTGCTAGCCTCATTCGCTTCATCTGAGCAGTGTTTTTTGATTGACAGATGCCTCTGCCTGTCCGGAACCTTGAGGATCAGAGCGCCGGTCCAATGGGGATCCGGACCGGGCTCTTGATCCTCATAAATGAAAGCAGAGCCATTAATTCCCTGCTGGCAATTAGGTTTCATACCCTGATTCCAGCTCCCCCTGTTTACTTCTGCGATCCCCGTTCCTAATCCCTCTGTTTGCTAGACTCATTGCCTGACCTCCTGCTTGACCTTTTGACTATGCGTTTGATCCCTGATTTTGTGCTGTGTTGTCCGTTTGGTTCTGTCTTGGCTTGTCGACTCTCCTTTGTTGTGTTTGTCTGTCTGTCTTGTTCTGTGTTACACTTATTAAGTGTAGGGCATGTCTTCGTGGTTGTCCGTGGCTGCCTAGGGCCAACTGAGGCAAGTAGGTGGGGACAGTGGGTTCAGCTTCAGGACCCACTGTCTAAGTCTTGTCTCTACCTCCCCGTCCTGATACCTATTCTATAAAACTGCAAAGTTCTTTCTTCAGTTGTGTTTCCAATGTTTTGTCCCAGTGTTTGCTGATCATACTAATTGTTGCTGCCTATAACAACCTTCTGCTTGACCAAAATCTGCCTGCCCCGACCTCTACATTTACAACTTTATCTGTGCCCACTTTGTGTCTGGAAACATCTGCCTTAGCTCTCAAAGACTACTTTAGGGTAAAAACCTGGACATTCTCTATAAGTAAGTCCATAGCTCCTTTCCGGATTAACCCTTTACATTCTTCTCTCCAGAATAGCCCTATATCATATCTGGTATCGACCCAGTGGATTCACCACTGTTCCTGTGCTACAAGGATGAGACATTTAAGTAAGAAAAAATACTATAAGTTTTATGCTACCTATATATTAAAAGAGAGGCTTGGGGGGATACATTGTATAGCAAGTGCAGGTATGCTCTAAATAGCTTCTAGTATCCAGGTACCCCTGCAGGGCAATATAAAGAAAAAGCAATATTCTGTAGTTATTTCTTTGCCTCAAGCTAAATGCTAAAATAGTCCTTTTTCCAAAGGCCACAACAATTTTTTTTTCCCTATAAGTGGGAGCTCTGAATAGTAAGCGGCATGGAAATGAGCCCCCATGGTGCATCCCTCAATCTTGTTTTGTTTATTTTATTCGTGCATGCCTTGATCCAGTTTCTCCATGCACAAAGAATACAGTTCCACGCTGAATAAAAGATACGTGTGTACATTCATGCCTAAAAGAGACATAAGTGTTGAACAAAAACACAAAAAAAACCAATGTCATATTACGAAGAACACCACAAAACGAAATGCTGATTTCTTTTATGCTGAAATTTTTTGGCTTTTCATAAAAAAAATAATCTTTATTCCAGCCAAGTCTGCTTCATCTTTGCATTAGTTTATAAGGGTGGGGGCCATTAGGAAGTTGTTTTATAAGGGAGAGGCAGAAAAGACAATTGAGCTTCATTCCACAGAAGGGAAAACGGCAAAGAAAAAAAAAATGATTTTTTTATTTGCATCACTAGCGAGCTCGTTTTCCATGATAAACAACCTTCGGCAAGGAAAATCATTTATTATCCCTTGAATGCACAGTGGCTGCGTGTAAGCAGTAATGAATACTAAACAGAGGACACTGCTCTTTTAGTGACTGTCTTGTTTAACAGCAATGATCAAAGGGGCTTAAACCAAGAACTGTTTATGTGTCTAATTTGAGGAGAATTTCTTCAATTGTAATGCTTCAGGGAATCATGAGAAATATAGGGGTAACCTATTCAGCCATGCTCTATGGACATTTTATATATTATGCCCACTTTCGTTTTAATTTTAGCTAAGCAATCTACTGTACAACGGCAGGCAAATTAAGAGGGAATGCTGTATGCATTTAAAGGGGTACTCCGGGCCTGCAGCTTTTTTATCTATGGATGGGACTGCACAGAAAGTATTAGAAAACACATACTCACTTAACATGCTCCCTCAGCGGTGTCCCTGCAGGCGTTAATTTTACTGAACATCTATACCAGGCTGCAGTTTAGGGTTAACACTGTCAGGACATCCTAGGCAAAATTAAAGGGATTGTGTAAGATGGTTTCACATATTGTAACTATACAAAGCAGCAAGTACAATGTAAAGGCACTTACCTATAGATATGAGATATTTTGATTGATAAGTGAGCGTTGAAATTTTCATACATGTGTATGAGCCTGGGGTGTGCACAGAGTGGGGCCAATTACTTCAATTACACTCTACTATAACATTAAACATCAAACTGTGTTTCATTAGCAATTAGGGGGGTGCCACACAAGTAAGTTCTCTCAAACAGTAAGGAAGCGTCACCACCTAATACACATCACAGAGGCTATGTTAAAGTTCTAAAATTAAATGTAACACTTTAAGAGTTTTCTTCTGAAATCAAAAGGAGGGGGAGGGGCAGATGGGGATGAGTGAGAAGGACCAGGAGAAAAACACCCCTGCAATTTGGAGAATGGCCACATAAAATGCTGGATTTACAGGTCAGACTGCTCAGTGCTGGTCTGGGAACTTGGTGAGGTAAGATTGCAGGATGTTGTACTGTGCTGGTTCCTATACTGCAAACTGCACGAGCTGGTTTTCTTCTGTCCTTGCTTACTTATCCCCCTCGACCCCTCCCCCCATAGGTTATAATGAACACAGCATACCTGTCTTCACTATGCTTCTCTGCAACAGATAAGAAGTGAGAGGGGAGGCTGGAGAACAGCACTGATAGTACAGGGGGAACAACTTTTACCGACAATCACTTGTACTATGGTTAAAAGTTATACTTTTAAATATTCCATAATATAACAGGTAAAAATGTATCTCTCGGGTAAGTAATGACCCCCACCGTGTAAAAGGTAATCTGTAAGATGATTTCATATCAGCTAATCACTACACAATAAAGGGACTAAGAGCACCTTCACAGAGTTTCTTTAAATGGTTTAATGATTTCTGCAATGATGTTTTAAATGACACTTATACTTTAACCATCAAAATTTTGTGAAATTTACATGGGAGTTATAACTATCAAATCTGCCACCGTCATGTAAAGAAACGTCTTCTATTTTAACTTAACAACTCCAGAACAAGTGGTCGCCACTCCGGTGGTCCATGTAGATATTAACAAGTCCAACAAACAATATGAAGACATTCTCAATACTCGCAGCATTAGAAGTTGCAGCAAAGCTTTACTGCATGACAAAATTGCATGTCTTCTTGCTTTGGACATGCAATAAAGCGTTATTGCAACTTCTGGTGAGTGTCGAGAATTTCTTCATGTTAATCTACCAATTATCTGCAACTTTTTCTTTCATCCCTCATCCCCTTTATAAAAAATGCAGACCCAAAGGCTACCCTGAATTCCAAATGACAGTGGTTAATCAAAAATTGCTCTTATATGGCTCTCAAAGGTGTTTTCAGTATGTGCTTAGAATAATCAATTCTTGAGGCTTTTATGCAAATTTTTTATCTATATTTTATGCAAATTGTTATTTTTATAACATATATTCTCTTGAAATGTTTGTTTTGCACATAGCATATTGCTTCTAAATTTACTGCCCTGTTTATAGAGGTGGCACCTAGCTGTGGCTTAGGGGATTGATGGCATGCTTAAGGTGAATTAGGGGAATAAACAGGTTGCTGGTGTGAAAGCAACATCATGGCCTATAATATTTATTAAGTTAAGGATGCTAGGCAGCACACCTTGAGGAAAGGAGCATGGTTAGTCAGCTTCCAACTTTTGAGAGTTTAGCTTAGACATCTTTGATTGAGTGTACTTTTCTAATACAGGACTGACAGGAGTGTTAAATAGATAAGAATATACTGGCAATCTGATTCTGTACCACCAAGTCTCCCTGAAAGGGGTCATCGTGACGTGAATAAGAAGGCAACAATCATATTGAACACAAACTAACACTTAAAAATCTAATTTCTATGTAAAATGGTACTGTTTTGATTTTCCCAAAATGGTTACATATAGTGATGAGGGAGTAGTGAAATATTCGACTTTCGAGAATTCGAATCGAATAGGCGACGATATTCGACTATTCGAACGAGTATTAGATCCCATTATAGTCTATGGGGGAAAAAAATTGCGGCACTTGGAAATCAAAATTCGACCACTTTGAGGTCACCAAGTCCCTCATAAAACCTCCCTTAACAATGCAAACACCTCCGGAATGACACTGGGACATTAGGGAGAGCATGCCTGGGTGCACCTAACACCCCAAAATCGCAGTATAATGCCACTCTCTGCAGTTGTGAAGGAAAAATATTTGCGAACACTTTACGAACATTTATAGCAATGTTCACACATTTCGTTCGTATTTCTTGCGCAGTGTTACATACATGATTCCAATGTGCGCCTGCAGTGCGTCATGTTATTCGCGCGTATCAAGCGTAATGCTGTACGAACGTTACTGAAGAAATATGTATGACGTGCCTTTTTCTGAGCTACTGAAACAATATGTATCACATGCCTTTTACTGGGCTACTGAAACAGTATATATCAGGGGCCCTTAGTGGGCTACTGGAACAGTATGTTTAACGTGCCCTTAGTGGTGTTAAACAGGGACACTATAAGTCACTTGTACACACAGGGTACTGGAATGAATACACCTGCTGCTGCTGTTATCATCTATTTCTTTCCCTGGCTAGGTTGAAAGCTCATCTGCGATCTGCGGTCGAGAGGCGGCAGCCAAGTATTTAAGATTCAAGGTCATGTGGTTCAGCTATCCAATGAGGGTAGACGCCGTTTTTGCGCTGCGTGCATACTCCCAGGGTCCCTCACGACCTCCCTGCATGGTGATTGGATTAAAAAAAGTGCCAACTGGGATGGGAGGGCTTTCGAATGTTTCCCGCATATTCGCCTCACTACTCGATTGAATTTGAATCTTTCGAATACCTCAATATTCGATCGAATACCTACTCGATAGAATCACATTCGCTCATCTCTAGTTACATAGTCTTCACTAAAAAAATTTTTTCTAAAACTAATGTTATGAGTGTATTCTTCTCAAAACATTCCACTTTTAGGCATCACACATAATTTTTTTTTTAAAGAACGGATGCTGATTGCAATGGCCTCAGTGTCCATTCTTTACTGCAGGGGCGGCATTGCACTGAAGTTGATGCAATGTCGCCCGCTGTGTTCACATATTGTAACGGGCCTGTCAATTTTTTTCGGACGCTGTTCCCTGAACAACGTCCGTAAAAATCAACTGTTCACACAATGCATTGTGCAGCAGCGGCCATACATTGCATTGAGGTGAATGGCCAATTGTGAAAAAAGAACGTTCCTGCAGGCGATACAGAGGTATCAATAGTCATATCTATGCAGCATAGATCTCAATGAGAGATCAGTGCACTTATACTAGAAGTCCCCCAGGGGGAGCTTCTAGTATAGGTTAAAAAAAAAAAGTGTTATTATCAATAAAAAGCCCCCTCCCCTAATAAAAGTCTGAATCACCCCCCTTTTCCCATGTAATAAAGAAACGTAAACAAATAAATAAATAAACATGTTTGCTACAGTGGCGTACGTTATCTCCCATACTATTAATTTATCACATTCCTGATCTCGCACGGTAAACGGCGTAAGCGCAAAAAACTGCGCATTTTTGGTCACATCAAATCTGAAAAATTGTAATAAAAAGCGATCAAAAAGTCGCCCCCTGAAGAAGCGCCAAACGTGAAACGTACGTTGGGGAGACGCTGACATGGGTGAGTGGTGATTTGATTACGAGCTTACAGGGTTTATGGTTCTTTTGGGTGGAAGTTAGGTCGATAGTCCCCATTGTGGGAAGCTTGTACTTGGTCTTATCCCATCCCCCTTTGTATAACCCATGTTTACAGTGCACTGAGCACTTTCGGAGCAGTTGCCTGTTTGAGCCTATGCTACCCATCTCACTGTGTCAGTTTATCTGGATTGCCATAAAACATCATGTGATATAGTTTCTTAACATTTTTTAATACGAGTTGTGTTATTGATAAATAAAGATTTCTTGTTATTATATTTGGTCCCTTTTTTGTATATAAAATAAAAAAAAGTGTTATTATCAATAAAAAGCCCCCTCCCCTAATAAAAGTCTGAATCACCCCCCTTTTCCCATGTAATAAAGAAACAAATAAAGTAAACAAATAAATAAATAAATAAATAAACATGTTTGCTACAGTGGCGTACGTTATCTCCCATACTATTAATTTATCACATTCCTGATCTCGCACGGTAAACGGCGTAAGCGCAAAAAACTGCGCATTTTTGGTCACATCAAATCTGAAAAATTGTAATAAAAAGCGATCAAAAAGTCGCATATGCACAATCAAGATACCGATAGAAAGAACACATCACGGCGCAAAAAATTACACCTCACACTGGCCCATAGACCAAAGGATAAAAGCGCTATTAGCCTGGGAATGGAGCAATTTTAAGGAACATATATTTTTTAACCATGGTTTCAATTTTTACAGGCCATCACATAATCAATAATAACAAAAGTTATACATGTTACATATCGTTTTAATCGTAACGACTTGAGGAACATATATAACAAGTCAGTTTTATCCCAGGGGAAATGGCGTAAAAACAAATACCCCCCAAATAAACAAAATGCCTTTTTTTTTTTTTTTTTTTTTTTTTTAAATTTCAACATATGATAATTTTTTTTTCTGGTTTTCCAGTGTACTTTATGAAAAAATTCAGCCTGCCATTGTGAATTACAATTAGTGGCGCAAAAAATAAGGGCTCATGTGGTTTTCTAGGTGGAAAAATGCAAGTGCTATGGCCTTTTAAGCACAAGTAGAATAAAAACGGAAACGCAAAAATAAAAATTGGCTCTGTCCTTAAAGGGTTAACATGACTGTTAAACGATGTGTAAACATAGCCTAATGTGGATTTACTTGATTATTAAATTGTATCATCTTAATGTGAACTTAAAGGGGATATTTGCTTAGGTAAAATACGTGTTGAATCATTCTCCCTCCTGGAGACTAACATTCAATTATTTCATACCATACATGTCATTACCTTCTCTGTCTCCTTCCCTCAGTTTTGAGCTGCTGCTTTTACCTGAAAACATACAAATCCTCTCTGCTCTCAACCCTCTCCCTCCCTTCTGAGATGGCTGATGAAAACAACATAATTGGCTGGATGTTTTTACACTGTGCAAAGTATCTAAGGTCAAGTTACTTGTGACCTTACTGTGATTAACCCTATCTGCTCTACAGGTAGAATATACAGTGCAGAAGCCGAACATGAGCCGTCTTGGAAGGGAGAGGGAGGTGGAGCAGAGATAGAATGAACAGCTCATATACAGTTTTTTTTTATGTCTGTGGCAGAAAGCAGCAGCTCAAAACTAAGGGAAGAAGACAGATAAGGTAATGACATGCATGAAATGAGTTGTTAGTCTCCAGGAGAGGGGATAATTCAACATATATTTTACCGAACTGGACAACCCCTTCAACTATTATTACCCTAATGTGTGACAAATTGAAGGTGAAACGTGTTGGGAAGGGTCTGTGTATTATTTGTATTTTCCATTTGTGCCAATATATATATATATATATATATATATATATATATATATATATAATAAATAACAGGGGGGGAGTCTTTATCTGGCTTGCTTTTCCATTTATTCCAATGTATACAATAAGTTACTGATCAATAGTTCTGAATGGGTGATTTTTGGACCCTGATCTTTCAGCATATTAAAGTTTCTTGTCATACCTTTGTTGTGTTTTGTTTTGTTTTTAATCTTTTTAACCATAAATGTTATGTTTTAACATGTGATACGCCTCATTTCAGTGATATGTACTGTAACCTGGAATGATGTCTCCTTAGCAGCTACGAGCTTGGGTTGTGTCTCTGGAATATATAGGCTGGCTACAATGGAATTTATATTGGAAGCCAATGTTATCTAGAGTGGGTATCTTTATATTTTTTTCTATGATTGTTCTCTAAGACTCAAAAAAAAATAACAGTCACTCTCATACATAGATATGTAACATTTTTAAAGAAGTTGTTCCATATGCAATTTTGCCCGGATTTACTCTTTAATGCATAGAAGTCTGACAAAGTCAAAGACTTTGGCCCCTCTTAACTATAGCCTTCAGAATGGAGTACATTGCCTTCAGCCGATACAGTACACAAGTCCAACAAACTCAACCTTTGTAGACTGACAAACTTTATCATCCCAGTTCCTGCAGATTCGCCCATATAAAAACAATATATTCCAGTTTCTGGTATTCTTTTAGAGCATAGTTTACAAGGGTGTCATGATTTCTGTTTGAACGTTGCTGTTTTTTCCCCATATTCTTTTCCTTAGTGCATTTGCCCTGCAGTACTTATGTGAAGTCCATTTTCCTCTTAGTTTCTTCTACCTTTGTAAAGTTTTACAGCCCCTGCAGAATAGAGATTTGAAATGCTCTTTTCTTTCAGAAGGTGAAAGTCAAGTTGAAGTGTAATGAAAACTTGACATGGATGTCATTTTTTTTAATATTTCTCCTTTTGGGAAGTAGAAATTGGTTTAACTGTAGCTGAGCAGAGTGACAAAAAAAGCACAAAAAAGAAATCATTGTGTGAACTGAGAGCGTGCTTTCTTTAATCTCCCAGAAAAGGGAATCAAAGCAAAGTTTTACATGCAATTTCCATAGCTGGAAGGAATACATACGCTACTGGAAGAATGGGTTATTTTTTTTTTTTTTTAAACAATGTCTATATTATTATGAGATGACTAAAGGCAAATCTAATGTAGTGTATAAAATATAGTGACTGTAAAGTGAGAAGTGTGGATTGTGCATTGCTAATGACAAGACAGAAGATTTGTATAATAATTCACCAGCCTAAGGATTCAGAAATAAAAAATTAGGTTCAGGTTCAAGAAGTTGGTTCAACTTACTCTGTGCTCGAGAATTGTACACTGTGCGCTAGAGAACTGGATAAACCTTAGGTCTCTTATATGTTGTTCAAAATACCCAGAATCCCTATTTCTGCAATGTTACTACAAGGGTACCAGGACCAAAAGTTTATTTTGCAATGAGGCCTTCACTCATAGTGTGTTACCCAGGACCCTATTATATAATATTATTTGGTATAAAACCTTCATTAAAATAAGATTTATAAGGTCCTTACATTCACATTAACTAGTTTTTATTATTTACTAACTTTTCCTGTATCTAGGACTGACAACCTCAGTCACAGAGTCATTGTACCTCCTAAAAACTTGTTCTGTTAAAGGGATTATCAAGCGAAAATCTTTTTTCTTTCAAAACAACTGGTTTCAGAAAGTTATATAGATTTTTAATATACTTCTATTTAAAAAAAAAACAAAAAACACTTTTTATACTTATCAGCTGCTGTATGTGTAGGAAATGTTTTCTTTCCAGTCTGACACAGTGCTCTCTGCTGCCACCTCTGTCCAAGACAGGAACTGTCCAGAGCAGGAAAGGTTTTCTCTAGGGATGTGTTGCTGCTCTGACAGTTCCTGTCTCGGACAGAGGTGGCGGCAGAGAGCACCGTGTCAGACTGAAAAAAAACAACATTTTCTACAGCGACAGACTGAAAGACTGGAGATTTTTAAATAGAAGTAAATTACAAATCTATATAACGTTCTGAAACCAGTTGATTTGAAAGAAAAAGATTTTCGCTGCATAAATCCTTTAAGGCCAAGTAACTCCTACAGTTACCTTGTAACTAGTGATCATTTGATTGCTCAGAGAAAATCATGAATATATACAGCAATAAGAAATACCAAGATAGTATTAAACCATCTTGGTCTTCTTTATAAGAAGTATGTCTGCCACCACAGCCAGATATACCTTGTTAAAGCTACTTAATTTCTATGCAGATCCAAAAACTGCAATGATGTAAAGATATGTGGACCAGACATACTGTATTTTTTGCAGTTTGCAGTCCAAAAATAGTTATTAATGGTCTGTTTTGATATCTTTCGAACAGATGTATAAAAAGGTACTGTAACTGTAGGACAAGGAAAGTAGTTTTGTTAGAATATTCTTGAGATAAAAAGAAATGATCATAGGGTGTCCTGATGCTGGGACAACCTGCTAACAGCTATAATCTGCAGAGGAACTTGACAAAACATTTTAACTGGGTTCACACTACGTATATTTCAGTCAGTATTGTGGTCCTCATATTGCAACCAAAACCAGGAGTGGATTAAAAACACAGAAAGGATCTGTTCACACAATGGTGAAATTGAGTGGATGGCCGCCATATAACAGTAAATAACGGCCATTATTTCAATATAACAGCCGTTGTTTTAAAATAACAGCAAATATTTGCCATTAAATGGGGGCCATCCACTCAATTTCAACATTATGTGAACAGATCCTTTCTGTGTTTTTAATCCACTCCTGGTTTTGGTTGCAATATGAGGATCACAATACTGACTGAAATATACGTAGTGTGAACATGTACAGTTCTGGGTCACATTATACTAAAAGAGATCATCTTTATTAGCTTACCCAAATGATTAAAAAAAGTGATAAAAAGACAGTGCTAAAACTAATGGAGAATGAGCAAACTTGACATAACAGGCGGTGAATACAGTAAAAAGCTGAAGTATATATAGTATTCATTTTAAGGTGCAAATAATTGACATGAAAAATGAAGACAAAAATGTAAAAAAATTGACACATGTAATACATTTGTGAAAGAATGCATAAAGGAGCAAAAAGGGTGAGATTTAGGATGGGAAGAGAAAGAGGTGAGAATGAATCTTATTCACTGATGTATAAAAAGAAGAGTGAGTACTAAAATGCTCAAATGCTCGTTAATAGAGTCAAGAATTTTCTAGTGCTTGAGGAGAGGGTGTCTGGTGCACCTAAAAACCTCAGAAAACTTAACCTCTTAAGGACGCATGACATACCCGTCTGTCATGCGCCCGTAAGAGGTGCGCCCGTATGAGGCCGCGCGGCGACCCCGCTCTGAACCGCCCCGGTCCCGGGTGCCGCTTGTAGCCCGGGACCATGTGTATTAGCGGGCACGGTCTGATCGCAGTGCCCGCTAATACAGTAATCAGATGCAGCTGTCAAACATGACAGCTGCATCCTATTACCGGATGCAGCACTTCCCTGGTGTCTAGTGGAGGAGCGATCTCCGTTGCTGCTGCCGGCCGGGAACAGCTCCAAGATGGCGCCGTCCTTGGCTCGGCACTTGTTTGTTTTCGGCTGCAGCAGCCGAAAGCAAACGAATGCCGATCTCATTGATCTTTACTGTATAACTATACAGCAAACATCTCAATGAGAGATCAAAGTGTATATACTAGAAGTCCCTCAGGGGGGCTTCTAGTATATATGTAAAAAAAAAAAAAAAAAAAGTATTGTTATTAGTAAAAAGCCCCCTCCCCTAATAAAAGTTTGAATCACCCCCCTTTTCCCAGGTTTTAAATAAAAGTAAATAAATAAATTAACATGTTTGCTATCGCCGCGTGCTAAATTGCCCAAACTATTAAATAATCACATTCTTGATCTCACACGGTAAACAGCGTTAGCGCAAAAAATTCCCAAAGTGCAAAATTGCGCATTTTTGGTCGCATCAAATTCTGAAAAAATGTAATAAAAAGCGATCAAAAAGTTGTATATGCGCAATCAAGGTACCAATAGAAATAACACATCATGGTGCAAAAAATGACACCTCACACAGCCCCATAGACCAAAGGATAAAAGTGTTATAAGCCTGGGAATGGAGCGATTTAAGAGACATATATTTGTTAACAATTGTTTGAATTTTTTTTTACAGGCCATCAGATAAAAGAAAAGTTATACATGTTATATATGGTTTTAATCATAACGACTTGAGGAACATGCACAACAAGTCAGTTTTACCCCAGGGCGAAAGGCGTAAATACACCACCCCCCCAAATAAAAGAAATGCATATTTTTTTTCACCACAATTTGAATTTTTTTCTGGTTTTGCCAGCGTACTTTATGCAAAAATTCAGCCTGTCATTGCAAAGTACAATTAGTGACGCAAAAAATAAGGGCTCATGTGGGTTTCTAGGTGGAAAAATGCAAGTGCTATGGCCTTTTAAACACAAGGAGGAAAAACCGAAAACGCAAAAACGAAAATTGGCCCTGTCCTTAAAGGGTTAAGAAAGGAAACACCACGGAAATGTAACTGACACAGCAGGGGGAGTATGCATGGATTAAATATTTCCTTAATTATGCCACTTTTACAGACTGACAAAATTGTGCACCCACCCCAGGATAAAGTCCAATTTAAAGTGGGGCGAAAAGTTAGAAAACACTCTTCCTTGTACATCCCTTAAAAGCTGGCCCATCTCTTATCTCAGTTCCCGTCATCTCTGACAACCATAGATGCCCTAAATGAGGGGGGAATTCAAATTACACCCACCAGTAACTGTTGTTGCATGTGTTGGACATAGTAGATCCACCATGTTTAAATTTTGAAAGATAGACTCGTAGACTAATCAAGCCAATACATCAAGTGCAGGCGCTAAAAAGGAAAAAGGCAATCCTATATAACTTTTATTACACACAAAGGAGGGCCTCATGCACACACTGTAAAAAAATTGTGTGAAGGCCTGATGGCAACCCTCTGTATAATTGGGGAGAGAGCCTGGTGTAACCCCCAAAATAGTGGGCAAGATGACCCCGGTAAAAATTGTGGGCAAGACCCAGTTGTGACTAGAGATGAGCGAATTTGCCGAAGTTTGGGTTCGTATGAACCTGAACTATTGGCTTCTGATTCCCGGGTGGATACAGCGTAAGGACCGCCTGGAAAACTGGGATACAGCCTATGCCAATCTCTGTTTCCCAGTTTTCCAGGCGGTCCATAAGGCTGTATCCACCCTGTTCATGGAGGCTGCAGTCAGCAGGAATCAGAAGCCGATAGTTCAGGTTCATACGAACCCGAACTTTGGCAAATTCGCTCATCTCTAGTTGTGACCCTGTTAAAATTGTGGGTAAGAGCCTGTTGTGACCTTTCTCATAATTGTTGGTAAGAGCCTGGTGTAAACCTGTTAAAAATTGTTGGTGTGACCTGTTGTGACCATCTAAAACATTTGGTGGACGAGAGCCTATTGTAACTCTCTCAAAAATTTAGTGGGAGAGATCCTGTTTTGACCCTCTCAAAAATTGCGGGGGCGAAAGCCTGTTGTGATCCTCTCAACAATTGTGGGCGAGGGGGGCTGGTTCAAGGAAGGAGGCAGTGGTGTGACTCACAGGTGCATGGCCTTCATCCCAACTGTGTGGGTGTTTCGATGACATGTGCCAGCGTATGCTGATGGTGGTTAGCCTGATAGTGGTGGCTCTTCTGCTGATCTTCTCACAGCACAGTTTGCAAAAGACAAATTGTATATCTTTGGCACTTTCAACAAAATAATGCCACACAGCAGAATACCTCCTTCTATTTGAGCAGGTGCTCCAGGGAACACTTGCAGGACCACAGGGTATGGCCCACATTCTCCCTCTAGCCACACTATTGTCTCTTGCAGCCAGTGCTGCAGATCTCTCCCCCTATGAAATGCTGAGTTCAGTGGGCTCACCAGATGCTTCCTCTTCTATTCCCTCTTCACTACTCTGATACAGCAGAACGTGAACACTTGGGGCATTGGTGGACACAATCTCCTTTGGTGCTTCCTGAACTATAATTTAGACTGCTTGATGGCAAACTATCTTGGCTTGTTATCTGCCATCGATGTCAACACCTGCTCTTCTAACCGGGAGCAGGATTCTGCATAAGCTGTGTTCTTGCTCTCCTTTAGCAGCAGGCTCTGTTTCAACACATCCAGGCCCATGGCTTGTGCCTAGTCACTAACTACCCCATGCCTTACTTACCTCCTCCAAGTTCTCTTAATCTTATTTCCCAAATATTTTTTTATCCCTATTATTCAAATTATAGAGAATTAGCAAGACACCTCATATATTCAAGCACTCTAGGGGGAATATTTTTTATTAGTCACATTTTTTAGCCTTTTTAGGAGTAGGGATGGTCTGAACCGAGTTCGTACGAACCCGAACCATCCGCAATGATTACCGCTGTCTGCCCGTTCCGTGCAGCGGGCGGATCCAGCGGGAGGAACGCCTGGAAAACTGGGATACAGCCATAGCCATAGGCTGTATCCCAGTTTTCCAGGTGGTCCTCCCGCTGGATCCGCCCGCTGCATGGAGCGGGCAGACAGCAGTAATCCGATGCTGAGCGTTCGGCTGGTTCGGACCATCCCTAATTAGGAGTAAATTTTAACTATTGTATTCTAAAATGTATCAATTTACTTAAATCTGAATTACAGTATTATTTTGCTATTATAGCTTTTATAAATGCTTTTTATATTGTTTTTCTCTTGAGGTGTTTTTTATTCTTTATGTTTTGGCATGTGCATTGCCATCTACTGGGTAGACCTAAAGTATACAACAAACCGCTGTCACATAGCAGGTCAGGCAACATTCATACAGATGCCCTCCCAGTAAACAACTATAATCTGAAGCCGAGTGAGCAGAGCTATAAACTATTGCTGCAATCCTGCTGGTTTCGGCAGAAGACATGTTACTCTGGTTTGAGCTACAAGATAATTTGCAACAAAAATTTTAAGTTCCATCACAATTACTTATGATTAATGAATTTTCAATAAAGGCTCACAAATTGTAAGGAAAATATAACCTCAATAAAATATTTTTGGATGAAGGTAAACTAAAGTTACTATAATGTACATATTTTTTATTTTCCAATCACATCTGTTCTGATAAATGTGTTATCACAGAACAGGGAAAATTTACAGGAGTTTTTAAAAGGCTTATCCAGGCTTAGAAAAACATGGCCATTTTCTTCCAGAAACAGCGTCTCTCCTGTCTAGTTTGGGTGTGGGTTCTGCAGCTCAGTTTCATTGAAGTGAATGGAGCTCAATTGTAATGCCACACACAACCTGAGGATGGGGTGGTGCTGTTTTTGAAATAAAGTATCTGTGTTTTTTAAATCTTGGACAACACCTTTGAGATGAAGCCATCTGTTCAGTGTGCAGAGATTATTAGAAGTTCACATTCCAGCATCACTTCCCAACACCTCTTCCTAATTGAAAGTGTGCGAGCATTGATGATTCCATGAACACTGTTCACAATTTAAAATTGCTAGGAAAGACATATTAACAATGTAATAGTCAATTTCTATGTTTTGAATGGAGTTAAGGTGTCTTATGAAAAAAAGATATGGCCTATGGCTAGGATGTCATGTTCAGACTTGCAACTTATAGAAATTCATAGTTCACACCTCAGTTATGTGTACGAAGATAAAAGCATATACTGTAGACATGGAAAAATGCTTTTTTTAAGGTTGTATGAGATTATAAAAAATAAAAAAAGGATGTTCTGCTTTACCACTCTTGCCCATGAGCGTTGTATTGAAACTCAGTTCCATTCACTTTATTCACTGTGTTGACCTTTTTTCCTCATGTCATATACCTTTAAAGGGGTGTTTTATTATTAATAATAATAATAATAATAATAATAATAATAATAATGATATGCATTTCCATAGTTTTAAAGCTGGTAGAAAGTTTTTTCTTTTTCTAATTTGTTAACAAGCACCCGAGCAGCACGCAGTACTTGCTAGAGTATCAAGTTTGTTGCAATAATGTTATTACCTTTTCAGTCTCCTTCCCCCAGTTCTGAGGCTGCTGCTTTTTGCTAAAGACACAGAAAACTATCTGTATGTTGTTCTCTCCTTCTCTCCTTACTCTCCCCTCCCTTTCGAGACGGCTCATGTAAACACATGTAAACAGCTCCCTCGCCAGCTATTACTGCACTCTGTAATCATGGAAGGATTAATCACAGAGATGTCAACAGCAACTTGACTTCAGATTAACCCTCCCAGCATCACAGAGTGCAAAAAAACAGCTAGCCAGGAACACTATTTACATGAGCCATTTTAGAAGGAAGGGGGGAGGATCTAGACAGCTGCTCACACAAAGTTTTCTGGTCAACAGAAAGCAGTAGCTTAGAACTGGGGGAAGGAGAATGAAAAGGTAATAACATGTCTCCCACTTTCTCTCTTCTAAAAGCCAGTCTATATCCAAGATGGAGCATCTATCTATCCATTAACTTAGATAGATTTAAAAAAGAAAGAGAAACTAAAAAAAAGAACATACATCCTTTCCCCTATACTGCTCAGGAGACTGTCACTGTACTGTTGTTTACCCACCTATTGGTCAGGTGCTCACTGATTGGTGTGATGTCAGTTGTGATGTTACAGATGAGGTGTCACAGCTTGCCTGGCAATGGAAGAGACATAGATCATGTGACTTTGGTCTCAGGAGGGAGGAGCAAGACAGAGGAATGGAGACAAAGTAAACCAGGAAGTGAGGATTTTCTGCAGCTTCGGGATGTATGTCAGGATGTGCTGCAGACAAACGGACCAGTTCATGTAATAGAAACCTATTAAAACAAGCTTAGATTATGTGTGGGGATTAAACAGGATTAAATCTTTCTTAAGTGGAGTACCCCTTTAACCCTTTGAGGACCAGGCCCAAAATGACCCAGTGGACCGCGCAAATTTTGATCTTTGTGCATTTTTTTTTCCCTCCTCCCCTTCTAAGAGCTCTAGTACTTTCAGTTTTCTATCTACAAGGCCATGTAATGGCTTGTTTGTTATAGGAATAGTTGTACTTTGTAATGGTTTCTTTTATTTTACCATAACATGTATGATGGAATCCCAAATATATTATTTATGAAGATATAAATTGGTGAAATCGTAAAAAAGAATGCAATATGGTAACGTTTGGGGGTTCCTGTGTCTACGTAATGCACTATATGGTAAAAGCGACATGATACCGTTATTCTATAGGTCAGTCCGAACACAACCACATGCAGGTTTACACAGATTTTATAATGTTATATATATATTTTTTTAATGAAATCCTTTTTTTTGGCAATTAAATATTAATAAAATGGGCCTATTGTGACGCTTATAACGGTTTTAATTTTTTACCTATGGGGCTGTATGGGGTGTCATTTTTTCCGCCATGATCTCTAGTTTTTAATAATACCATATTTGTGAAGATCGGACGTTTTGATCACTTTTTATTATTTTTTTATATATATAATGTAACATAAAATCGGTAATCCGCGCACTTTATTTCCTCTTTTCGTGTACGCCGTTCGCAATTACACTTTTTATAGTTTAATAGATCGGACAATTACGCACACTACGGTATATTATATGTTTATTTATTTATTTATTTGTATATGTTTTATTTATATAATGGGAAATGGGGGGTGATTTAAACTTTTATTGGGGGAGGGGTTATGGGGCTGTGTTGATGTTTTTAACTTTTTTTTTTAATACATTTTAAGTCCCTTTGGGGGACTTCTACATACACTACTTTTATTTTAGACACTGATCATTGCTATGCCATAGGCATAGCATTGATCAGTGTTATCGGCGACCTGCTCATTGAGCCTGCCTGTGCAGGCTTAGTGCAGCAGATCGCCGATCGGTCCGTTTTACCAATCGGGATCCCCGCAGTCACACTGCGGGGGTCCTGATTAGTAAGTGACAGGGGACTCCCCCTGTCACTTACACTTAAACACTGCCGTTTAAGGGGTTAATGACACTCAGCAGCGCGATCGCTGCAGGGTGTCATTACTGGTGAGGTCCCGGCTGCCCCCACCTGCTATGAAGCGCACTCCTCTCCGGAGCGCGCTTCATAGCTCAGGACGTACCGGTACGTCCAGGGTCGTCTGGGGACAGACTTCCAGGACGTACCGGTACGTCCTAGGTCGCCTAGGGGTTAAGGCTATTTGGCTTACACACCACACCAAATTTTAATGAATGGTGTTATACTGCAATAGCGATAAAATATGATTGTGATTCGCCGATTGCTAGTTGCAAGCTGCACAAAATATTCTTGAGTACCGAAACCTGGATAAAAACTTGCTGTCAAGGGCCAGGGTAACTCTGTGTTTTTTTGGGAGCACTAAATGATTTAACTCAACCCCTGAGTGACAGCTGTTGCTCGATATATTATGAGTAGTTCATGTTTAGGGCTGAGCGAAACTACAGTAAGTTCTGGTTCACAAAACCCTGAATTCTCTACTTTACATTTGTGTTACCTGGAGAAGATGGATACAGCCCTTCCTGAAAAACATGGATGCAGCCTATGGCCTTAGGGCTGTATCCATCTTCTCCATCCACTGTGAATCAAATGCAGATCATTTCATCTCTAATCATGAGCCACCCATGATGTATTGAGCAGTTGAGTACACCAGCCCCATAAACCATTTAAAATAAGTTTTCATAATTTTGTCACACTAATACAACTAATATAAAATTATTTGTTTTGTTTTCAAGTACCCTTCATTCTCTAAAATTTACTAAAGGATGATTACTTCATGCACCCAGTTCACATGTGTTTCGTGTATCTAAATGTTATCAATTTAGAGGAAGTTATTACAATTATAATGAAGGTTTAAAAAAAAAAGTTTTGTTGCAGTAGAACAAAAACAAGGAAAGCCTTAAAGTTTGGTATTAATTGGATTTTGGGACAATGTTGACCCTGCGATATTTTGATATTTGTGTTTCAGTAAATGTAATGTTCCATTCTCCTCAAGCTCTCGTCTGATAAACCTCACCACTGTCTTTTCAATTCTTTAGATGGACATGCTTGTTATAGACAAATGAAATCACTTCACACTGCAGGTATATACTCTCGGTTGGGAGATAATCACCTGGTTCTGGGCATTAATGTACTCCAGCTTTCTCATTTAACTCTTTTACTAGTGAATGCTTCAGCAGCCACATTGCTTTGAAACCACCGTGCTATCTACTATGTGTGATAGACAGGGGAGGCAATCACTGGGGAAGTGTCTCCTGAATAGAATGTATTATTTATTCTACATTCCAGGCATGAAATGGAATTTAAATATTTTTAAAGTAATGATTTTTGCCTTTCGTCACACTGATGGGACAATAGATGAATGAATGAATGGCTGGATGGATGATGTATATTGATGGCTCCGGAAATTGATTGTTTCCGATTGTAGGAATAATTGCAGTCTTCTATAGTGGGTCCAGGCAACTAGACATATACAAGATGGACAAAAGTATTGGAACACTTCTTGTCACCTTCAGGAGATTTTATGACATCCAATTTTAAATCCATGTACATTGTTGTGGAGTTGGTCTCCTTGTTGCAGTTCTAACAGTTTCTACTCTTCTGGGATAAAGATTGTGGAGGTGTCTGTTAGAATTTTTGACTATTTACAGAGAAAGTCTTTTGTGACGTCAGACACTGATGTTGGATCAGAGGACCTGGCACATAATCTTTGCTCTAGATTAAGGCGCTTGGTCAGGGCTCACCAATCTCACCCAAACCAGGGTTCAAATGGGCACAGTGATGCTAGTACAGTATGGTAAGATTTGAAGGGCCTAAGCTACCCCCCCTTCCCCCCAAAGGAAAAAAAAATATTGCGTAATCCCTCCACCAACCTTTATAATTGGCACAATGCAGTCCGGCAGGTTATGTTCTGCTGCCGTTGATCAAAACCAGACTCATCAATCATAGAACTACTGCTCTAGAGTCCTGTGGCAGCTTGCATTACACCACTCCTTCCAGCACTTATAATCCAAATATTACATGCCAAAACTTATTATCTGCTATAGGATAAACAAGGCCTGCATCACTTATTCTGTGTTCTGCCACTTTAATAAAAAACATTCTTTACTTTTCTCCCTGGCTCGCTGCCCTCTCAGTCTTATTGCAGGAGATATATTCTAAAGTAAGTCTAGGGAGCTGGTCTCTTGCAATGATAGGGTATATGCACTATGGACTCCGCCCGGATAGCTTCAAGTTGATTCTGCTGCTTGCATCCCCGCTTTAAGTTCTGCCCATCCTATAGGCTACATTCAATGCTCAGGTAGACTCCGCCGTCCACCCAAAGAGTTGTTAAGTCAAATCTTTGTGTAGACAGCGGAATCTTCCTGACCATAGAATGGAACCTATGGCGTGGGCAGAACTTCAAGCAGGAACACGCACAGAATCCACTAGAAGTTATCCACGCGGATTGTGCACATACCAATATGGAGAAATCAATGAGCGAACAAACTTGTTCAATCGGTGGGGATCTGAACATCCAGAACCCAACTAATTAATAGTTTTCACATTTCAATATCAGTTGTCTAAGTTTTTTTTTACATAGTAACACTTAAGTGTTAGCTTTTATAAACATTTATATCAGAATGGTCATGAAACTGAGGCCATGAATACATAGGTTCATGAAAAGTATAATAAAAGAAATCCTGAACATATCACTACTTGCACTAAACCCAAGTCTGATTATAATTTTATAATCCATCAAATGATGTCCATTTTTCTTAGACGGCCATTATTTTACACAAATAACTGCTATTATTTTAGAACAGCAGCCATTATTATAGCAATTATTTTTACAATGTGTGAACATATCTTTAATAATAAACTAAACTTAACCCTCTAAGGGTTAAGATTTTAAGTCTTTAAAATTTATGTTGACCAAATAGAATATTCCTGTGGTCTTTAACTTTTTTAAATACATTTTAACAAACTCTCTATCCACTGGTAGGATCCAACGTTTGGTTATATAGATGCTTACATCTTTGTGTATCGTCATAAATATTGGAACATGGAAAAAAAAATCTGTAATTAGATGCAGTTAATTGCCTTGGCTGAGAATTTGTTGATCAATGTTATGCTTTGTTATTGATCAAGCTACACGGAGGCAGGAAAGTTTCTCAATACGCGAGGATCAATTAGCAAGCTTGTCAGTGTTTGAGAATTACATTGTTTGTTAGGAAAAGTAGCTTTCCATTTATCAACACAAACTCATATATGAATGTATGAAAATAAATTATTAATGAAGCTCTGCATAACATGACAATATTGAGTACATGACAAATCCAATATGCTTGGAAGAAGCCATACATTATAAATAATGTAAGGTGTAAGGTAATCAACACTGAGGAGGATTATATCACACTACACAGTTACCTGGTGAAGCTGGGGGCTTGGACAGAGAAATGGATGAAGCTTGATGTAGAAAAATTTAAGGTCGTGTGTTTAAGCTGAGAAAATCAAATGTACAGTTACGTGCTCAAAGTGGTTGTCTGGGGAAGCAGAATATGGTGGATGCCTTTGCTACCTAGTGCTTGCTTCCTCTTTTCTTACATCTCACAAGTATATTGTCAGGTACGGAACTGGAGGAAACAAGACAGGTGAGACCCTAGCACTGGCACCCGCCCCGCTGTCCCTGCCTGCTTGCAGCAACTGCCCTAAGTGGCAGCGGGTAACTGGGCGACAGTTCCTAGCCTGAACAAAATGCAGATAAGATGAACTAATAACTCAGGGTCAGGAAACAAGGTCGGTAAAAGACAGTCGTAAGTCAGAGGGATTGTTGGGAAGCCAAAGACCAGAATTGGGAAACCAGGAATTCAATCAGGATAAAAACTAGGACAAGGGACACTCAGGTGCGGAGGCTCGATTGCAAGCAAGAAAGGACACACAGGGGATATGTAATGGCGGCTGGAGTTCAAGCCCCAGACCTCTATGCAAAGGTGACTGGCGGTGCCGGCCGCCAGTCAGTTATTGGAAACACATTACACCTGGGCTGATTGGCTGGGGATGGTAAAGCCCTGGCTGTGGCACCAACAAATGTGATGCTGCCACATCCTTAGCAACCATCTAGGTGTTCCTCACACCCGGCCGTACATTCCCATGTACACTTGGCTTTGACACTTGCAAGTGGATAGGTCAGTGGACGTGAGTGGATAGCTGTATATCAAAATCAACCTTACCAGCACCCAGTGTCCAATGGTTTTATTCACCTGGTAGAAAAAAGAAGCGGTGCAAAACTTTTTTAACCTAATGGGCTAAATGTAATAGTAGCTGTAATAGAAATGCCTGAAAGAGATTAACTAATAAATTGGTTACAGATGGAAATATATATTTAGAAAACTACATTTACTGTGAATGCCTTTTACAGTACAAAAACGTAGCGGACGAGTTGTTCTTTTTTCTAGAAGATGTGAAGAATAATTGGCGCACCAACAGCTTCTTTGCAGTTCCCACTGTATTATAAATCATTCAATCCTAGCTGAAAAAAGGAAAGGTTATTATGCTGCTATCATTACCTATATAATGTGTATTGTTGTCGGTAGTAGAATTACTGTGGAATATATCACAGAGTTATTTACAAAATACAGAGAACTGTGGATACGTAGTGTCCTAATCTGACTTTAGTATTTAGAGGATGTTTTTGTCCAGTAGTTTGTGTGCTATTATTGTACATTTAGAAAGGTATGGAAGCATCTGACTCCTTTCCTTTAATGGTTTTTCTGGTGGAAATATGAGAATGACAATGGGGACAAAGCACCACTTAATAGCGTACTGCCAAAAAAAGACAGGAAGAAATAGAGCCATAAAACTTGAGCTTTCCTTCCCAAGGATTTCCAATAAACCTGGGTAAACTATTTCATTAACACTACAGTCACCTATCCTCTCATTCTCACTCTTTCTAAATTTGGCTACAAAATGGCAAGATACTCAACTATAAGGCTATGATCACACTACGTAAATCTACGGCAGTAGTTCTCGCCGCAGAACTACAGCTGTAGATTTGCGGGGTGGAACATAGCATTATTTGCGTTTACGATGTGTGTACGCTCCGGCCGGTTCCCATGCGGCGCCGCAAATAACTGACAGGTCCATTATTTGTGGACGTAATTCGATGAATTCCGCCCGCAGAAGGACCTGTCAGTTCACACAGTGAAGCGAGCGGCTCCGGCCGCTTGCTTCACTGTGTGCTATGGGAAGCTCTGATGCGGCCACGCGCCGATGTGCCCGAATCAGAGCTCCACGGAGGAAAGATCATCCGGCTGGTACTTAAGTATCGGCCGTGATGATCCGGGCTGAGACCGGCCGTTCTGTGACCCGGCCAGAGTCACGGAATGGCCGGTCTCATATGCAGTGTGAACATGGCCCCAAGATGTAATGAAACTTATGTAACCCTTATAGGTTAGTAAAGTACTTGTAAAGAAAGTATTTAACAAAATCTATCTATCTATCTATCTATCTATCTATCTATCTATCTATCTATCTATCTATGCAAATAAAGGGTCTGTGGAGCCTCAATTGTGAGTCTGAAAACACGAGAATAGCCAGATATTCCTCTCTCCAGAGAAGGAAGCCTGTTGCCAAGGGGTGCCTCCTAGTGGGGAGAACACCAAACCACCCTGATACGTAGCACCTCAGGTCCTCACTTGGGATCTAAATAGGTAAAGTCAAAATCTAACTCTGTTATGAGTTTAACAACATAAGACAAGGGTTATTAAGGCTAGGCATCCATCCACATACAGCTGTTTCAGGGTATTTGCCCCTCATTACTGTGGAGCAGGATTCTGGCTACCAGGGGCAATGAAAAATAAACAAAAAAAACTTGAAGGTTATTAAAATTTAAGTTAAGTTTAATAACGTTCAGGTAAATTAGGGTATTCAACTGACATACTCCCTCACCAATCTACAATTAAGGAATGTTTCGCGTGCATGTGGGCTTTTTGTCAGAGATAACAGCTCAGAATGTTTTAAAACAATAAAAGAAGTAGTACTCACCTTACTTTTTTTATAACTTATTTTTAATTAAAAATTTTTAACATTTATACCAAAAAAATTTAAAACAACATACCAGCACAGCATTGGTTACAGGTTGTAGCAATGGGTTACAATGTGGTCAACATCATACAATCAGTTATTGTTTTCCAAATACTCATAAATAACAATGTAGGCAAAAAAAAAAAAAAAGGCAGCCCCATATAATATGCATCATCAATTATATCATTATATGGGGTGGAAGTAGGTTTGAAAGGTTAAGGGTGGAGAGGATTATAGGTAATGGTAGGGAAAGGGGTAGTACTCACATTACTTCCTCCCACTCCCATTCTGCAACTTTTCAGTTTCTCTGCTGGTCTTTACTTTCTGGCACATATCGAAAAGGAAATGTAACTAATGTCCAATCAGGACATCAGTCATTGGCTGCAGTGGTCACATATATGTACTTAAGGGGAACAAGAAGTAGAGGAAGCATGGGATCAGTAAGGTGAGTCTTACTTTATTTAATATTTCACAGCATTCCAGGTTCTTAAAAAAAAAATAAGGGCTTAAAAATCCCTTTAAAGTGGGGCGTGTCCTGCTGCGGATGGAGTAGGAAGCAAGAGAGAGGAGCTCCCGCTTACCACAGGCCAAAACCTGCTAAAAGCAACCGTTCAGAGCGCTGATTCTCAGGCTAAAGCGTCACTGTCTGATGCCTGAACCTGTGAAGCACCCGAGGAACCAACTTGCGATGGGGAAACATAAGCGCAAGAACCCGCAGAAGCTCACCAAGTTCTTCACAGTGCCGGAGCGCGGGCAAGATGGCGCCGACGGCCGGCAGCATGAGGTGAGCCGGGCCACCTGATTAGATGCTGGCGAGGATTACCCAGCCCTGCCATCACCACAGCGGTCTGAGATTAGTGGCGGAATGTCACTGAGCGGTCCACTACTGTCCTTGCCCTCATCGGAGAGCAGCTGTACCTCAGACGCTTCGGAGTCTGCAGCCAACATGGCGGCCAGAGGTAATGTCGCAGCTGAGCACCATACCCTGCTAGATACACTAGTAGACTTTGATATCCCATCGCTTCCACCTACACCCCTCTCATGGAAAGGGACTCCCATGCGAAATAAAACTGGGCCCCCTATTCCAGCTATTGCTATTGGCAGCACCATGCATGGTGGAGAAGCCCCTATCACGGTTTCCATAATGAAGTCCCTCATTGAGGATTTGAAAAGCTCACTACATTCTGATATGAAAGAAATGTGTGCCAACATGCAGAAAGAAATGAACTCCCTAGGAGACAGAACATCACATATAGAGAACAAAATGGGAGAATATGCTAATGCACATAATGAAGTGATGAAGATTACTAATGATTTAGAGGATGAGGTGGAACAGCTAAAGATGAAATTGGCTGATATAGAGGACAGATCTCGCAGGAATAATCTGAGGCTGAGGGGCGTACCTGAAACTGTTAAACAGGACGTTCTCCTGGATTTTGTGGTTGATTACTTTTCATGCCTCTTGCCTCATGCATCCAACACAGATCTTATTATTGATAGGGTGCACCGCTTGCCCAAACCTAAGAACCTAGCCAGAGACATTCCGAGGGATGTCATTTTGAGAATCCACTTTTTCCATGTTAAAGAGCAAATTATGATGGCCTCTAGAAAGGAGCCGGCACTCCCAGACAAGTACAAATCTATTTCCATCTTTGCAGATCTCTCTGCGGCCACCTTGGCTAAACGCAGGCAATTCACTCAGAGCACCAGGATTCTCCGGGACAATTCCATCTCCTATAAATGGGGTTTCCCGGTTAAGCTCCTCATCACATACAAGGGGTCCATAAGGGTGGCCCCAACACCTGAAGCGGCCATGAAACTTTGCAAGGAATGGGACTTAGTCTCAGCCGCAACTACTGACCCTTCGTCATCTCCTGCTTCCTCTTCATCCTCAATGATACAGGAGAAGAGATCTCGCCCGACAACATTGACCCAGGAGTGGATCACGGTACCTGCAAGAAAGAAAAAACCCTAACTGCATATACTCTGAGGCCTGTCCCTTTACATACTAGACGCATGTCTAGACCTATATTTGTTGACAGCCTCTTAGAATCCTTGAACCCCTGAATCACTAAAGGTTGATTACATATCTACCCATATGTTACTCAGAGTTCCTATTACTTACCGTTCTGACAGTATTTTCAGTATTGTTACTATTTTTTCTACATTTACAGGCTGTGAGGGACACGTAGCCTAGCTGTTATTGGTTATGATGACCTTTCCCCCACTGGACAGACATATAGTCTATATCACGAACTGTTTTTTTCTTTTCTGGTTTTGTTTCTTATGCTTTTCTTGTTTGGTTATTTATTTGCAGCCTTGCACTAATAGACGAGTGTCCTCCCTACCTGTCCAGGGTTCAAGTGGCTACCCACGTGACAGACCTCGAGTTTCCCGGCCGCTGCACTGAGCACATCCACCCTCTTCTAAAATGGGTATTAAACTATTATCCTTAAACACTAAGGGATTGAACTCCCCTTTTAAGAGATCCATGCTGTGGAGGGAGGCCAGATCTCAAAATGCGGATGTCTTGTTTATACAAGAAACGCACCTGGATAAGGCTGACACCCATCGCTTGAAACATAATCCCTTCCCCCACATATACTCTGCTGCAGCCTCCGGGAAAAAAGGGGGAGTTACTATTGCCATTAGAGATACGATAGCGGTGACAGTTACACATAGTGTGTTAGACCCTAACGGACGTTATGTTATGTTAGTTTGTTCACTCAATAATATAATATATACGCTCTCAGCAATTTATGCCCCGAATAAGCGAGAACACAGGTTTTTATTGAACACATTAGCGGTTATGAATAAGATTAAAAAAGGATATGTAATTATGGGGGGAGACTACAATAAAACTATGTGGCCATCGATGGACTCTACGTCCTCGGCTGTCCCCAAGGAGCCTACGATATTTGCCCAAACCTTACATAAAAATAGGCTGTATGACATCTGGCGGTTACAAAACCCTTCTACTAATAACTATACCTTTTTCTCTCACCCGAGGAAAACATATTCCCGCATAGATTATTTTTTAGTTGACCATTTGCTCATACCCAATATAGTTGCCTCCCATATCGGAGATATATCGTGGTCAGACCACGCTCCAATAAGCATAGAAATCTCTGAACAATTTTGGGCCCCTAAAAGTAATGTATGGAGGCTCAATACTTTTATTTTAAACCATCCACAATACTGCAAAGATATAAAATAATCCCTAGTGGAATATTTTACCATCAATGACAATGGGGAGGTGAGTGATCTATCTGTCTGGTGTGCTCACAAGGCAACCATTCGAGGCCAATTCATAAAGCAGGCAGTTTATGACAAACGCCAGAGAACTGAAAAATTGGTGGCATTACAAACTCGCCTATCTGATTTGCATAGACTTAACAAACTGCGATTTAGTATGGAGTTGGCGAAGGAGATCACAAAGGTCTCTGGCGAACTTCATGAACTTAATGCTCATAAATATAAACTTACATTAAAAAGGATGAAATCCCAATATTACTGGCAGGGGAATAGGCCTTCTGCCTTACTTGCCAGACAACTTAAAGAGAAAGCTGCTAAAGCGAGAATACCATTTATATACAATAAACTAAACACTAAAATTATGGATCCCCAGGGGATCGCGGATGTCCTAGCTGACTATTACAAGTCCTTGTACAACCTAAAGGATGATCACTCCACTCCTCAGCCCACTCAGAACCTCATTGACGACTTCCTGCAAAATATCAAGTTAACCTCCCTGTCCCCTACCCAACTGGATGAGGTGTCCCAACCCATAACACCTAATGAAGTGCACTCTGTAATCAAATCACTTAAGAACAATAAATCACCAGGGCCGGACGGCTTATCTAATGAATATTTCAAAACACACAGCACTATTCTAATTCCGTATCTGGTAAGAGTGTTTAACTTTATAATACAAAATGGCACAATCCCCCCAGAAATGCTGCAGGCTTTAATTGTTACCCTGCCTAAACTGGGGAAATCCCTGGATTTGGCGGCTAACTTCAGGCCTATTTCACTCCTAAATGGAGACCTGAAGATATTCGCTAAACTCTTGGCGCTTAGGTTGTCAGATGTGATCCCTGGACTGCTTTCCAATGACCAAGTTGGATTTGTTAAGGGGCGCCAAACGTGTGATGGCACCCGTAGATTCATTAATTTGATGGCGGCAGTGGAGAGATGGCAAACGCCTTCTCTGCTCCTCACGTTGGATGCGGAGAAGGCGTTTGACAGGGTCCACTGGGGCTATTTGCGATCTGTACTGGACAGGTTTGGTTTTAAGGGCCCGATACTACAGGCCATTATGGCACTGTACTCCTCCCCTTCAGCCCAAATATATTCCTCCGGGACCCTGTCATCTCCTTTCCAAATCTCCAATGGGACTAGACAGGGGTGCCCACTCTCCCCGTCCATTTTTGTTTTGGCTATAGAACCCCTTGCCCAACGTATTAGAGATGAAAAAGGAATATCTGGGATAGTAGTAGGCAAACAGGATCACCGAATCGGCCTTTTCGCCGACGACATTATCCTGGCCCTTTCTTCCCCGGCATCGTCATTACAAGTAGTTTCCAATATATTAAACCACTTTGGAGAAGTAAGCTTCTATAAAGTCAACCCCTCTAAATCGCTCATCCTTAACATGGGCTTGAAGGACTCCTTAAAATCCCACTTGCAACAAATATATCCTTATATATGGTCAGAGGGAAAGATCCCTTATCTGGGGATCACTCTGACGTACCCCATTAGTAACCTATCTACGGTTAACTCCAATCTCCTTCTAGAGACTTTACATAAAGATATCAATAAATATTTAAAATTACCCGTTTCCTGGATAGGCAGAGTGTCGGCTGCAAAAATGATGCTCCTCCCTAAAGTGCTGTATCTCTTCCGAAATCTCCCAATCCCTATAACAATGACTGTACTACACAGGATACAAAAAAATTATTAATAAATTTGTTTGGGGAGGGCAGAAGGCGAGAGTGTCAGAGAAGGTGCTATGTCAGTCTGTTGACCAAGGGGGGTTGGGATGCCCTAATATAGTTTTATACTATTATGCCTCCATTTTGGATCAGCTGCGATATTGGTTCGCAGGAGATACTACCAAACTATGGGTGGGAATAGAATCGGCCCTCCTGAATAGCACAGATCTGGGCGTAACATTATGGGCTTCTAGGTTAACATCTACCCTACCTATGAGAGTCCCACCTACAATATTAGCAGGACTAAAGGTGTGGAACAAGGAATTAGTTAAAGTGGAACTGCTCCCTCTGCACCCACTTACCCTCCCACTAAAGATCCTAGAGCATCTCATCCCACACTCTAATTTTCAGTCCTGGATAGATAAAGGTCTTACATCACTGGGAGAACTATATGAGGATGGGAATCTGGTTCCCTATGAGCATTTAGTTGTAAAGTATAATATCCCTACTAAGGATTTTTATAAATACCTGCAGGTACGTCAGTAATGTCTCTAGAAAAACTCGCTATGAAAGCCTTTTTTTTAAACAGACACTTCTCCCTAAAGGGATATCATTAGCGTATAAGGCTTTACAACCTAGACTTGACACCTTACCATTTATAGCTAAATGGGAACGAGACCTAAACATTTCACCTGACGAGGAGAGTTGGTACCGCATGTTTAACATAGTCTCCAGGGTCTCACACTGTATAGGCCATTTAGAGGCCTCTAGGAAATTGGTGTACCGCTGGTATCTAACACCTTACAGCCTATCAAAAATTTACCCTGACTCCTCACCTACATGTTGGCGATGCAATAGAGAAGTGGGGAATTTACTCCATATATGGTGGGAGTGCCCGATTTTAACTCCCTTCTGGAGTAAAATCCAAACATTTATAAATAAGGTACTCATGTTCCCAGTGAATTGGTCCCCAGGCTTAGCCCTTTTATCTTTGACTGCTGACGACCTTCTACTCTCAGACATGACGATAATGGTACACATCCTAATGGCCTCCAGAACAGCTATTGCTAGACGGTGGAAGTCTGTGGAGGTCCCCAGCATTACAGAGATAGAGGCCGCTGTGAACTTCAACTACAATATGGAATTTGCCATAGCAATGCGAACTGATAGACACATAGTGGTAAGGGAAATATAGCCTTTCACTGGAGAGTCCCAGTTTGCTGCAAAGCCATTGATAGGCTATGTTTACACTACATTTAAAAAACAAAAAAGACATCCATTTTTGCTGCCATTTAATCGACTTCAATGTAATGCACTGAAATCAATGGAATAACGGATGTCCAATGCATACAGTGTATTGAATAACGGCCATTGTCTGCATGAACATGAAGATAATAATCATGACAATTATTTACAGACGTCTTGTGCAAAACACTGGAGGTTATTTTTTAAGTTGTTCACACAGTTTTTCTTTTTCACCTTTCTTTCACTGTTTTTATTATTATTATTTTTTTCAATTAACAGCGTCCTTTAAAGTTGAAAAAAAAAATGTTCTTTGTATTGGTATATTTTGACCCTTATAACTTTTTTTGGACTGCAGAGCTGTGCCAGGGCTTAATTTTTGAACAATGAGTTGTCATTCTAAATGGTGTTTGGAAGTAGATAGGAAGTTTAAAAAAATAAAATAAAAATAAAATAATAATAATAATAATAATAATAATAATAATTTTATTACATGTTTTGGGGGTTAATTGAAAAAAAAAAAACACAGTTTTTGGCAATGGGTATTATTTAAACTGTTCTGGGAAGATAATATATTTTGCTAATTTGGAACAATCGTATTAGTAACAATAGTATAGAATGAACTGAATTTATTTTTTATGCCATACTACAAACACAGAAGCAGAGACCCAGCTCCTTTTTTTAGTTGCCAAGTCCCGACTCCTCTATAGTAAGCAGAAATTTCAATACTGCTTAGTGTTCTTTGAATACAAGGATTGTGTGCTGCGTCCAGCCCAGCAAGTATTTACTAAGCAGAGGGCACCGAGCCCTCTTAGCCTATGGCAGGACATGGAGGTAGGGATGAGACCAGACAGTGGGCCCTAGGTCTGAACCCACCCACTGTCCCTACCTACTTGCCTCAAACGGCCCTCGGCAGCCGTGGGCAACAACAAAGACGTTCCTCATACTGTATAAGTGTAACACAGAACGAGACAAACAATCAAACAAACACAACAAAGGGGAGTTAACAAGCCAAGTCAGAACCAAACGGACAGCACAGTACAAAATTAAAGAACAAATGGATAGTCAAAGGTCTGGTGGGAGGTCAGGTAACAAGTCAAGCAAGCAGAGGAATTAGGAATGGGAATCACAGGAGTAGACACATGGGAGCTGGGATCAGAGAATGAACCTTAATAGCCAGCAGAAAAGGACTGGCTCAGCTTTCTTTTATGAGGATAAAGAGCCTGGTTAGAGTCTCCATTGGACCGGCGCTCTGATCCTCAAGGTTCCGGAGAGGCAGTGGAATATGTTAATCAAAAGACTTGCTCTGCTGCAGTGGTCAAGTCTAGCAGAGCTCAGTGTAACTCCTGCATTGCCAGAAACTGAGAAGCAAGGGGGTGTGTCACACAAAAGTAAAAACAGGCCCAGTTCACACCAGGCTACTGCACATTTCTGACATTTAGCATTTGGCTCATGAAGTAGGTGGTGATGCTATGCCCCACCTCTCATCTTCTGGGTGGGGTGCTCTGCAATGGGCCTAACAAGTGTAAGGCCAAATTTATATCAGTCTTCAAATTTTAAAATGATTATATCAGCAAATTTTCACCAATTATTTTAGTCCTAGTTGCTGGGTAGTCTGGTTTGACACTCAAACACCCTATCAGTAAATATATACACTGTATATCCCTATGTGTCTCACCCATGTGTTTTATGTGTTTTGATGGTATGTTGAAACACTGCTGAATAAGTTTATTGAGAATTTGAGAATTTGGATAGCTTAATGTAACGCATGTGTGGACCCACTGTGCTGCTCCACCTGTTTGGCTTTGGGACACACCAGGAAGCAGAGTCTAAGTGCCCTCTGGGTCTTTACCCTCTGGGCTTTTCCAGGATGTGGAAGCTGGCCTTCTACAGAAATAGGACATCAGGTAACTCCACAAGTGTGATCCCGTTGTGAGAAGCAGCCCGTTCCCAAGAACCAGACGGTCGGTGAAAGGCAACAGAGAACAGCCCGAGTAACTGTAGTCATCAAGTTGAGTCATCAACAGGAAAGTCAGAGCAGTATTATGAATGAGACAGGTATCATAGAAAAGCAGGCAGAAGATCAAGGCAGACAGCTCTAGAGACTAATAGTCCAAGTCGGCAACAGGAGAGGCATACAGTTCAGGCAGGGGTTAGGCGAAATCCAGAGAACAGGCACAGGACAGGATATACAGTAACAGGGCAGTTTCTAGTGGCGGGCAAGCCGGGCAGCCACACAGGGTGCGGACAGCTAGGGGGCGCTGTCAGCATCACCCTGGACCTCACCCTGCGCCGGACAACAGCATAGCACTGATCATTCACATACCGCCCTGGACATCAGCATAGCGCCACGCCACCCCACGCACCCCTCCCCCCATCCCTGACCTCAGCCTAGCCCTAACTTTCTTCATCCTAGACCTTAACATAGTCCCAACCTCTCCATCCCGAACCTCAGCATAGCCCCAACCCCCCTTATCCCGGACCTAAGCATATCGTTGCGGCCCCCAACAACCACCCCCCCACCCCGGACCTCAGCATGTGTCGCACCATATTACTATATGAAGTGAACAACAGGGGACATTATTACGATATGGAGGTACAGCAGGAGACATTATTACTATATGGAGGCACAGCAGGGGGGCATTATTACTATATAGGGGTACAGCAGGGGACATTATTATTATATGGGAGCACAGCAGGGGACAATATTACTATATATGGAGGCACAGCAGGAGACATTATTATTATATGGTAGCACAGCAGGGGACAATATTACTATATGGAGGCACAGCAGGAGACATTTTTACTATATAGAGGCACAGCAGGAGACATTATTATTATATGGGAGCACAGCAGGGGACAATATTACTATATGGAGGCACAGCATGAGGCATTATTACTATATAGAGGTACAGCAGGAGACATTATTACTATATGGAGGGTACAGCAGGAGACATTATTATTATATGGGGGCACAGCAGGGGACAATATTACTATATGAAGGGCACAGCATGGGACATTATTACTATATGGAGGTACAGCAGGAGACATTATTATTATATGGAGGCACAGCGGGGGGCATTATTACTATATGGGGGTACAGCAGGGGACATTATTATTATATGGGAGCACAGCAGGGGACAATATTACTATACATGGAGGCACAGCAGGAGACATTATTATTATATATGGAGGCACAACAGGAGACATTATTAATATATGGGAGCACAGCAGGGGACAATATTACTATATGGAGGCAAAGCAGGAGACATTTATGCGCTATTATCAAGATTCGCCCTGTTATCAAAATGACCTACAAACGGCCCTGTACAGGAATACAGCAGAAATAGCAGACTGACACCTTCTCTTGGAAAGCTAGACTCCAACAATGCTCAGGCAAACAAAAAGGCAGGCGGACCTAATTTATATACTGTAGGTGCAGGTGGCTCCGGATTGGCAGAAGGCAGACAAGCTGCCTCTATAAATCCAGAGCATGTGGTCGCATGCACACTCTAGAAGCTAAAGGTGTTTTTGAAGCAGGAATAAGAAGGAGGAAGAAGATGCCGGAAGACTGAAGAGTGAGCAGGCCCAGAATCAGCAAAGCAGAGACAGGAGGGAAACTCGAAAGGCATCGCCGAAGGGAAGAAACATCCCCCTGGCACACAGTGGTGTAACCTAAAAAAAAGGATATTTAAGGCTCGATACATTTGTACTGTAAGTCACCACCAGAATTGTCTGAAAGCTGCTTTCTTTTCTCCCCCATTCAGAACACGTGCATGGTTGGCCACATGTAAACAGCACGTTATCCAATTCTGTTTGAAAACAGCTGGAGGTATGCTATTAGGAGACTACTGATATATAAGGGTATCCAACTCCTTCAGCATTATTTCTAACCAATCTTACCACCAGTACATAGTGATATTTCCAGTGTCTTGGATTCAGTGTTCTTATTATCACCCCGCCACAGTTTTCCGTGACATAACCCTGTCTCTTAATAGAATGAGAGGAGTAGCCAAGACGCCGTCGCCCTCAAGAGTTCAGAGAACATCCAGATGATACTAGAAAAGCTAGCGAGATAATAAAGACTGAAAAGCTGTGGTGAGATTGGGATCAACTAGACTGTAAGTTAATATTTTCATAGCAAAAAAATTAATTGTAAGCCCTATAACAGAAAAACCTAACAAATTTCTTTTGAGCTTCACAGAGCCTAACAAATGTGATGTCTGAATGGTAGTGTAGCATAAATGATCTGCCTAGAATTGGATCAGTCCGGTAAGTGATGGGCAGATGTCTTCCGTACAACCTCATAGCTTGTGTCATTTGTGCGGCCAATGGAACAGGTGATTGCAAAGCCATTCAAGCGTTTGCTACAGAAGAATGTTCATTCTCAACCAACACAGTGCTCTGAATTAATTTTACAGATAGAAAAACAAAGAGGTCATTTGAATCGGAAAAAAGGAAATTCAAAATTCAATGTGAATCCCATCCCTAAAGATGACATTAGCAACAAAGTCGCCTAGAAATGTTGATTTTCAGATCATATCTGCATTAAGTCACTAGGATGAGTCCAATGCAGATTTCACCATGCTAATTGTGTGGGTATTGCTATTGTATACCATGCGATTAAGGAACTCTGATCTGCATTCAACCTTTTAAATACCACTAGGGATGAGCGAACTTTTAAAAAGTTTGATTCGGTTTGATCCGACAAACTTTCGTAAGGTTCGGATTTGTGCGAACCAAACCTAAAATTAACCTTGCTATAATGGCTGAAAATTTGCAGCTACAATAGTGGGAGTCTGATAGGGTATATTTTCACTTACTTGCAGTTGCTATTACAATGAAAAAAAGTGGAAAAAATCAAAGTGCAAAAATAGTGAAAAAAAATTTGCCAAGGTGTAAGTGATTACACGGGACATAGGACACAAAGTTCCTTGGGCCCAGTAGGGTGGAAAACAGACATTTGACAGTGGAACCAGCAGCAGTAATAGTACTGTATTGGACCCAGTATGGTTGAGAACAGACAATTGACGGAGGAGGAGGCAGCAGCACTTGATTGCACCCAGCCCAGTATGGTTGAGAAGAGACTACTGCAGAAGGCAGCACCACTTGATTGCACCAAGGCCAGTATGGTTGAGAACAGACTATTTGAGGAGGAGGCAGTACCTGATTGCACCCAGGCCAGTATAGTTGAACAGCCAATTGACAGAGGAGGATGTTCAGCCTTGGAGTGGTGGCCTGGGAATCCTCGCTGATGATGTTCAGTGTCGGACTGGGGTACCTGGGGCCCACCAGAGGAAATGATCCTTGGGACCCACCAAAGAAGAATCTGTAAAAAGCGACATACTGACCTGGTTCTATCCTGGATTTATCTGGATCTGCATCAACTTCCTTGTGAATGAAATGTTTTCAGTTGAACTATAACTCTCAGAATACACTACACTTATGAAGCTTTAATTAAGGGTATGTTGGGAGTTGTAGTTTCAGAGAGAATAAACCTTTAATAAGTGATTGTTGTGTAGAGGCTTATGGTGGCTATAATCTGTTACAACCATCAGCCCTGAAGGTCCAGCACTATATCTTTTTACAGCGGCAGCTCATATGTACAACAACTCCAAGCATATCCTGAGGGATGCAGACTATCAGTAAATGCTGGGAGTTGTAGTGCTTGCGGCTGTTGTAGTTGGAGGTTCTTAGGTACATTGTACACTGAATGCTTTGTGGGAGATCTGTGGGAGATATATATTATCACCATACTGTACCTCTCAACATACCATCACACTGTTACTGACCAAATCATCCATCATCATACTACTACCTCCTTCATCCTCCTGCTTCTCCATCATCATACTACTACCTTCTTCATCCTTCTGCACCTCCATCATCATACTACTACCTCCTTAATCCTCCTGCCCTTCCATCATCATAGTACTACCCCTCTCATCCTTCTGCCCTTCCATCATCATACTACTACCTCCTTCATCTTCCTGCACCTCCATCATCATACTACTACCTCTTTCATCCTCCTTCACCTCAAATGTCATACTACTACCCCTTCATCATCATACTACTTCCCATTCATCCTTCTGCCCCTCCATCATCATAATACTATGCCCTTTATCATCATACTACTACCCCTTCATCCTTCTGCCCCTCCATCATATTATTACCCATCCATCATCCTCCTACTCCATCATACTACTACTGCTTCATCCTCCTGCACCTCCAACATACTATTACCCATCCATCATCCTCCTACCCCATCATACTACTACCCCCTTCATCCTCCTGCCTCTCAATCATATTATTACCCCTCCATCATCCTCATTACCCCTTCATCCTCCTTACCCCTTCATCCTCCTGCCCTTCCATCATCATAGTAGTACCCCTCTCATCCTTTTGCCCCTCATTACCATACTACTACCTCCTTCATCATTCTCCAACCCCTCCAACTGTATTTAAAGCAAAAAATCTATACTTACCTCACCTGTATGGTTCCTCCATTCCCAAAGCGACTCCTCTCCCTCCTCTGCTTCAGTGAGATCGCTAACACCGGAAGGGGTGGGGTTTCCCATGTCGGGGGCAGAGCTTCCCGGGACATACCCGAAACATGGTTTTGCTGGTTCTGTCTCCTCAAAAATCGGGCAGTCCTGGCAGAATTATCTATTTTTCCTGCTGTAGCACATCCGATGCTGGACGGTCAGTGGGAGTGGGGGAGGGGCTTACCAGTGGATCCTCCGGTGTCCCAGTCCGACACTGATGATGTTGTTCAGCGCACTTTCCAGAACACGGATGAGTGGGATGATGTCGTTGATTATATAGTCATGCCTGCTCACAGAGTTGCGTCCTCAAAAGGGATCAACAATTGGCACGAAATGTTCAAAGAAACCTGTGCACTATGGGGTTTTATCACATGTGCCATACAAGGTGTATGACTCAGCCCTGCACTGCAGAGACAATGTTCCTCCCCTTGTGGGCTACAACACTTCCCAACGTTAGTTGACGTGGTGTCAGCCATTTATATATCTCCTCCCTGATGATCAGGAGGAGCTCCTGCCCACTGTGGCTCCGTTTACCCAGGCTCACAAAATGGAGGACAGCCTGAGAGTGCCGGGCCTGACATAGTTGGTAAGACACTGGGGCAGGTTGGACTGCAGTCAAAGGGCCGGGTGGTTGCAAGGTGGTGGAGGTAGAACTGGCCCCCTAAAGCATCAGGGAGGTGACAGTGGCAAGAATGGGCTAACTTTCTGATGGTCTTCTGGGAGGATGTTGACCCAAAGGGCAGTAACAGACATGTACTGCCCTTGCCTATAATTATTAAAGGACCAGACATCAGCACTGGGGTGCATGGTCTTGGACACCAAGAATCCCAATGAGTCACCAACATTTTTCCACACAGTGGAAGTGATGGGACAGCCGATGGGACTTTTTTTTTTTTCTTTTTTGGTTACGGCTAAACAGGGTTCTCCTATTATTTTTTGAAGCTTTATTGTAAGGATATAAACTGAGATTTTCACTTAATGAAGTAGATCAGCTTGAACAATGAAGTTGCTTTTATGTGTCTTTGTCGATATTCACAGACAGCTGTCACATTACATTTTTAATGAGGCAGCACCCAGGTATATCTGAGGAGACTAACTTAAGGTCTCACCCTAACAGGGGTGACGTCACACATATTAGTATTCACAGAAAACCAGGATACAAGGGATTTTAGAAGCAAACCACTTGTATCTTGGTCTATTCTGTGATTTTATTTTTTTTTTATTGTTATCTTAACTAGATTCGTTACGAACTTTTTTAAAAGTTTGTGACGAATCTGGTTTGTTACGGTTCGGTCCGCTCATCCCTAAATACCACAATCTGTGCTAACTTCAACAAAACATCTTGCAATGTGATTATGGCCTCTACCTTAGCTTTTCTAACCATTTTGCATGTGGTTAAAGAATTCTTAGGTGAGCACTAACAACTGTTTATTTATCAAGTATGCAGAACTGTCAGTTCACACAATGCTATGCTATGGTGAATTGGGGTGCAGGCGCACCCGAATGCGCCCGCATCCCAATTCAACAGAAATAAAGTTCATCCTGCAGTACCAGCCGGAATGAACTCCACTAACACCTGCCGTTCTGTGACACAGCCAGGTAAAAAATGAAAAAAGAGGTGAAAAAAGAAAAACTGTATGTAAACAACTAAAAAAATAACATCCGCTGTTTGCAAAAGACGTCCGAAAATAATTCACATGATCATTATTTTGACATCCACGCAGACACTTTTTTTGAAGTATGAACAAAGCCTTAGGGTAACATCCAACTTTTCCAGTCTCCGGCAGTCAATTGCCGAGCATTCGGATTCAGAGAACACGTGCACTACAGATATAATGTGGTCATAGCAGCCCTAGCTATAACTAAATAATGGTATTGCTACCATGACAAGACTTTACAGCCCTCATTGTTGCCTTATACAACTTTTTGTTATATAAAATCCTACACAATACAAATTAGAAAGCCAGCCATCATTCCATAAATATTCTTAATCCAGAAGAATCTCATCATTTTGTGTCTCTGGCAGCTGATACCAAACTAATATAACTTTATATTTATAATCAATGTTACTTGACACCAATTAAATTAGACCATATGCTTAAGTAGAACTTTCTTGGCATGTCCCAGATGTCACGCACAGAGAGCAGACCTTATATGAATAATCTGGGCCTGCACTTATACAGCTAATTATTAGAAGAATGCACTATATCTACCATCGAATAAACGCGAAATCCCATTGCTACATATCCCAGCTTCTTGTATAAAACCTTAAAGCGTAACTGTCATTTCAGGTTCATTTTGCTGAAAACAATAAATATCTATAGTACAAGCGATTTTAAGAAACTCTGTAATAGGTTTTATAAACCAAAAGAGTTTCCTTTTGTACTCAAAAAGCAGTTTTTCTAGCTCCCCCTCACTTCAGAAAAAGCAGGATTTCTGTGTCTATTATGTGGCGGCTATGGAGAGGGGCGGAGCTGAGAGGAGTGAGTGAGCACAGAGCAGTTCTGCACAGCACAACACACTGCAATCTTCTCTCAGCAAGTTTCTAGATAAGCACTGACCTTTCTGACCCCTGAATCAAGCGTTTTAGGTGCCCAGACAGTCTACAAACAGCTGACCTTCCCGTCTCCTCTTCCTGCTCACTCATCTCCCTTTGGCCGCTCTCCCCTCATAGGGATATAATAGACACAGCAGAACCCATCTTCACTGGCTTCTCTGTAATGAATACGGCCTGCCATTAACCCCTTTAACGCCACAATCAGCTTTTAAGTGTAAATGACAGGGGCAGCCCCTGTCACTTACCGATCGGGACCCCTGCAGTGTGACTCTTTTACCTTCCTCTGTGTGGTCCGATTGGCCACAGGCAGGCTCAATCACCAGAGCGCCTATTACACTAATCAATGCTTTGCCCATGTCATCAGTGTATGCAATCTATTGATTGCATGTAAAAGTCCCCCAGGGAGACTTAAAATGTGTAAAAAAAAAGGAAAAATGTTTTTAAAAATACCCCGAAGCCCCTCTCCCAATAAAAGTTTCCCCCCTTTCCCATTATATAAATAAAACATATAAAAATAAATAAATAAATATATTATATACCGTAGAGTGTGTTTTGTCCGATCTATTAAAATATAACAATCATCATCGCGAAGGGCGTAAAAGATATGAAAAAACTGCCAGGATTGCCGATGTTACATAATATAAAAAAAATAATAATAAAAAGTGATCAAAACATCCAACCTACACAAATATGGTATAAATAAATACTAGAGATCATGGCGCAAAAAATTACACCCCAAAGAGCCCCGTAGGTGAAAAACTAAAAGCGTCACAATAGGGCCACTTTATTAATAATTGATTGCAAAAAAAAAAGGATTTCATTAAAAAATACATGTAACATTAGAGAATCTGTGTAAACCTACATGTAGTTGTGTTCAGGCTGACCTATAGAATAATGGTATCATGTCACTTTTACCGTATAGTGCATTACGTAGACACAAAAGGGCCTAGTCCACGGAGCTACAATCAGCCGCATCGGCCCGATTCGACCGATTATCGCTCCATGGTATAGAGAGAACAATCAGCCAATGATCGTGGCAACTGCTGACAGTTCATTGAGGGTCAAACCTAAAATCATCGCTCGCCACCCACGCATTGCTACGTGGGATAGCGGGACCGGCGGGCGACTGACGATTTCACAGACATCATACTTTACCTGTCCAGGCGTAGGTCTTCTCCTTTTCCCGGTCCCGCACGGCAGCATCAGCTTCGGAGCGGCCTGTCTGAACTGACAGACCACTCAGCCAATCATGGGCCGGGATCGCCATAGCTAGTGATTGGCTGAGCGTTCTGTCAGTTCAGTCAGGCCGATCTAAAGCTGATGCTGCCGCGCGGGACTGGGAGGAGAAGACCTACGCCTGGACAGGTAATGTATGAAACAAGGGTTGCAAGGACATCGGTAATGATGTCGCTGCAGCACTCGCTAATGATTGTCGGGCCGTGGAATAGGCCCAGTGAACAAGCGCCGATCTAGCAGATCAGCGCTCGTTTACATCATTGATTGGGCCCTGCTCAGCCAGTGGAATAGGATCCACAGGAACCCCCCAAAAGTTACCATATTGCATTCTTTTTTTACGATTTCACCAATTTTTATGTTCATAAATAATATTTTGGGGTTCTATCATACATGTTATGGTAGAATGAAAATGCTATTACAAAGTACACCTATTCCTGAAAAAAAACAAGCCTTTACATGGCCCTGTAGATAGAAAAATTAAAGTGCTAGAGCTTTTAGAAGGGGAGGAGGAAAAACTGAAACCGCAAAAATGAAAGTTTGTGCGGTCCACTGTGTCATTATGGACCTGGTCTTCAAAGGGTTAAGGACAAAGCCAGTTTTCATTTCTGCACTTTTGCTTTTTCCTCTTCATGTTTAAAAGGCCATAGCACTTAAATTTTTCATTTATAGACCCACACAAGCCCTTATTTTTTGCAACACCAATGGTACTTAGCAATGATAGACTTAATCTTCCCGTAAAATATGCAGCAAAACATGAAAGAAATTATTTGCGCTGTGAAATTAAAGTGGGAACAAAAGTAATTAATATTATTATTTTTTTTCATTTTATGGAATTTATTGTTTACGCCGTTTACCCTATGTTCCCTAAGTCAGTATGAATACAGTGATATGCAGCTCGCATAATTTTAATTTTATTTGACAGCTTTTAAAAATTAAAACCTTTAAATAAATAAATAAATAAATGCCTTTAAAATTGATCTATTCTGATCCTTGTAACACTTTTATTTTTTTGGTCTATGGGGCTATATGAGGCATAAACTTTTTTTTAATAACTTTTTACAATTTTTCTGATTTTGATGTGACCCAAAAAAATTACAATTTTGCACTTTGGCTGGTTCTTGCTCTTACGCCATTTACCTTGTGAGATCAGGAATGCAATAATTTTAAAGTTCGGGTAACAGAGCGACCCCGCTCTGAACTGCCGCAATCCCGACTGCTATCTGCAGCATGGGATCGCCGCTCCCGCTAATTAACACCGTTAGATGCAGCTGTCAAACATGACAGCTGCATCTAACAGTGTTAAATGCAGCCCGATTACTGGTGCGATCGGGGAGGGGGGATCCCTTGGTCTTACCGAGCCGGGCCTCAGCGACGTAATGACGCTGATCCCGGCTCGGTATTCTATTGCAATGGTCTGCAGCAGACCAAATCAATAGAGCACCAATCTCATGGATCGGTGTTGTGTAATACAGCTACACTGATCTCTATGATAGATCAGTGTAGCTGTTTTAGAAGTCCCCCAGAGGGACTTCAAATTAAAGGACAAGTGCCAAGAAAACCTTTTTCCCAGTAATTGAAGCACATTACAAAGTTATATAACTCTGTAATAAGCTTCAATCACCTATCTGCCTCCCTTCCCTGTCTTTTCCCCTCTCCACCCCCCAACAGGAAGTGTCCTAGCTCACACAGACCTAATTACTGTCGTCACCGTCACCAGGCAGCTCCTTCTTGTGAGGATGAGTCATCAGCAGGAGGGCTGCTCTAGGTCCTGTTACAGAAGCCCCCCCTCCCCAGTCCAAGTGATGGCTTGCAGTTGTTCAGCCAATGGGAGCTAAGCAAGCTGAGTCACCTGACAAGGCAGGGGAGGGGGGGGGGACTGCTGTAACAGGAGAAGTAGCTGAGAGAAGAGCTCTGTGACAACAGTAATTAGGTCTGTGTGAGTTAGGACATTTCCTGGTGGGGGGTGGAGGGGGGGGGGAGACAGGGAAGGGAGGCAGATAGATGATTGAAGCATATTACAGAGTTATATAACTTTGTAATGTGCTTCAATTACTGGGAAAAGGTTTTTCATGGCACTTGTCCTTTAATGTGAAAGTTAAAAAAAAGTGTGCTTATAAATAAAAGTTATTTTGATCATTTGGTCTTTTCACATACTGCAGGATTTCTCTGTTTGTTGTTTAACCCCTTCAAGACCAAGCCTATTTGCACCTAAGAGACCAGGCTCATTTTTCAAAATCTGACCTGTCTCACTTTATGCTCTCATAGCTCAGTGATGCTTTAACGTATGCTAGCGATTCTGAGATTGTTTTTTTCGTCACATATGGCACTTTATATTAGTGGCAAAATTTGGTCACTACTTTGTGTGTTTTTTGTGAAAAACATCAAAATATCATGAAAAATTTAAAAAAATAGCATTTTATGAACTTTGAAACTCTCTGCTTCTAAAAAAAGAAAGTCGTATCACATAAATTAGTTACTAAGTCACATTACCGATATGTCCTCTTTATTCTGGCTTCATTTCATAAACATATTTTATTTTTTTTGGGTGCTACGGGGCTTAGAAATTTATCAGCAAATTACCACGAAAGTTTCCAAAACTGATTTTTTTAGGGACCAGTTCTTTTTTTAAGTTGATTTAGGAGGATTGTATACTGGAAACCCCCATAAGTGACCCCATTTTGGAAACTAGACACCTTAAAGAATTAAGCTAGGGGTATAATGAGCATTTTAACCCTACAGGGGCTGGAGGCAAGTATTCACCATTAGGCCGTAAAAAAATGAAAAATTTAAATTTTCCAATAATATATACGTTTAGATTAAAGTTTCTCATTTTCAAAAGGAACATGAGAGAAAAAGCACCCCAAAATTTGTAACGCAGGTTCTCTTGAGTACTACGGTACCCCATATGTGGGCATAAACCACTGTATGGGTACAGAAGGAAGGGAGCGCCAATTAGCTTTTCCATTGCAGATTTTGCTGAAGAAGTTTCCGAGTGCCAGGTGCATTTGCAGAGACCCTGTAGTGTCAGCAGAGAGAAAAAACCCCATAATTCACTCCATTTTGGAAAGTACACCCCTTAAAGAATTCATCTTGGGGTAGGATGAGCATTTTAACCCCACAGGTGTTGGAGGAAAGTATTCAAAATTAGACAGTAAAAATTAAAAACTCAAATTTTTTCCAATAATATGTTCGTTTAGTTTGAAATTTCTTAATTTCACGAGGAACAAGAGAAAAAAAAGTACCCCAAAATTTGTAACGCACGTTCTCCTGAGTAAAAAGTTACCTCATATGTGGGCATAAACCACTGCATGGGCACACAGCAGGGCTCAGAAGGAAAGGAGCGCCAATTAGCTTTTTCAATGCAGATTTTGCTGAAGAAGTTTCTGAGCGCCAGGTGTGTTTGCAGAGCCCCTGTAGTGCCAGCGGAGTAAAATCTCGCCATAAGTCACCCCATTTTGAAAAATGCACCCCTCAAAGAATTCATTTTGGGGTGTGGTGTGCATTTTAACCCCACAGGTATTAGAGGAAAGTATTCAAAAGTAGACAGTAAAAATGAAAAACTCGAATTTTTCCAATAACATGTTCCTTTAGTTTGAAATTTCTATATTTCACGAGGAACAAGAGAAAAAATTTACCCAAAATCTGTAACGTAGGCTCTCCTGAGTACAACGGTACCCCATATGTGGGCATAAACCACTGAATGGGCACGCAACAGGGCTCAGAAGGGAAGGAGCGCCAATTTGCTGGAGCAAAACCGCAGCTAGTAATAGTTATTAGAATAGTCCAGTTACTAGAATTAAATAAAAAAATTAGATTACAAGTAATGTGGGGTGGTTACGGACAGTCTGGGGTGATTCCGGGTAATCTAGAGGTGGTTACGAGCAGTATGAGGTGGTTACGGGTAATCTGGGGTGGTTACGGGTAATCTGGGGTGGATACGGTCAACATGGGGTTGTCACAGGTAACCTGCGGTGGTTAGAGGCAACTTGGGGTGGTTACAGGCAACCTGGGGTGGATACGGACAACCTGCTGTGGTGACAAACAATCTGGTGTGGTTACAGGCAACCTGCTGTGGTTAGAGGCAACATGGGTTGGTTACGGACAATCTGGGGTGGTTACGGACAATCTGGGGTGGTTACGGACAATCTGGGGTGGTTACAGACAATCTGGGGTGGTTACAGGCAACCTGGGTGTGGTTACAGGCAACCTGGGTGTGGTTACAGGCAACCTGGGGTGGTTACGGGCAACGTGGGGTGAATACAGACAACCTGCTGTGGTTACAGACAATCTAGGGTGGTTACAGGCAACCTGCTGTGGTTACGGGCAACGTGGGGTGGTTACGGAAAATCTGGGGTGGTTACGGACAATCTGGGGTGGTTACGGACAATCTGGGGTGGTTACAGACAATCTGGGGTGGTTACGGACAATCTGAGGTGGTTACAGACAATCTGGGGTGGTTACAGGCAATCTGCTGTGGTTACGGATAAACTAAAGTGCTAATAGGTAATCTGAGGTGGATACCTGTAATCTGGCGTGGTTAAGGACAATCTGGAGGGGGTCACTGGCAATTTGGGGTGGTTAGAGGCAAGGTGCAGTGGTCAGAAGCAAGGTGCGGTGGTCAGAGGCAAGGTGTGGTAGTCAGAGGCAAGGTGCGGTGGTCAGAGGCAAGGTGCGGTGGTCAGAGGCAAGGTGCGGTGGTTAGAGGCGAAGTGCGGTGGTCAGAGGCAAGGTGCTGTGGTCAGAGGCGACGTGCGGTGGTCAGAAGCAAGGTGCGGTGGTCAGAGGCAACCTGCGGTGGTTGCGTGCAATCTGGGGGGTTACATGTAATCTGGCATGCTTACGGGCAAAATGGGGTGGTTATGCACAACCTGCGGTGGTTACGGGCAACCTGGGGGGGGGGGGGTTACAGACAATCTAGAATTGTTACGGATAGACTGAAGTGCTTATAGGTAATCTGGGGTGGGTACATGTAATTTGGGGTGGTTACAGGCAATATGGGGTGATTATGGACAATCTGGAGGGGGTCACTGGCAACATGCGGTGGTTACGGGCAACGTGCGGTGGTTACGGGCAACGTGCGGTGGTTACGGGTAATCTGGGGGGTTACGTGCAATCTGGGGTGGTTACAGACAATCTGGGGTGGTTACGGACAATCTGGGGTGGTTACAGACAATCTGGGGTGGTTACAGGCAACCTGGGTGTGGTTACAGGCAACCTGGGTGTGGTTACAGGCAACCTGGGTGTGGTTACAGGCAACCTGGGGTGGTTACGGGCAACGTGGGGTGAATACAGACAACCTGCTGTGGTTACAGACAATCTAGGGTGGTTACAGGCAACCTGCTGTGGTTACGGGCAACGTGGGGTGGTTACGGAAAATCTGGGGTGGTTACGGACAATCTGGGGTGGTTACGGACAATCTGGGGTGGTTACAGACAATCTGGGGTGGTTACGGACAATCTGGGGTGGTTACAGACAATCTGGGGTGGTTACAGGCAATCTGCTGTGGTTACAGGCAATCTGCTGTGGTTACGGATAAACTAAAGTGCTAATAGGTAATCTGAGGTGGATACCTGTAATCTGGCGTGGTTAAGGACAATCTGGAGGGGGTCACTGGCAATTTGGGGTGGTTAGAGGCAAGGTGCAGTGGTCAGAAGCAAGGTGCGGTGGTCAGAGGCAAGGTGTGGTAGTCAGAGGCAAGGTGCGGTGGTCAGAGGCAAGGTGCGGTGGTCAGAGGCAAGGTGCGGTGGTCAGAGGCAAGGTGCGGTGGTCAGAGGCAAGGTGCGGTGGTCAGAGGCGAAGTGCGGTGGTCAGAGGCAAGGTGCTGTGGTCAGAGGCGACGTGCGGTGGTCAGAAGCAAGGTGCGGTGGTCAGAGGCAACCTGCGGTGGTTGCGTGCAATCTGGGGGGTTACATGTAATCTGGCATGATTACGGGCAAAATGGGGTGGTTATGCACAACCTGCGGTGGTTACGGGCAACCTGGGGGGGGGGGGGTTTACAGACAATCTAGAATTGTTACGGATAGACTGAAGTGCTTATAGGTAATCTGGGGTGGGTACATGTAATTTGGGGTGGTTACAGGCAATATGGGGTGATTACGGACAATCTGGAGGGGGTCACTGGCAACATGCGGTGGTTACAGGCAACGTGCGGTGGTTACGGGCAACATGCGGTGGTTACGGGCAACGTGCGGTGGTTACGGGTAATCTGGGGGGTTACGTGCAATCTGACGTGATTACGGACAACCTGGGGTGGTTACGGGCAACGTGCGGTGGTTACGGGCAACCTGCGGTGGTTACAGGTAATCTGGGGGGGTAAACTGCAGGTAATCTGGGGGTAATTTGGGAGTAAACTGCAATTATTACTATAATAAAAAGTGTGTGTTTGGTCTCTGTCACTTTAAATTTTCAGAGCTGGCCGGTTGTGGAGCGCATGCGCACTTCATAACCAGCCAGGACGCCGAAGAGGAAGGAGCTCCAGGATCAGGTAATGTATAAGGGGTGGGTGGGGGGTGACTGGAAGACGGGGGGGACAGGGGGGGACGGGCACACCACTTTTTAACCCCTGTCACCAATCATTCATGGTGCCAGGGGATAAAAAGTGCCTGGAGCACATGGCACAAGCGATCAGCGGTATATAGTATATACCGCTGATCGCTTGTACCGGGACCCCACAGGGGGGGTCCCGATGACTACCCCATGCTCTCTGCTCCCGCCAGTGGCGGAGAGCATGGGGTTTTCTTTCATTTTTACTAAGAGATGACTGTGAACAGATATACTCTGTTCACAGTGATGGCGGCGGCCATCTTGGATCTGATGGCCGCCGCGGGGAGGGGGGATAGTGATCGGGGCACTTGGGGGGCTGGTCTGGGGTCTGATTTTACTTATTTCATCTCCCCCCACCGTGGATTCACGGTGGGGGGAGATGAAATATAGCGGCGGCACCGGCCGCCGGGATCGCAGCTGACTCACATTACCTCCGGGGCTGCAGTCAGATGAGAGCGGGATCGCTATCCCTGCATCACAAAGCCCCCTCAAGTCAGGAACGTACATGTACATTCCTACTGCACGGGGCATGTGCAATAGGAATGTATATATACAGATTGCTGACGTGAAGGGGTTAAGGCTATGTTCCCACAGTGTAAGAGACCGGCCGTTCCGTGACCCAGCCGGGTCATAGAACGGCCGGTCTCTGAAAAGTTCATCCCGGCCTGTACTGCAGTACCAGCTGAATGATCTTTCGGGCCGCAGAGTTCTGATGCGGGCGCATCCTTGCGCACACGCATCAGAACACACCACTGAACGCTATGGAGGGAGAGGCCGTAGCCGCTCGCTCCACAGTGTGAACTGACTTGGGTTTCTGTGGCCACTATCCACTGAATTGCGGCAGCAGAAAACTTACATGTCAGTTGTTTGCTGCGCCGCAAGAGCGGATACTGGCTGCGGCCGGGATTCCATAGAAAAAAAGGGAACATATCTTTTTGCAAAAAGTACGGCCGTTGTTGCCGATTTCAACAACGGCCGTGCTTTTACGAAAAGATGCGTTGTGTGAACATAGCCTAATTATTTGTATTTTGTATGCTACCCATTTGCTTGTATCACATCCATTGGTAACATATAGTTACCTGTTTGTTCTTACTTAAAAAATATATATATTTAAAAATATTTGTATTAAATGAATGTATTGCTCCCCTTAGCAAATGCTCACCTAGCAGTTGCATGGTCTAAAGGCTCCAATTATCTCAAGGGCATATACTATAGGTCTCCAAACTGCGGCCCTCCAGCTGTTGCAAAACTACAATTCCCATCATGCCCGTACAGCTAAAGGTTTGGATTTGGCTGTCCAGGCATAATGAAAATGTAGTATTGCAACAGCTGGAGGGCCGCAGTTTGGAGATCCATGGCATATGCTAATAGCAAAAATATTGCAGAAAAAGGCCGCACTAATTGCATACACATCAAAGAAATATTATAGTATGTAGATAAGCATTCAAATAGATTGTCTCTTTAATTTTCCTCTAAAGTTGAAATATGGCATTTGTGGAATCAAATGAGTATTATTATACAAACAATAATATTTGAAGCTATTCACAGATTGTCGTCTTACTCTTCATAGCAGCAACAGAGTTGTCTTGTTTTCCATTTATCAGGGCAAATCGTCCATCTCCTTTGACCTTTCTTCTAGTGAACATGAAGACTTTTACATCTAAATAAGCTGCAGTTATTATGTTTCTTGCTCCCTTCATTGGGATTAGTTCACGTAATTGAGACACACCAGCTCTACAGGGTTATTCGATGCTCTCTGGAAAAAGGGACAAGCTTTTTAGGAAATTTTAAAGTGTTACTATTGTTATAACTTTTAAAATCTAAATCAACAGTTGATTTGACATGAAGCAAGTGTGCAATTTAAATTTATTATTATTATTATTATTATTATTATTATTATTTTGTCATCATGGAAAACACAGCACTTCCTTTTTTCTGACTGTTATTTTCTCAAAGAGTCAGAAAACAGGAAGTCCTGTGTACCCCAGGCCATTTGAGCGCTCACAGAGAGAAGGTAGTCATGTGACTGACAGACACATTGATCCAAGACTCTCAGTACTGGCCGGAATTCCTGTGTTTAGTCTGCTTTTTTTTTCTCCGCCCAGCACAAGTCAGAAAATCTGCCTTCAGGATACTGGACCTGGATTTCTGGTAAGTTCAGCTTTGTTTTACAGCATGATGACAACAAAAAAATAATAATGAATGTATATTGCAAACTTGCTTTATATCACATCTACTGTTGATTTAGATTTTGAAAGTTATAACGACAGGGACACTTTAACTTTGTTCACAAAACATGCTCTATACATTTGCTGTGCTGACATACAATATATACTAAATACATTGCTTCCATGTATGAAGAACACAAGCTGAGGCCTCTTAATAAACTTACATCTGTGGTTGCATATTCAAATCTATAACAACTAGGAGCTGGCATACATCTAAAGTGTGACTATCTTTTAAACAAACCTCCGACATGACATAGCAATCTCTAGAGTGAAGGGGCAGATGTGCTCAGTAGTGTGTGCTCTAACCTTTCTTCTCCGCACTAACTTGCTATAGTGAGCAGTCTATGAAATTGTTATGGAGGCCTATGGAAATTCTGACAATTCCATATACCAGAAGTCTCATAGGCTTCCATTATAACCATATACCACTTACATTAGCTGTTTGGAGTGGAGATGAAGGGGCAAAGCGAGCACTGCTGAGTGTTTCTGCCCATTCATTCTAGCAATCAGTGGTGGTCTTAGCACCTAGACCCCCATTCATACAAACTTCTAACATCTCGCTATGACAATTTAATCTACATCTCACATACAAATTCTAGCTTAATTATAGAATATCTGATGGGCAAAGGAAGGCCATGTACCATCCTGCTAATCCCCACCGACTTATACAGAAAGTGGGGCACAGGCAACACTTAACGGCAAACTATCACCAGGTGAGAATTATCTAACCTGTTATCTCCCTATTGCTCATGTGGCTTTAAAGATTAAGGCAAATTTATTACCTTCATCCTAAGCATCCGTTTCATGCTATTACCAGTTTAATCCTTATGCTAATAATTCATTTTGTTGCCCCCGGCCGGTGGGGTCGTTTGGTGTACTGGGGGGAGAGTGCGCCAAAATGACTGATTACCATAAGGATTGATATGCTAATGCAATGAAAATGGCAGAGGATGAAGGTAAGAAAAGTACCTTCATCCTCAGTGCCTTGTGTGCTACAGGGAGATATCAGCAAGTTAGATAATTCTAACATGCTGATACTTAGATACATGCTGATACTTAGACAGGCTGATGTTGTTAGGGTGGGAATAGTCAAAATAAATGCACTTTTCACCCTTATAATACCAGGCTGCTATTGCTTGGTTTAGCCAGACGGTTATGGGGGCATTTTATGTTCTTTTTTTATTTCTCAAAATGCATGCCTACCCACATTTTTCATACCCAACCAGAACCAGATACAAAGACAAACAGTAATAACCTGGCATGAAGAAAAGACTCCAGAAATTCTCCAGTTCCTTGAACAAACATTTCTTGACTTTATAAATACTGTATGGGTACACATGATCTTGTAAGTATATCTTAACAGATTTGGCAGCATGTGCGCCTCCTCACATTTCTCTTAAACCTTTGAGGACCAAGCCCAAAATGACCCAGTGGACCACACAAATTTTCATTTTTGTGTTTTTATTTTTTTCCTCCTCCCCTTCTAAGAGCTCTAGCACTTTCAGTTTTCTATCTAAAGGACCAAGTAAGGGCTTGTTTTTTACAGGAGTAGTTGTACTTTGTATTGGCATCTTTCATTCTGCCATACATGTATGATGGAACCCCAAAATTATTATTTATAAAGATATAAATTGGAATCGTAAAAAAGAATGCAATATGGTAACTTTTGGGGGGTTCCTGTGTCTACATTATGCACTATACGGTAAAAGCGACAGCCAGTCATTTTTTATTAATGAAATCCTTTTTTTGCAATTAATTATTAATAAAATGGGCCTATTGTGACGCTTATAACAGTTTTATTTTTTCACCTATGGGGCTGTATGGGGTGTCATTTATTTCCCACCATGATCTCTAGTTTTTATTAATACCATATTTGTGAAGATCAGACGTTTTGATCACTTTTTAATTTATATATATATATATATATATATATATATATATATATATATAATGTAACAAAAAATAAGTACACCTTTTTTCCTCTTTTCGTCTACGCTGTTCGCCATTAGAAATTACGCTTGTTATATTTTAATACATCAGACAATTACGCACGCTACGGCATATTCTATGTTTATTTATTTATTTTTAAGGCTTAAAAAAACTTTAAAAAAAAATAAAAAAGTTTGTTTGTTTGTTTGTTTTTGATCAGCTGTTCTAGGTGATGCTAAGTCAGCGCCCCACAAAAGCTGTCCGTTTGTGCTCTGCTGGTTGCCGTCAACCCCGTCTAGCTGCCCGCAACCAAAAAAGCTTAACAAAACGTAAAAAAATAAAATAAAAAAAGTTTGTTTGTTTGTTTGTGATAAGCTGTCCTAGGTGATGCTAAGTCAGAGCCCCACAAAAGCTGTCCGTTTTTGCTCTGCTGGTTGCCGTCAAACCCGTTTAGACACCCGCAACAAAAAAAAGTAAAAAAAAAATAAAAAATTAAGAAATTACGCTTGTTATATTTTAATAGATCAGACAATTACGCACACTACGGCATATTATATGTTTATTTATTTATTTTTATATGTTTTATTTATATAATGGGAAATAAACTTTTATTGGGGGAGGGGCTTTGGGGTACTTATAAAGACATTTTTATTTATTTATTTTTTTACACATTTTAAGTCCCCTTGGGGGACTTCTACATACAATTGTTAGATTATGCACACTGATCATTGCTATGCCATAGGCATAGCATTTATCAGTGTGATAGGCTCTCTGCTGATTAAGCCTGCCTGTGGCAGACTTAATCAACAGAGTGCCATCGGACCGCACCGATGAAAGTGAGAGACCTCCGGCGGTCCGTTAAAATGATCGGGACCCCCACAGTTTAAGGGGTTAATGACACGCTGCAGCATGATTGCTGCAACCTGTCATTAACGGTGGCTGCAGTGAGCCTCCTATAAAGCATGCTCTGCTCCAGAGCGCGCTTCATAGATAAGGATGTACCGGTACGCCCAGGGTTGTCTGTATTACTGCAGTCATGTGTATTTTAATATCAGATAATCATGCAACTATACATCATGCAGCAACTTTAGCATCAAACATTCAACTCTATATTCATAACAACTGGCAATTGGGGTTTCGCAACAACCGCCGTGATTAATGCAAAAGAAATGTTGTATTTGAATTAATGGAATCCCGTCCGTAACGTAAACACATAGGGCCACATGTATCATCCGGCGGACGGATGATTGTTGGCGGAAAGTGCCGATTTGCGTATTATTTTATACGCAAATGGCCGATTTGCGAATAAAATAATCGCAAATCGGCACTTTCCGCCGAGTACGCCAGGGGGCGGAAAGGGGGCGGAAAGTAGGCGGGAAGTGGGCGGAACGGAGGGCGCGGACTCAGAGTCCGCGCGATTTATCATCCGTTCCGCCCAAATGTACGCCGAAAACCTACTCCAGTCCTCAGCTGGCGTAGGTTTTCGGCGGTGCGCACCGGCGCGCACAGGATTTATGTACAGGCAGTCCGCCTCTACATAAATCCCCGTACCGCCGGAGCTGCGGGGGCATTTTTAAGTCCGGCGTAAAAAACGCCGGACTTAATAAATGCCTCCCATAGTATTTTCTCCTGCTGGGATTCCAACCGGCCGCACGAAAAACTGACATGTCAGTTTTGTGCACCCGCTTTTCGTTGAATAGTGGTCGCACAGACCTGTCAGTTCACACAATAAAGAGTGCAGCTCCAGCTGCACTCTTCATTATGTGCAATGGTGAATTGGGATGTGGGCGCACACGGGTGCACCCACATCCCAATTCAACAGAAATGAATATCATCCAGGCCAGTACTGCAGTATCGATCAGGATGATCTTCACTGACACAGCCGAGTCACAGAACGGCCAGTGACATATGATATGGGAACCAGGCCTAAGAAGTCATGGAGAATATTTGGTCATTTTGGGGTATACAATATACAGTGGTGCCTTGGATTACTAGCATAATTTGTTCCAGGACTGCTTGTAATCCAAGTCTCAAGCAAATCCAAATCTTAAACCAAAGCAAAATTTTTCCTTAAGGATTCATTAAAATGCAGACAATTGGTTCCCCACTGATAACAATATTTTTTTTTTAATTCTGAATAACATGTAAAACAAACATTTAGAAAGCTGGATATGTCATATTATAAGTTACTGTACAGTATAGCAAACAGCATGTGATGCATAATGTATAGTTAGTGTATAAAAATGAAAATAAAAAACAAGCAAAAAAAAAAAAAAAACACCAGCAGTTTGTAGATACAGGATGGAAATGCAGATCCCCATAATGCAATAGTGTTATACAACAGGGGTCTGTGTGGTCACATGATCACAATGGAGAAGGGGTGTGTGTTCAGCATGTACCAATCAGGAATTGAGAATCACAGAGCTGTGCAGGAGGACAGTGACAGAAACTTTGCTATACAGCAGTGTGAATGGCTGAGTGTAAGTGCAGGCTCATTATAGCAGCAGTGTGTATAGTGTGAGTGCAGGCAAACTATAGTAGTGTGTATTATAACAGAAATGAAGAGGATGGGAAACACGAGGGCTGACAGAGACTGCAGGGAGCATGAAGGAATGAGCAGGACATACAGTTTGTGGGCACATAAATGCAGTGCTCTCTGTCTGGGGAGAGAGGGGTTACAGCTATGGAGAGATTACCTCCACATTCCCCTGATGTAAGCCCCAGCCTGAAGTGGATCTGCTGTGATTTGGAAGGTGAGAGATACTTCCTGGTTCAGAATACAGGGCTGTAGACCCGACTATGCAGACCATGTCTCTCCCCAACTTTTCCTCCCACCCAGTACAGGGGGCTCTTAAACCAAAGCAATGCTCTTAAACCAAGTTACAATTTTGAAAAACTGTGAGCTCTTCTTGCAAAACGATCTAAATCCAAGTTACTCTTAAACCAAAACATGTGGAAAGGGTCTTGTTTGACTTCTCAGGAATACTCTGCAATATGTGTACAATTTATACAATATATAATATGTGCAATATATGCAATTGACACATTTGGGCTAAGTGCCATGGGTATTATATGTAGGGATGAGCGAACCGAACCGTTCCGAACCAGATTCGTTACGAACTTTGCAAAAAGTTTGGTTCGGTACCGAACTGAACTTTCAAAAAGTTCGTTACGAAGTTTGTTAAAATCGCAACGGCGTTGCAAAACTGTACTTTAATCAGAGAATAGAACAGGATACAAGGGATTATTACTCCAATAATCCTTTGTATCCTGTTTTTTTGTGAATAACAAGGTGTGTGACGTCACTCCAGGAACAGGAAGTGCTTGAGCCTGGCTGCAAGCCTCATTGTGTTTCCAGACGGCAGAGAGAAAGGAGGTGTACGTTAGGCAGAGAGGGAAAACACATAGATTACATATCCAAACAACTGGATAAGTACAGGGAGAGATAGAGAAGGAGTATATATTGTTTGTGAGAGAAGCCGGAAAGAGGAAGATAAAAAAAAAAAAAATAAAAAAAAAATCGCAAGATACAGGGAAAGCTTGATAAGCCCATACATAGTGAAAGATGTTGAGAAATCAAGAGTTAGGTAGAGAGAGGGAAAGATAGGGAGAGAAAAATGAGAAGAGTCACTCAGGACACGTAGCATTGAACCAGCTACTGTTCCGTGACAGAGAGGAGACGCTAGACGTTGCTGCTCTGCTGGGTGCCGTTAACCGCGTATAGCCGCAAGCAAAAAAGTTAAAAAATAAATAAATAAAAAAATGTAAAAAAAAGTTTGTTTGTTTGTTTGTGATCAGCTGTTCTAGGTGACGCTAAGTCAGCGCACCACAAAAGCTGTCCGTTTGTGCTCTGCTGGTTGCCGTCAACCCTGTCTAGCTGCCCGCAACCAAAAAAGCTTAAAAAAATAAAAAAAAAAAAATTTTAAAAAAGTTTGTTTGTTTGTTTGTGATAAGCTGTTCTAGGTGACGCTAAGTCAGCGCCCCACAAAAGCTGTCCATTTTTGCTCTGCTGGTTGCCGTCAAACCCGTTTAGCCACCCGCAACCAAAAAAGTAAAAAAAAAACATAAAAAAAAAAAAAAGTTTGTTTGTGATCAGTTGTTCTAGGTGACGCTCAGTCTGCGCCCCACACAAGCTGTCCGTTTTTGCTCAGCTGGTTGTCGTCAAACCCGTTTAGCCACCCGCAACCAAAAAAAGTTAAAGAATAAGAAAAAATTGTTTTTTTTGGGATAACCTGTACATTTCTGCTTTGCTGGGTGACTCCAACCCCCAAAGCAATAGTCACTGAAACTTTGTGCCTTCTGGCCAATAGATTATTTCTTTTTCAAAATTTACACCAACCAAAGAACTATGTCCAAGCGTCCTACTTCCAGCACTTCCCAGGCAAGAACTGCAATGGCAGGCGGTGAGGGTAGGAGAAGCAGCAGCACCAGGCCCGGTGGCAGCCGGGGCAACAGGCGTGGCAGCAGGGTGCAGCTACCCCAGACGGCCACAGGTCATGTAAGAACCACACAGCCAGCGGTTCTAGATTGGCTAACCCAATCCTCCAGTTCCACTGCCCAAAGCTCCCAAACGAGGTCAGCTGGATCATCCGACACCACCCTTTCATGGGACGGTCAGCGACAGTCCTCTGCCGTCAGACTATCAGGAAGTTGGCCCATTCTTGCCACTGTCATCTCCATGGTGCTTTAGGGGGCCAGCAGTGGGTAGCACAAGTTCTGCCTCCACCACCACTGCAGTCCAACCTGACCCAGTGTCTTACCACCAATGTCAGGCCCGCCGCTCTCAGGCTGTCCTCCATTTGGTGAGCCTGGGTCAATGAAGCCACAGTGGGCAGGAGCTCCTCCGGACCATCAGGGAGGAGATAGCTGAATGGCTGACCCCACGTCGACTAACAGTGGGAAGTGTCGTAGCGGACAACGGGAGGAACATTGTCTTTGCAGTTCAGCGGGGAGGGCTGACTCAAACACCTTGTATGGCACATGTGATCAACCTCATAGTGCAGAGGTTTCTCCGATCATTTCATGCACTACATGACCTTATGAGGATGTCATGTAGAGTGTGCAAACATTTCAGCTACTCCTTTGCTGCAAGGAACACCCTGCTCAGAATCCAGAGACAGCGTGGTATGCCTGAACATTGGCTAATCTGCGACGTGCCAACCCGCTGGAATTCTGCCCTCCATATGCTTGACCGCCTGTACGAGCAAAGGTCAGCCGTAACACACTACCTCATGGGGCAATCAGGTAGCTTCACGCCACACTGCGACTTCCAAGTAACACACTGGCAGTTAATGCGGGAAGTCTGCCAATTGTTGATCCCTTTTGAGGACGCGACTCTCTTTGTGAGCAGACAGGACTATGGGATCAACAACATTATCCCACTCCTCCATGTTCTGGAAAGTGCGCTGACCAACATCATCAGCGAGGATTCCCAGGCCACAACTCCAAGGCTGAACATCGCCTTGAGCCAAGAGCTGGATGAAGTGCAGATGGAGGTTGAGGAGGAGGAAGATGTCTACGCCCAGCCATTCCGCACACCGCCACCTGGCTTCTCTGCCTCTCCATCACAGGAGAAGATGGAGGATGAGGTGGTGGAGGAAGAGGAGGAAGACCCCAGCAGACCCTGGAACTATACCGATGACAGTGGAGAGGAGAGGCGCTCATTGTCCTTGGTGCAGACGGCAAGGTGTCTGCGAAAGTGTCTGCGGAATGATAGCCGGATTGTGGACATCCGCCAGAGGGACCAATACTGGCTGGCCACCCTGTTGGACCTTCCCTTCCGCCGCAAAATGGCAGAATTCTTCCCGCCATCACAGAGGGAGGCTAAACTGGTGTACTACAGGGACATGCTCACCAGTCGGTTGGTCTCAACTTACCTTCGAGACCAGCCAGGTTCCCAGACAACATCCTCTGGGGAGGAGCGCGCTCCACTCCCACCACCACTAGTGGAGGCGTCAGTGGAGGCGTTTTTTTCTCATTATTTTTGCACTTTTTTCCCCCCACTTTTTTCATTGTAATATCAACTGCAACTAAACGAAACTATACCCTATCACATTCCCACTATTGTAGCTGCAATTATTCAGCCATTAGAGCAAGGTTCGTTTTCGGTTTGGTTCGGACCAATCCGAACTTCACGAAAGTTCGCCGGATCGAACCGAACCGAACTTTTCAAAAGTTCGCTCATCCCTAATTATATGGATATAATATACAATATGCAATTATTTTCTGTATGTGAAATAATTATTCTGCACTTAATGTGTGGGGAGTCACAAATTATAGTCTAATGGAATAAAATGTAAAGATGGGAAAAGTATAATTGGATGAACTGCAAGAAATCAATGTATGCATCATGTACCGTAATCCTGTTTAGCTGTATATATCATGTAAAAAATTTGGGTGAAGCAACAAAACATGGTATCATATGATAAAATATAAACAAGGGACCGGCATAATTGGATAAACTGTAAAAATAAATTGAACTATGTATCATGACGTCGCCCATGAATCATGCATTATAACTTTGCCCATCTGTTTAGAACAAATCATGTCATAAGTCTTAACTAATAAATTTTCCTGGTTGGATACTGTATATGTATGCATGCAATCTATATGTTCACTCTATATGTTATACTAACATGACACACAGGGTGCTTGTGATGTTGATATGCACTTAATGTTAACTTTTTGTTACATGAGTTTTGGCCAATCTATAAAACTATAAATAAGGACCAGTTATCCTGATTTCCCAAATGATAAAATAAAGAAATGTCTGTTCAAGGAGCTTGCCATGACCCGCCATGTGGCTCTCATTTAGTGAGTATTTTTGTTTCTTGTTTTGATATCAAATAAAACTGTAGCCTGATCTAAACTGATCGGTTGTGCATCCACTTGAGTATGCCTTGTCACGGCCACGGCGGCGTCCCATGTTCCGTGTCCCATGTAGCATTGGACACCGGAGTTCTTCTGCCCCTCAGAGCACCTAACCTCTCCGCGCTCCTGCTCCCCACTGTTCTGGCCAGCGTGAGAGTCCCTGCCTCCTGTCCCTGCCTTGTCACAGATTTAAAGGGACAGTGCGTCCCTAATTGGTTAGTAGGACAATCACCTTCCCTATATATTAGACACCTATGTTGACATTCCCTGTTGGAACCTCTGCATGCTTTCCTAAGTGTGTGATCCCAGCTCTCCGTGTTTCCTGCCCGTGGTCCCTACTGCCTGTGATCCCTGTCGCCTGTGGTTCCAGCTGCCTGTGCTTCCTAGCATCTGTCCTGCTGCCTGCAGTATCAGCCGTGTGTCCTGCTGCATTCCTGCCTGCCTATGTGTCTCCAACTGCACCTCGCCCACCGTCACTATCAAGCCAAGCTGGGGGTAGCAACCTGGGTGTTGCCTGCCACAGCAAGTCCATCCCACGGTGGGTCCTGGGGAACACCAGCGACCCCTTAGACTTGGTACTTCTTACGCCATCGCTAGTGGTGGTACAGCGGATCCACGACTCCAGTTGTGACATGCCTAATGACTTCTAAGACTTCATATAAATATATACACTGCTTCCATCACTCCCCACTGTGACATGTCAGAGGTGTTTGAAAGTGCCATTTACCCTTTAATAATCTGTACTGTCTGTCCTGCACAGACACAAACATTTACTGTAAACCAGACAACTGTTTTATAGACAAGACAATGGACTTGTCAAGTGGGACAACTCACTTATGTTACATTATAAGGTGTATATATATATTTATATATATATATATATATATATATATATATACACTACCGTTCAAAAGTTTGGGGTCACATTGAAATGTCCTTATTTTTGAAGGAAAAGCACTGTAGTTTTCAATTAAGATAACTTTAAACTAGTCCTAACTTTAAACAAATACACTCTATACATTGCTAATGTGGTAAATGACTATTCTAGCTGCAAATGTCTGATTTTTGGTGCAATATCTACATAGGTGTAGAGAGGCCCATTTCCAGCAACTATCACTCCAGTGTTCTAATGGTACAATGTGTTTGCTCATTGGCTCAGAAGGCTAATTGATGATTAGAAAACCCTTGTGCAATCATGTTCACACATCTGAAAACAGTTTAGCTCTTTACAGAAGCTACAAAACTGACCTTCCTATGAGCAGATTGTGTTTCTGGAGCATCACATTTGTGGGGTCAATTAAACCCTCAAAATGGCCAGAAAAAGAGAACTTTCATCTGAAACTCGACAGTCTATTCTTGTTCTTAGAAATGAAGGCTATTCCATGCGAGAAATTGCTAAGAAATTGAAGATTTCCTACAACGGTGTGTATTACTCCCTTCAGAGGACAGTACAAACAGGCTCTAACCTGTAACGCCTGGAGTAGTGGATCCACTGGACCGTCACCAGCGATGGCACTAACCTCCCCAGGGAGCGGAGTCTAAGGGGCCGCTGGTATTCACCAGAGCCCGCTGCAAGGCGGGATGGACTTGCTGCGGCAGGCGACCCCCAGGTCGCTACCCCTGGCTTGGTTGCTAGTGACGGCAGGCGAAGCGTGGCAGGTGCAGTAGGCAGGAGATAGTGCTGGCAGAGGTCTGTAGGCGTAACCGCAGGTGACAGGCTGAACACAGGAGCAATGGAGTGACAGGGGAGCAGGAACCAGGAACAAGGACTAGGGACCAGGTAGCGGATAGGTATCAGGAACAAGGACTTGGGACCAGGTAGCGGATAGGAATCAGGAACAACAGGGGGCTGGGCCAAACGCTATGGGAAGCATGTAGAGGCTCCAACACGCGTCCTCCGCCTCCTAGGGCGGCACAGACGGAGACAGAAGCGGAGGAGAGGTGAGGCGCCCCCAGGGGCCGAACTAGCAGCAGCGCCGGGTCCCTGCACAAGGACCCCGGCGGCTGCATGGGGCAGGAGGAGGTCACGGCGGCCCCCCCCGCGCGCGTCCCCGCCTCCTAGGGCGGCACAGACGGAGACAGGAGCGGAGGAGAGGTGAGGCGCCCCCAGGGGCCGAACTAGCACAGCACAGGGCCCCTGCACAAGGACCCCGGCGGCTGCATGGGGCAGGTGGAGGTCACGGCGGCGGCCCGGAACACGGGACGCCGCCGCGGCCGTGACATAACCAGAGTAGAAAAAGAAGTGGGAGGCCGCAGTGCACAACTAAGCAAGAAGATAAGCACATTAGAGGCTCTTCCCACCCTGGTGTTACCAGGCTGCTGTTGCTTGGTTTTTAACCCAGCTGGTTATGAAAATAGGGGGGACCCTATGCATTTTTTTTTAAATTATTTATTTATTTAAAAAAAAAAAACGCATAGGGTCCCCCCTATTTTTATAACCAGCCGGGTTAAAAACCAAGCGACAGCAGCCTGGTAAGACCAGGTTGGAAAGAGCCACTGGTTTAGGCCCTCCCCAGCCTAAATCTTACCAGCCTGCTGCCGCCCCAGTCCAGGAGCGCCAATTTTGACGCTCCGGGACCACTGGCACCCGGCTCTTCCCAGTACCCCTGGTGGCATTGGGTACTGGGGTAATAATAGGGGGTTAGTGTTAGCCATTTTATACCGGCTAACACTAGGCCCCGACTTAGTAATGGATTCCGTCTATTAGACGGCTTCCACTACTAAGTCTATAAAGTACAGAAATAAAGACAAGACACAAGTGGAAATTTTTTTTTTATTCAAATAAAAACACCCCCACACCCCTCATTGACCATTTTGTAAAAAAAAAAAAACACCAAACAACCGCTGGTCATCGTCGTAGTCCATGGAATCCGACGTAATCCACAGGATACCGATATCTGAAAAACAAAAAGGGAGAAACACACAAAAAACACACAAACAGGAGCACAACACCCATCATTGTGAGCGGTGTTGTGCACCTTACAGTATGCAGCATCTTTACAGATCGCTGCTTACAGTCTGGCCCCCAAGGGGTTAAGGGAGGATGTATTGCATCCCCCTTAACCCCTTGGGGGCCAGACTGATGTCAGACTGCACCCATCCCAGCAAGGAAGGGGTTAAGTGACCCCCCTTCCTTACTGGGATGGGTGCAGTGCTGGGGAGGGGGTGGGGAGATCTGTATACTCACCCCGATGTGTCCTCTTCGCTGGTCCGCAGCACAATGAAGTCACTGTGCTGCGGACCGGCTCTTTATATGTGCGCTCAGCCGATCAGCCAATCAGCTGAGCGCACATATGATTCAAAATGTTTCTTCTAATAATGCTATTGTGATAACATAATAAGAAGAAACATTTGATGTTTTAATTAAAGTAAAGTGATGATTAGTACAGAATGCTCTATTGCCTGCAATATGAATTACCGGCTTAATGGAGCTTCCTGTACTAATTAATATTTAATTAATAAAACACATTTTTGTTGTAATAAAATCAGTTGCGTTGTTCAATAATTTAATTTAAACGAATCCATGATTGTGCATTTAAATATACTGTCAAAAAATAAATAAATATATATATATATATATATATATATATATATATATATATATAGATTTATTTATATATATATTTATTTTAACAGTAAATTTAATTGCAAAATGATGAATTTGTTTAAATTTTATTATTGAACAACTAAAGAGACTTTATTACAACAAAAATGTGTTTTATTAATTAAATATATTAACCATGAGAGGCATCGTCATTACTGCAGAGGATTGCAAACCACGGTAATAGCGATTCATGTAAACTGTTTCCCTGCTTTCCCAGATGCATCCAGAAGTGTTTGCATCACTTTCTAAAGATTTTATTTGTTATTTTTAGTTGAACCAGATTTCCAAGTAAATGACCGTATGTTTTCAGCCGCATGTCTATTTTTTCCCACGGCCGTAGTTTCAGCCGCACATTTCCAGCCGCGTAAAAAATACAGCCGCATAGATACATTGTGTGAACATAGCCTAAAAGGGATTCTGAATAAGGAAGGCTATCACTCAATTTTGCAACGCCATGCCATACCCAGTGGACAGCGCTTGATTGGAGCCAATTTCATCCTACAACAGGACAATGACCCTAAACACACCTCCAAATTGTGCAAGAACTATTTACAGCAGAAGCAGGCAGCTGGTATTCTATCATAGGTAATGGAGTGGCCAGCGCAGTCACCAGATCTGAACCCCATTGAGCTGTTGTGGGAGCAGCTTGACCGTATGGTACGCCAGAAGTGCCCATCCAACCAATCCAACTTGTGGGAGCTGCTTCTAGAAGCGTGGGGGGCAATTTCTCCGTCTTACCCTAACAGATTAATAGCTAGAATGCCAAAGGTGTGCAATGTTGGAATTGCTGCAAAAGGTGGATTCTTTTACGAAAGCAAAGTTTGATGTAAAAACAATGTTATTTCAAATACAAATCATTATTTCTAACCTTGTCAATGTCTTGACTCTATTTTCTATTCATTTCACAAAGTATGGTGGTGAATAAGTGTGACTTTTCATGGAAAACAAAAAATTGTTTGGGTGACCCCAAACTTTTGAACGGTAGTGTATATATATATTCCCCCCCCTCCCCTTAAGAGTTTACTTAAGTAAACTAAACTTAACTAAAATTTTATGTATATATATATATATATATATATATATATATATATATATGGGACGAGACATACAGTATCACCAAATCGATCGTAGTAGTATTTATTGAAGTGGCTCCCTAGTGGTCTCTGATACTATTTTCTCATATACTCTATAACCATACGCTACGCGTTCTCTTTGTTCCTGGTAACAGTTACCAATGATGTTCAATGACATGAACCGATTTTACTAGCTTCAAACAATGTTGATAGCTTCTATTCTAAGATGAAAGGACTGAGAGCTTGAAGACAAAGCCTCTAATTGAATTTCAGGTAATATAATAACAGGTATTGATTCATGTTAGTACCTGACTGATGATGACACACAAAGAGAATTGATCCTTACAACAGTTTGTTAAAACCCATGGAAATGATCAGTAATGGGATAGACCCCATTGATCAGCAAAATGGCTGCTTATTGATGAGCAGAATGATCTGTTTTCTATTTACTGCAATTAGAAAGGAATTTTCTCCACATTTAATGGCCGAGCTATTTATAGTGAATTGTCTCATTCCTCTCAGCTTTGTCATATATTTAATTGTCCGAGAATATGTGAGCTTGTCCTCATCCTTGTAGGCTTTGCCTTCCACTGATGAGCATAGAGGACAACTGATAGCTCAAGGATAAAGAATGATACATGTGTTCATATATGTATCTCTTTTAGAGATCAGGGAATCATTTAGAAATTCATTTAGCAAAGTTAACGAATATTCGTGCGAATTTGCGAATATTCTCAAATCCTATACAAATGATTTTTTATTAAAACAGGCAAACAATATTGCACATCCAGCACCCAGTAACTTAATATAATAAACAACAGTCACCCAGTTACTTGGTATACTGGACAATAGCTTTACTGCTCCCACAGCACCCACAATCCCCCCCCCCCACACACACAAACACACCACCTCTCTGTCCCCATCTCTCTGTATTTCTCTCCCTGCTCTAACTGCCTGCTGTAACCTGCTCTCCACTATACACAGCCGACTGGCCGCCTCCAGGAAGCCAATCACCTTATATAGAGGGGGAGGGGGGCTTTGCTGACATCACAGTGGAGTTTGCAGCTGATTGGACAAGAGCTAGAGACTGTGGATAATATCTTGCTCCTGCCAAAACACAGTTTTGTAAGCTAATGTGCGGCCACCATTGCAGCCACCATGTTTAGTGAATTTGTGATTTAGCGAATAGCTACAAATCAAATTTAATGCCCGATTCACTGCGAATCAGAATGTGTCAGATTCGCTTTGCTCATCTCTAATCTATATACTCAGTCTTGGTATCTAAGCAGTTTTTGCCATAACAAGCAATGTAAATATTTAAAGCGGATGTACCACTAAAACATTTCATACTACCTTATCAGCACTGGCTCATACATCCCAGTGTTGTGGTCCATTTTTTAACCTGCCACCGTATCCCCACTATCTGCGCCAACAAATGTGTGACTGTGAGTTCCAACAGGAACAGACCTTTAAAGGGGTACGCCGACAAAAATATTTTTTCTTTCAAATCAACTGTTTTCAGAAACTTATATAGATTTGTAATTTATTTATATTTTTAAAAAAAAATCTCAATTCTTCCCATAGTTATCAGCTGCTGTATGCCCTGCAGTAAATTGTGTTTTCTTTTTAGCCTGACACAATGCTCTCTGCTGCCACCTCTGTCTGAGACAGGAACTTTCCATAGCAGGAGACATTTTCTATGGGGATTTGCTGCTGCTCTGGACAGTTCCTGACATGGACAGAGGTGGCAGCTGGGAGCACTGTGTCAGACTAAAAAGAAAACACCATTTCCTGCAGCACATACAGCAGCTGATAACTATGGGGAGACTAGAGATATTTAATTAGAAGGAATCACCAAATCTATTTAACTTTCTGACACCAGTTAAATTGAAAGAAAAAGATCTTTGCCATAGTACCCCTCTAATAGTAATTTTGCCTTTATTCTTACATAGAAAAATATTGCTGCACAATATGCCAGAGCTGAGCTAATCAATATCACTAGACAGGCAGGTGGATTACTATAGTAACATGTAGAATGACAGGTACAGATGGATATCCTATATCTATAGACATAAAACTAAGTAAGAGACAAATTAATTTTCCCTTTCAAACAGCATGGAGAAGAATGATTAGCACCTGCATAGGTCCCTTAACTTCTTAAAATAGTTTTTAAAGGTGGCATAATGACATCAAAGGTAATAAAATACAGTAAGACACAAGAAAGCTTTATTGGCAGATATGTCTAAACTAGGTTCTGCTCTCCTCTAAATAAAAGATAAATCTCATTGTTAGGCTATGTCCACTCAACATATTTTTTCATTTAATCACGGCCGTTGTTTTAGATTGCAACACCGGCAGTTATTAAATAAAAAAATACATTGCATTGATTTTAGTGGAATCCCGGCCCAAGTGTACAAACTCTGTATACACTCCGGATGGGATTTTTGTCAGTTTTGTGCGGCTGCTACTCATTAAATAGTGGCCACACAAAACTGACATGTCATTCATTGAATAGCGGCCGCACAAGACTGACAGAGCAGACTCAGGCCGCACTTTACATTGTTAGCTATGGTAAATTGGAACTCGGGCACTCCAAATGACCCCGCAATCCAATTCAAAAGAAATTAAATTCATTCGGCCGGTACTGCAGGGCCGGCCAAGATTAACTTCACTGACAGGTCACAGAATGGCCGCTGTCATATATAGTGTTAACCCGGCCATAAGGAGTGCACATGATGAGGACTTAACTTTATTTAAATACATAAAAACTCTACTAGTATAACACATACACATTTAGCCAAGCTGATTTTGTCACAGAACTGTATCCTACATGAGCTGTGATAAATCATACAGTCATATAAAAAAACTTATATTATCAGGTGATGCAAAAAGCCGAGCTCAGCTCTGTTCTGTCTCTAAAGTTTCAATAACACACTTAAATATTTATACGTTGGACACATCTTGTGCTACTACAATCGTCTTTTGTATACGGCAACGGATGAATGATTCCGCATCTGGGTGCCGCAGTGCAAGGTCTGATTCTGCAGACTAATGTTAATAAGCCTTAACAGTTTACTCTTTCTGCACTTGGAAGAAGAATCCAATTAGGATACGTTTAATAAGATTATGTTTTGGGTGAGTCAACAGTTTTGTCAACAAGGTAGCTGAGGTTTTTTCTTGGATACTTGTAATCAAGTAGTTTTGGAATTAATTCAAGGACCCTGGACATTCAAAGTGGTCACACTTTATTGGTGTTGATGTTTGTTTGTTTTTTGTGTTTACAGTATGTAATGTATCTATACATCATTCTCTCTTTCTCAGAAAGATAGATAGATAGATAGATAGATAGATAGATAGATAGATAGATAGATAGATAGATAAATAGATAGACACCAATTGGTGTCTTTCAAGTATGTGGTCGAGACAATTTTCGATGGCACCCACTCTCACCTATTGGAAGTGCTGCTCGATATCCAATATATTGATTGATAGATAGACAGACAAATATTTCTATATATTTATATTTGTCGCTCCATCCATCCAATGGAAGGAACAGCAGCACATCAAAGAAACCAATGGATAATGAATTCTTGCAGCACAGGGTCCAGGTCCAAACTGCTTGAAATGCAGCTTTTCCTCTCTCTCTCTCTCTCTCTCTCAAAGCATTACCTAAATTACTTATAGGTAAACTTGAGGTTCTTAGCCCATGTACTTTACCAAACAGTGATCCCCTTCCCCATCGACAACAAGGATGTGGCCCTGGGCTTTAATGTCTATAATTCTGGGTGCTTGCAGGATGCAGCTTGCCTTTAAGTTAATGTACTAGCAGAACGTTGGCTTTAAGAATTTAACATGAATACAGCGGCCCTGGCATGGGGAAGTTTGTGCCGCGATTCTTTTAACTGTGGCGCGGTTTCCATGTATGGCGCCATTCTACTCCCGGGCACCACCCGGTGGTGAAGCACCGGAGGTGGGCTGGCCCACCCCTAGTGGGAGGTAGATCCCGTTCCACTGTGATGAGGCTCCATTTATTCTAATAGAGCCGTGCCATAGAGGGGCGGTAGGTTCCTCTTACTGGGGGAAGGGCAGGGCGGCCTACCAATAGGGTTTCAGCCCCGGGCGGTGCCCTGGAAAGAACGGCACCATCAACGGAAACGGACCACAGTTCAAAAAAAGGACTGCGGCCCCAGCTTCCCTGCACCGGCGCCGTTCTATCATGTGAAAGACTTGTACTGCTGGTACATTCGCTTGAACTCTTTTTAAAACCACCTTATAAGAGGCAGATGTGGTTAAGAAGTGCACGGCTAAATGGGGGAGCCACTTTCAATGCATAAAGTACAAAAAGCAAAATGGTTAGCACTTCCAGAGAGATAGAACAAATGTCTAGGCGCACATTTGCAAAAAAAAAAAAAAAAAAAAGCACATCATGGTGGGACTTCAAGAATGGTGTACCCATATGCTGGTCCTAAATAAAGCCCCACCACCATGCATCTTGACAGATTAATTAAGTGCACGCGAGGCGCAGAAATGTACTCCTGCTCCAGAGAAGGTATAGATTTCTACCTTCTGGCATCAGGGTGTAAGTCAGGAAGAGGCGCACATCTCTGCCCCCTCTCTGGCAAACACCAGGGGTGTTATTTCCTACAAGATATTAAGATAACTGCTTTTTACATGCCCTATACATCCATCAGGAGCTATTAGAAGGCATCTTGCTTTGATTTTAATCTTCCCCTTTTAGCTTAAAGCGTTTGTGCCTTTATCAACATTGTGCACATTTACAAACATTTTTAAACGCTTCAATGAATCTAAATTTGAGAAGGCAACTTTGAATTTCACCTTAGCCTTAAGAAATCTACTCTTTTGTCTATACAGATACTTTGAGGGCCTATATGTCTCCAAGGTTATAAGTACAAAGATAGTTTGGTATGTGGCCCCTGCAGAAAAAGACTACTGCAACATCTTCAAAGGAGGGAACAAGGATACAAGGGTTCCTGCCTTTGAACGGAATGATCACAGCTACTAGAAGGCAGATGCTTTACATTGGGCCGGTCCCATGAAAATTAAAACCTCTTTTGCAGTTGAGAGACTGTGCATGTCAGCAAACTGCAGAATGTTTAGTCATCATATTCTGGGGTGTAACTGAGCCATGCCCATATAGTTCAAAGGATAAGGGACAAGTCTACTAGTAACTATGAACTGGAGAGAATGGAACGGCTGCACATCCCATCTATGGCTGATACTAATGCCGCTTGGCCTATATTAAAATTCAACACCAGAGTGTCTGTATATGAATTGATCAAGCCATATTGCCCCGTGTACCACCGCGCAGGTCCTCTGGTCCACACGGTGTCGGTCAGCGACCGCCAACCCCGCAAAGCGTGCACATGCAGGGAAGGGAGGCCATGGAACGGCCCTGCAACTCCAATGTCACAGGACCAGACCAAAAAAGCCCCACCAAAACCCGGCCAGCACCACCGGCGGGGAAGGCTGCCCCCAAACGACACAAGCATGGATATGGTATTACACTTACCATTGCTGCTCTCACAGAATGGGGAAGACATAAGGTCCGGACATGTGAGCACAGGCATATCCTGCTAATTTTGGTCATGTGGGTCTTATAACGGAGTGCGAGCTGTTCAGAGAGGGAGAATTGTGAAACACGAACTGGATAGAATGGAACGGCTGCACATCCCATCTATGGCTGATACTAATGCCGCTTGGCCTATATTAAAAATCAACCCCAGAGTGTCTGTATATGAATTGATCAAGCCATATTGCCCCGTGTACCACCGCGCAGGTCCTCTGGTCCACACGGGTCCCTACGCTAACTCCACACCATGTCGGTCAGCGACCGCCAACCCCTACTAGTAACTATATTCAGTGCAAATGCGCCACCAGGCTTATTTATTCCAGGTGCCATGATGGAAACCTGAAGCAGAAACTAAACTCCATACAGCTTCACCAGAAGCTAAGTAACATGCCTGTCCTACCAAACCTAAAGAGCATGTGTATAAGGTAGGTCAGGGTAATTGGTGGCTAAATGATTCCAATACAATTCACAAGGTATGAATATATAAATGCAATGTTGCCTGATCAGCAAGGAAGGCCACCAGGAGTCACAGGTCACAGCTGGTCATGATAACATCTAGTGACTCACATGGGCGTCTTTTCTGATAGGAGTCGTTTGCTTTTCCTTTCTAACGATGCCAGGCCACCTTGAAGTCTTCTTTCAGCCATGAATCCTCTCTCCAGAATCTGTCAGAAGAACATTTTAGGGCCCTTGCTCCAGCACATATAGTAGTTAAAGGGCTATTCCAACTTAAAACTAACTTGGGATAAGTAAGAGATTTTAAAGAGTCCAACCTTCATACCCCCTGGCAATCTCCATATTGGACCCCATCTGCCTTGTTTTTAATAGAGCCGTGGGTACGGCACTTGACTCCAAGCTCTATTTATTTTCTATATAGCCACCGGAAACAGCCTAGTGCTGTACTCGAATCTCTCCGGTGGCTCCTTAGAGAATGAATGGAGCCACCTGAGAGAGCCAAGTACAGCAAGCACTCAAATCTTTCTGGCGGCTCTATTGAGAATAATTAGAGCCATGAATCACCGCAGCTCTATTAAAAATAAAGCAGCTAGGGGAGGATATGGAGTTCACTGGGGGATATAGAGGTCAGACTCCAACAATCTCTAACTTCCTGTGGATAGGGGACAAGTTAGGTTTAAACCAGAATACCCCTTTAGGCCCCTCAGTGCCCCTAGTTTTTAGGACCCTCATATAATAGTTAGATATGCTCTGAGCCCTAATATAGTTGTAAAGCCAACTTATAGTATAGGCCCTTTGTGCAGAATCCATATAGACGATGACCCTCTATGCACTCCCTATTAAGAATCAGGTCCCTCTGTGCAGTCCCCATATTGTATAAGGCCCCTCTTTGCAGCTACTACTAGAATAGACATCTCTGTCCCGCCCACCATATAGTACAGGTCCCTTTGTGCAGCGCTTTTTATAGTGTAGATCAATTCTGTTAGCCCTCATGTACAGTGACAGCCCGCTCACCCAATCAGTGACTGACTGAGATGGGGCGGCACTGTTGCCAGTGACTGGCTGAGCACGCTTTCATTCTTGTCTGGAGAATGACATTGCGCTTAGTCAATCACTGGCCGCCACTGTCCCGTCTCATCCAACAATTGGCTAAGCAGGCAGGAGGAGGAACAGAAGAGGACATTGGAGTCAAAGAAAACGACATCGGGGGAGTGCAGAGAGGTGAGCACATAATTTTTTTCTCAACTGCGCATGACTACACTCTTTCAGCGTATTTTTCCATAAACAAACAAAGGGTATAATATGATAATACGTTCATCATATAGTATTTGAAAAAAAATTTTTTTACAACAAAGACAACAAAACAAATTTCCCACAAACTTTGCTATGAATCCAGCTTTGCTCATCACTATTGAGGAGTCTATATGGTGCCTCATCACAAGGATGAATTCTTCTCTCGAACCAATGTTTTTACACACGTTTCTAGAGGAGAATTTCTGTAAAATTATTATTTTTTTCCCCTGTGGATGCATAATAAATCTAAAAAACAAACAAAGAAACATGCCATGTATGAAGTCAAAGGTATGCAGAGATACAATAGCGTCCCAAAGAGTTCCATAGGTGCTGTACTTTGCCTTCATACAGATTGAAGTTATACTGACCATTGAACTATAATATCAGGCAGCTTTACATGACTACTATGAACAGTCAACATGTTATCTGCATAAGATGACAAGCAAAGTCTTTGAGTGTCCAAAAGGTAATGTAGCATAGCTGGTAATAACATGTAAAGATAGTGGGTCAGAAAACACTACCTTGTACAATCTATGGGTCCTAGATTATTTATTCTCATCATGTAGAGCAGTAGAATTTAATGTGTGCATTGTCTTGTGTCTATATGATATTTATCTATAAATACTGTAGGCATGTAATAGATAGATGTAATAGATAGATAGATAGATAGATAGATAGATAGATAGATAGGAGATAGATAGATAGATAGATAGATAGATAGATAGATAGATAGACAGATAGATCATAGACAGATTGTAATACGCTCCTATTCCTTTTATTTGCTAATCATTGATACACAGAATTGATTATTATAACAACAGGAGAATCCCAGTGACCTCTCCCAGCAGTGATACAATAGGTGCAGCAATCTTGCACTGAGCACAACACGCACACTTCATGCTGAATTAAGCACGAATGTCACCTTGGGATGTTTTTTTTTTTTTTTTTTTTCTCTTTTTGTATTAGTTGATAGCTAGGCAATTTTCTCTGACAAGCTGGTAATAGGTAGAGAGCTGCAGGAAAGCAGGAGGGGATGAATTGAGGGAGGGAGAAAAGGAGGAGAGACTGTATACACTGGGTCAAAGAGAAAGCCATTTAAATAACAGAGACTGTGGACCCTATACATCACTGCAAAATGTTTAGCCGTTGGATCACAGCCCTGCTGTGGGTCTCGCTACAGAAATAAGATGATGGTGGGTACTAAATGATGGAAGAGGTCTAGGCAGAAACGCATTCCACATTATGATAGATAGATAGATAGATAGATAGATAGATAGATAGATAGAATCTTCGATTCTAATATTTTGTACTATACAGTCCATAAAAAGCAGCAATGCTCTGTGTGTCATCATCTTTCTATTATAGTCAGCAGTTTCTTTTAAGGCAGTTTGTGCTACACTAGATCCTCTGTGGGATGATATCCGATGGGCTAGCCTTCACTCCACACATATCAATGATCCTTGGCTGCCCATGTTCAGTACCAATGGCTGTTCCTACTTGGAGTACTTGGTAGTTGGTAAGTTCTTGCTAAGTGACATTGTCAGCCCCTTTTTGCATTATGACTAGGGACGACTGAACATTGGGAAATCTTAGGTTAGATCGAACTCGAACCTTCCGCATTTGATTCCCAATGCCTTTCCATTCCATGGGGAAGGAGGGACAGCCTAGGTAATAGTCTGTATCCCTGTTTTCCAGGTGGTACTCGGGCAGACATCGGGAATAAAATGTGGAAGGTTCAAGAAGGTTTGAGTTCGATCGAACCCAGAATTTCCCGATGTTCGATCATCTCTAATTATGACTTCTCTACTCAGGTGTAAAGATTACAATTTGCAGTTTTCATACCTAATTTTAAATCATACCTCATGGTGCTTGTTCCAGTAAAAAGTCTTTTATCATTTGCACATTGTGCTATTTGTGATCCCCCCCCCCCTTGTACATTGTTATGGGGCCGCAATTTTGCTTGTGCTTTTTAACAACATTTAGTGACATGCTTTACCACAATCCTCATAGACATAGAGGACAGTAGACCGGACCTGTCCCCTTGAGATCAATGTGAAATAGTACTGGGCATACTCTGATTTTTTAAAAAGGGTTCTTCAAAGCTGCTATTGCCTTATACTGATGCTATCTACTGGTGTCACATGTGGCTGTAATGCTGTACAGATTACTTTACAGCAGCCTCCTCTTATTACCACAGAACAGGATATCCCATCTTAGTTTTAGGCCTAGTGGTGAGAATGAAAGCTGCAAGATATAAGGATTATTTTATAATATAGATATTAGATAAAGATATCGAGTAAAAATCAATGGAGTTCTTCGGCTTGCTTGCTCTACTGCAGCCTGCAAACCTGACAGCTGCACTTAGATGCTTAGATCCACACATCCCTGGTGTCTAATGGGACGGATCTCCCCCCCCGCGATCCTGGCTCGGCAATACATTGCTATGGTCTGCAGCAGGCCGAAACAATTACCGATCTGATGGATCTTTGCTGTGTATATACACAGCATTAATCTCTATGAGAGATCAGTGCTGTGTATATACAAGTCCCACAGGGGGAATTCTAGTTAAAGTAAAAATAAAAGTAAAAATGTTTTTTTTTTTTATAAAAAAAACCCCTCCCCTAATAAAAGTCCAAATCACCCCCCTTTTCCTATTTTATAAATAAATAAATAAACAAATAAATAAACATGTTTGTTACCGTTGCGCGCGTAATTGCCCGAACTATTAAATAATCACATTCCTGATCTTGTACGGTAAACGGCGTCAGCGCAAAAAAATTCCAAAGTGCAAATTTGCACATTTTTGGTCGCATCAAATCCAGAAAAAATTTAATAATGAAGGTACCGATAGAAAGTACATGTCATGGCGCAAAAAATGACACCTCACACAGCCCCATAGACCAAAGGATAAAAGTGCTATAAGCCTGGGAAGAGAGCGATTTTAAGGAACATATATTTGTTAACAATGGTTTGAATTTTTTACAAGCCATCAGATAATATAAAAGTTATACATGTTATATATTGTTGTAATCATAACGACTTGAGGAACATGCATAACAATTCATTTTTACCATAGGGCGAACGTCGTAAATGCAAAACTCCCGAAATCAAAACAAATTCCTTTTTTTTTTCAATTTGACAGCGCAAATAATTTTTTTCAGGTTTCGCAGCATATATTATGGAAAAATAATGCCTGTCATTGCAAAGTACAATTGGTTTTGCAAAGAATAAGGTCTCATATGGGTCTCTAGGTGAAAAAATGCAAGCGCTATGGCCTTTTAAACATAAAGTGGAAAAAGCAAAAGTGCAAAAACGCAAATTGGCTTTGACCTTAAGCGGTTAAATTTACCAATTACCAAGCAATTTCTTGAGTTCTGGTGTCTTGGTTATTGCCTGCACACATACCATGAAGGTTTCCCCATCCACCATCAACGACAACACTATTACCCGTAAACCAGTGTGTGACCCAGCGGACTAAACACCACCTCATCCCAGCAAATACATTGTATATACTGTTGTTTTCCTATCATGCCAAGCAAAAAATGTTTTCCGGAATGTGTGCTTTCTCATACTTATTAGATGCCTATGCCCACACACTACATCCGACAACTGCTTTTCTGCAGTGTTATATAACACAAACACGTTTTCTTTCTCAACTCCCTTTCACTTTACTGTATTAAGAATGCCCTGTATGAATATGATTTAATATTGGTGTTCCATGCCCTATTTTATGCAACCTTTATTAGATTAAAGCACTTCAAACATATAAAAGGTCTGTTTTGAACATTTTTGAATGCACATACCGTAAATGTAGCCTACAGGACTATTGCATTGTTCCTATAGGTTCAAGGCTGTTTCATAAAGCAGAAATAATTTAATTTATTATATGAAAAAAAAAAGAAAAATTTTCAGTTTCTGGAAGTTTGCCCCTTAAACAATATAGTAAATAGCAAAAAGATTGTCCTCAGCTAAAGTAAAAGAAAAAAAAAAATCTGGACTTTCAAAACTGTCAGTTTCATATTTAACCCATCCTGATAGTGTTAAGTCTTAAAGCTCCCCCTTGGTGAATTGCTGGTCCCCTGGAGAGAAAAGCTCAGAGAGAAAAGGATCGCTCGTCATTTCAATTTCAAATTTCAGCTTCTTGATGGAGCTGTCTGACTTGCAGCCATTGTAAGCGGCTGGGAGCGTGAGCAGCAACGGGGTTAAGGATTTTGTATGCATGACAGACTTACAGTATAGAAGTGTCAGGATCACTTCAGCAGGTAGAATACTAATAAGGCCTCTGAATACAACACACGTGTTTATCTTCCCATACTGCCAATGTATATCTCTGCATTTGAATTATGGATTGCTACAGATGCCTTTTAGTGAGTGTTAATGTAATTTATCATTGTGGTAGGGTAGTGTAATGCTAGTCTTTGCCTGTTTTTGATTGCTGCTGGTTGTCTCTTTGTTGAATAGAGCAGAGGTAATTCGATGGAGTGTTGTAAATCTGGAACTCCTATATACTGACATGATGCTCGTGTTGGCTTGAAATTACAGGTCCTAAGTTCTCTTATCAGAAAATTGTTTTGGGGTACAAACCCAGTTGACGTATTTGCTGCGTGAATCAGTCTTAAAAATAAGCAGGCAAAACGCAGGTTGGCTTTATACAATTGTTCTGCGTTAAAATACGCAATTGCGTATTTTTGAAGCGTGAAGCTACATGCGTTTTTTGCACAGGTTGTTAACAACTGATGCTTTGCTAACAACAAGCTTCACGCTTCAAAAATACGCAATTGCGTATTTTAACGCAGAACAATCGTATAAAGCCAACCTGCGTTTTGTCTGCTTATTTTTAAGACTGATTCACGCAGCAAATACGTCAAGTGGGTTTGTACCCTTAATCAAATTCTACCCCTTCCTCTCCTCATTCTCCATTCTTTTTAAGTACATTGGGGGAGATTCATTAAGATTGGAGTACTCGTACATCAGTCTTAAATAAAGCCCGGCCACCATTCACCTAGCCGGATTTAATAAGAGGTGCACGCCTCTTAGTCCAGCCGTGTAGCCCTGTGCCTGTTGGGGTTGTGCAAAAATAGATTTTTGCATGGGTTATACCTGCTAACAGACTTAACCTTGATAAATTAGATATGAGAGGAGACCACACCTCCTCCTCGCCTTGCCGCAGGACCAGACAAATAGACACCCACCGATCAGACGCTTCTGTCCTGTGATACGTGTCTTAAGGTGGGCATACACCTACAATAACTGATGGACAAACACAGGAACATTTAGCTTGACTGTTCGTTCCTGTATTCTCTTTGGGGGACTGTTAACCCATAGCCAGAGTGTTCTAGCTGTGGCTTATCCATCCCAGAACAAAGGGGTCAGGTAGTGGTTTTCCATCACACCTAATCCCCATCTCCACCAACATCATCCACATGTCACTGGTCCTTCGGAAGAGTCCCATACACTTTATACCGACGTCCGAACTTGCTGTACAATAGTATTATAAAGTAGTAGTAGTATAAAGTGTACCTTGAAGTGAATCTACCACTAGGTACATCGCTTTATGTTTTTTTACATGAATAGACTGGCGCTGGTGTTTGGTGCAGGTCCCGCTGGCCTCTTTTTGAACCATTGCCTGTTTTCTGCCCACAACGGCAGTTTATTCCCAAGGCTCGGCATGAAGCACTGGGAGCTGGCCGGCCGGCCCCCAGTGTGACGATCCTCCATCCCCTCTGTGATGCAGCTCCATTTTAATGGAACAGTGTCACAGAGGGAAGATTGTCACACTGTGGCCCAGTGGGCCAGTCCCCAGTGCTTCATGCTGGGCCATTGCTTGTTGGAACTGGGCTGCGGTTCAAAAAAAGGACCACAGCGTTGGCATAGAGAGGTAAATATTTTTCAGGTTCGAGCTTCACGGCAAATCAGAATAATTTGCATTTTGGTGAATCTGTAGATATTTAAGAATCTTAAAGACACTTGAAAAGATTTGTTATCGAGACGATAGAATTGAATTCTTAGTTTTGAGATATGCAGTGAATTACAGTGATTCACATTTTGAAATATCAATAGAGATCTGTTCTTCTCTAGCGGCAAGTCTAAAAAAAATACCAGAGGAGATAGGCAATGATTTATGCCTGATTGTCACATACAGAGCAAAAGAGTTATGTGCTAAACACATTTCTCCAATCAGCTGTATATAGGATGTAAGCGATTTGGTCCAGATTCTATAATGCAGTAATACATACCGGTAGATTTATTCTATTTTCTTACCATGGAAGAATAAATTATTCTATTATTTGGCAATTTCTAAGCTAACATCAGTGCTGAAGAAAACATTTGTTATGATTTTCCTAGGAAAGACATACGTTTCTATTCAGAGAAAAATGCTAGTGTTTAATGCTATGTTGTTAACCTGTTTGAGATCAGCAATAAATCAAAAAATTTGACTGATGTTTGTTCTATGTCATCCCCCAGATGGCTCATCATCTCTTTGTAAATCCTGGAAGAAGATTGGAAAATGTATGGTTATTCGAGATGAGCGAACATACAGTAAGTATTTGAATCGGGCAGTTGGAGAAGATGGATGCAGTCCTTGGGCTGCCTGGAAAACCTCTGCCTATTACCTATGACCTCTGGCTGTATGCATGTATTCCAAGCAGGCCTAGGGCTGCATCAATCTTCTCCAGACACTGGTATTGAAATACTGGGCATTTAGGTTTGGGTGAACCAGAACTTACTGTAAATTCACTAATCTCTAATGGTTATATATTTGATTTGTTATTATGGAAAAAAAAACTAGCACATTTCTATATTACATGTAGAGCTATAAATAACCATTGATGTCTTTGGAAACTCAACTGTACATATGCACAATAGGGTATGTAAAGAAACAGGACTTAAAGTGTACCTGTCGTTATAACTTTCAAAGGGGATGTGATATAAAGCAAGTCTGCAATATACATTTATTATTTTTCGTTGTTGTTATCATGCTGTAAAACAAAGAAATCCAGGTCCAGTCTCCTCAGGGCAGATTTTGTGACTTGTGCTGGTTGTAAAAATCAGACTAAACACAGGAATTCTGGCCAATACAGAGAGTCACGGCTCAGTGTGTCCATCAATCACATGACTGCCTTCTCTCTGTGAGCGCTCAGATGGCCTGGGATACACTGGACTTCCTGTTTTCTGTCTGTTTCCTGTTTTTTGACTCTGAGTAAAAAAAAAAAAAAAGTCAGAAAACAGGAAGTGCCGTGTTTTCCATGATAACTGGAAAAAAAAATAATGAATGTAAATAGCAATCTTGCTTCATATCTCACCTACTGCTGATTTATATTTTAAAAATTATGACGACAGGTACATTTTAAGAATTTAGAGTATGTCAGGATTTACTTATGTTACATCAACTGAAGATAACAAAGTTCACATTGAAGACTTATCAGACCAACTCCTCCGGCATATGGGTTTGAGTAGCAGCCTTAAAGACAGACAGATGACGATTCTTCCAGAAGAGGATTATTTGAAAACCCTTTGAACAAGACTGACACATGGAAACTAGTATTAGAGAACTAGAATTGAGAACATTGCTAAACTGTGTGACTGTACATTAAACTGTGCAAAGCCCCATGAACTGTGCCGGAATAGAGAATGGATGAGTGAGGAAAACTTAAAGAAGTCTCAAATAAGTGGTAAAAAATGTCCAACAAAGCAAAGTAAAACATAAAAATCAAACAAACAAATACTACAGGCTGCGTACAAGACGGTAGAGCTACGCTATATCAACAGTCCACTCAATGTTCTTGTGTCCTAACAGGGTCATCCAGAGCTTAGATACCCCCAGGACCAAATTGTATAACAGCCAGACAGTTGCAACATAGAACCATAACAGAAAAAAAGAACTCACTGATATGATGACTGAAACTGACTAATGATGAAAAGGAAGATGGCATAAATTAAAGATAAAAGCAGAAGTCAGGAATTGATGGATATTGATGAGCAGCAAAATTGATCTAAACTTTCCCTGATACCACTGGTACTTTACAACCCCTGTCCCCGATAGAAACTCTACGTCTGTATCAATAATGCTAGGTTCACATCTCGTTTTCTTCCCCATGCCAGGCTATACATAAAAAAAATCTATGAAAAAAAGGTTGCTGACATTTGGCCTGTTGACTTGAATTGAAAGGATGTTGTTATTTTATGACTATGTTATCTTTATTTTCTGGGCATATACCATGTTTGGGCTGGACTCAGGCATTAAAAACCACACTTTTGAGTCCTTCACACAAAAAAAAAAAAAAAAAAAAAATATATATATATATATATATATATATATATATATATATATATACACACTCTACCGTTCAAAAGTTTGGGGTCACCCAAACAATTTTGTGTCTTTCATGAAAAGTCACACTTATTCACCACCATACGTTGAAATGAATAGAAAATAGAGGCAAGACATTGACAAGGTTAGAAAAAATGATTTGTATTTGAAATAACATTGTTTTTACATCAAACTTTGCTTTCGTCAAAGAATCCACCTTTTGCAGCAATTCCAGCATTGCACACCTTTGGCATTCTAGCTATTAATCTGTTGAGGTAAGCTGGATAAATTGCACCCCACGCTTCTAGAAGCAGCTCCCACAAGTTGGATTGGTTGGATGGGCACTTCTGGCGTACCATACGGTCAAGCTGCTCCCACAACAGCTCAATGGGGTTCAGATCTGGTGACTGCGCTGGTCACTCCATTACCGATAGAATACCAGCTGCCTGCTTCTGCTCTAGATAGTTCTTGCACAATTTGGAGGTGTGTTTAGGGTCATTGTCCTGTTGTAGGATGAAATTAGCTCCAATCAAGCGCTGTCCACTGGGTATGGCATGGCGTTGCAAAATTGAGTGATAGCCTTCCTTATTCAGAATCCCTTTTACCCTGTACAAATCTCCCACCTTACCAGCACCAACCCCAGACCATCACATTACCTCCACCATGCTTAACAGATGGCGTCAGGCATTCTTCCAGCATCTTTTAATTTGTTCTGCGTCTCACAAACGTTCTTATTTGTGATCCAAACACCTCAAACTTGGATTCATCTGTCCACAACACTTTTTTCCAGTCTTCCTCTTTCCAATGTCTGTGTTCTTTTGCCCATCTAAATCTTTTTCTTTTATTGTCCAGTCTCAGATATGGCTTTTTTTTGCCACTCTGCCCTGAAGCCCAAATTCCTGCAGCCGCCTCTTCACTGTAGATGTTGACACTCGTGTTTTGCGGGTACTATTTAATGAAGATGCCAGTTGGGGACATGTGAGGCGTCTGTTTCTCAAACTAGAGATTCTAATGTGCTTATCTTCTTGCTTAGTTGTGCAACTCGGCCTTCCACTTCTTTTTCTACTCTGGTTAGAGCCCGTTTGTGCTGTCCT